>NC_051060.1:17879347-18201490 GCF_904848185.1 Acanthopagrus latus
AGGTTACTGGGTCTAGTAGTATTGTCACCTCTTCTGGAGCTTCTACCTGTGCCGCTGTAACAGCACTGTTAGCAGTGGATCTCATTTCCCCTTGCTATACCACTGGGACAAAACAAATGCAATGTTTCTTAAACAGAGAAAGAAAGAACGTGATGTATACATATGCTCAATGCACAAGAAGGGCCAAATGATTAAGATTTTGTCACAGACTGTGTTTCACAAAGCATAGCAAGTCTGTGCCGACTCAGCAGCCCACTAAACCCGGCAATTTTATAAGGGAGTTTGGCAAATTTATCTCCCTCTTCATCTCCGTGCCATTGTTGACAGTATATGATGTGGCTGCTTGGACCTATAGTGTCTTAGTGTTCAAAGGATTAATAAAGTCGTCTAAGTTTGCTGCCTGCTGTAGTATAAAATGTTCTCAAATTGTTGTAAATTCTGGTCATTACTTATAATACTTAAGTTAACTTTTTGCCTTTTTTTTTTTTTGGCTTCGCCTCTCTATCTTGTTAATCCTCTTGCAACCGCTAAGATTTATCTTGGGGTTCACACTGGCTGGGAACCGACCGGTCTAGAGCGCTGTAGCTCTCAACATGGACACCCTTTCATTGTCAGTGTCAGGGATTTTTCAAGCACTGCAGTTACTCAATGGTTCCAGCTAGTAGAAAAAAAATCAGCAAAAACATTTTCATTGAAATCGTGTCATAATAACTACAGGCATAAAGGGGAAGTTCAAGATGTTGGTTTCTTTGTGAAATGGCTTAACTTGCAACTGTAACCGGAGGCAAATTAAGGAAATTTGTTATGTGCGAGCAACAGATGGCTTAACCAGGCATCTCAAAAATGCTGAATGGGCAAGTCAGTGAGGAAATGCTTCGTGCAGCTTGCATGTCACCTGACAGGATGTACTCGAGGACGAGAAGCAAAAAGAACAAGATGTCGTGAAAAATGTACTGAGGTGATAACTCATTAAAGTTAAAGTGGCAACAGACAGCTCCTCCCCCTAACATTTCCAAATGGAAGTGGTGTTATTGTTGGTGCCCCAGCTGCAAAGACCTGGATCGTTGATGTTGTCCTCAGAGTTAGCTCAGTTAGCTCAGTTAGCCATGCAGCTAGCGGTCCAGACTGGGAGCTCTGAGCACTAGGGCAGTATTAGTACTTACAATGCTAGCACAGCTCCAGCTGCTAGTTCCGGACCAAGATGGGCCAATGCTAGCTGATTAGTATGCTAATTTCAGTAGCTATCCCTGCAACACAATAAATAGATGTTACTTTGCATTGCTGACAATAACAAAAAAATATTTTATTGTTTTCAACTAATACTTTTACATACTGCACCTTACCTGAAATCCTAAAGAAACAAACAAAGAGGCAAACAGTTTGTGGGTATAATAATGGGAAATTATGCCAATATATTCAGTCAAAATAAAAACACATTGTCCAGACTTGTTGATTTTACATCCATTTTCAATTTCTTATTTTGGGCCATTTGAGATCGGTTGGGGATGTTCATGCAGCATTAACTGTGGCTGCAAAGCACTGCAGTAGTGACATAAAGTTTGACACTTAACAGGAAGACCTTTTAGAGAGGCGTTTTGAGGTTCATTGCAGGAAATTAATACATGTAAAATGTACTGAAGCTCAGGCTTTCACTAGGGGAAGTGTTTGTCATTCCCAGTCCCGATGAGTCATGTTGACTATAAGATGCGGGACAAGAAGTGGTTCTCTCAGGTCAAGCATTTGTGAAAGAACAAATGGACTGAGGTCCTCAGAATTATTCTATTATTCTGATGAGCATAAAACTACACATTTTAAGGTAAGAAAAAAAAAATTGCTATATGATTATTTGTAATATAATAATAATAACGATTAGAAATAAAATAATAATGATGATAAAACATTTTAAATCTTTAAGTTTGTTTATAATTCTAATAATAATCCCCATCAATGGACATGATTGCTATTATATATTAATTTGCACCATTTTAACATTTTTGCTTTAAATGCATGCTACAAAATGTATATTAATATCATAAAAATACAATTGCTTAATGTCAGGATTGAAATTTAAATATGAATGGTACCGCCAAAAATGTTTCAGTGTCCTCCAAAGCTGTGTTTTATGGTGCAAATGAATGTGGGATGGATTTTGCATTAATATTTTCAAATTGGAGTTGGTTGGTTGTATGAAAACGTGTCATTCTGTGTCCCCTGAACAAAATCCAGTAAGTCTAAATAAACAATGAAGCTTTTTATCATTTACTTTGCTGTATATGCCTCATAACATAAAAACAAATTATTTTGCTTTTTGAAAGTTTAGACGTTTTTTTCTACTAAAAAGTCAAAATATCATCAAGATACATACATACATACATATATATATATATATATATATATATATATATATATATATATATATATATATATATATATATATATATATATATATAAATATATATATATACACACATATATATGTGTATATATATATATATATATATATATATACAGAGAGAGAGAGATTTTTTAACTTTAAGAAGGTGCAAATGCTTTATTCAAGGTTTTATTCTGTTTCATATGTTTAAAATGTTCAGTAAAAAAAAACTTCGGGTTGCGTCAACCCTGTTACTTTTAATGAAAACACCCCTCCTGAAATAACAAACCGTTGTGGATGTTGCATCATTTCTAGGAAGTGAAAGTATCTGATTTTAAGAAAGCTGATGTTGAAAAGACATGTAAGTTTCCTCTCCCCTAAAGACATCTCAGTTATCTAACATCTGACAGAAGACAACAAGCTTATGTTGTTAGCTCTGTTACCACAAAACTGTGTCAAAAAGTATTTTGTTCTACTATAAACAAGTAACGGCAGCCAATAACATTTTTCGTCAACCTGTTACTTTCAGCCCGGTTACCATTCATAGAATGACAGGATTGGTTTATTTAGTTTGCTAAGGATGAGTTCAGTAGTCTCACAGCCTAAAGAAAGCTGCCCTGTAGTCCGGTGTTGTAGATACTTCTGTATCTTTTGCCAGACAGCAGCAAGATGAACAGCTGGTTGTGCTGTTTAGCTCTCAGCCATGGTGCATTTTTCATACTTCAGCCGTTTCAAAACTTTGCCACCTACCTGCTCTCCCTCAGCTGCTGTTTCAAATAAATAAATAAAATTGGATAAAGTTAGCAACTCACACACAATTCATATTATCCAACCTTTGAAGTCGGCAGTGCAATTTAGCTTTTTTAGTTCAGTTTAGTTTTTCTTAAAGATCTTGTGATGATGGGGAGATTTAGCCCAGTTCAGACCACCATCATTGAAATTCAAAGAAAGGGGAAGGAATGTCTTTGCTATGTACAAACATAAAAGGACTGCTGTGAATAATGATCACAGGTGGGAGGAGACGGATGGTTCAGTTTAGCAGTGGGAGTCAGTGGTCAACTTCAACTTTTAATGTTTGCTTATAACAACTGTCCATTTGAACCACATTTCCCTTTAATTTTTTGAGGCTGATTATTTGTAGTGTTGACTAGCAAGTGATCCTATTGTTCCATTAACAGCATTATGTTACTTGTGACTGGATCTTCCTGTCTCCTGTCATCCCCAGTCTTTAATGATTGATCCAAATGTCAACATACGTCCAGGTTGCAGTCCAAGTCCAGGCGGCCCCTTTTATTTGTAAAAAAAAAAATCACTAGATCTGTGTGTGGGACTTCTGTCCTTTGGATTTTTTTAGATGAAATCATTTTTTTTAGTTTGAATTGTAATGTATTTTTAATTGCTGGCCAGACTGGTTGAATTTAAAAGGTAAGAAGGGGATTTTTGATATTGAAAAATACTGTGTGGTTTTCAGAAATCAAGCTTTTCTTATTGCTCTGCTAATGATGGATACCACCATTTGATTTGTATTTTTTTTAAAATGAGGAGTAACAATACGTATTCCTATTTAACTCTACCATGACAGCATTTAATCCACTTAGAAGACACAATATGATCTTCACTCCTGCTGAGAAACGACATTTTGTTTGTTATCTGTCATTAGGTGAGTTTCACTGTTTTACTTCCACCATTTCACATTTTTCCCTTGACCTAAAAAATAAAGATATATAATCACAGCATAGCTGTTTGGTTGATTCAGAGGTGAAAATCTCAGTGTGTAAAAAGAAAATAGTCTTTCATTATGAAGAGGTGCTTTTATTGACTGCACTGACTGCTCTGTTCTATTTGACAAGATTGTTGAGATATGTATGACAAATCTCTGGGTTATCAGGCTTAATTAGAACATTTTGCCATATTTTCTCTGCTGCAGGTCTACTGAGCCTTTCACTGCTTACAGGTCAGTAAATACAATCTATGTTTCATGTCTGAAAACACATATAATATTTAGATAATCTGATTTCTACACCATGATATAATGAAAAGGACTTTTTTATTGAGTTAATGGTGACACAACCTACAGCTATTGCGCTTTCTTTTTTCCCAATTCCAGAATGTGACAAAGTCAAGGTGGTCGGTCCTTCACGTTGCTCGGGTCGAGTGGAGGTCTACCACTCTGATAGTTGGGGAACGGTGTGTGACGATCAGTGGAGCACTGCCAACGCTGAGGTGGTGTGCAGAGAGTTAGACTGCGGGACAGTTCTTGAGGCCAAGAAAGGGGCTTTTTTTGGAGAAGGAAAGGATCAAATCTGGCTGGATGATGTCCAGTGTACTGGTCGTGAGTCGTCTGTCCTCAAGTGTGAACACAGACCATTTGGGCAAAATAACTGTGGCCATGGTGAAGATGCTGGTGTTGTCTGTTCGGGTAAGGCTGAATTCAATCCCTTATCTCAGTTTATGTTTGCTGTACTTGACCCATTTAAAACACTTAATCCAAAGGCACACTTTGTACCTTTGTTACAGGAATAGTTGGACACCTCTGAAAACATCCTTGTTTGCCCTCTTGCTAAAAGTTGAGAAGACTGACTGTCTGTCAACAAAATCTGCCTTTTGCTGGTGGTACCACTGTTGTTATAATAACTGTGTCATTTCTGTTGCTCTCAGAGTCGCAAAAAAATTTTTTTTTAAAAATGGGAGAACAGACAACAAAATAGGATAAAAGAAGAGTTCATTCACTCATTAAGTCTATAATGGAAACGTATCCCTATAGAACCTTCCTTTTCCCAGCTGACTGCATTCCTGGTAGCACACAAAACAGTGTAGTGATAACGAGGTTTATGGGAAACCAATTTTGACGTAGTTGGTTTCATCATTATAAATCCATTCGCTGTGCAGTCAGCATTTACTTCATAATCAAACGTTCAATTGCAATTGTAATACAGAGCTATGTGATACTTTAATAGATAAGAAAATAAAAAGACTTAGCTTTATGAGCCAAATCAAAATGCATCACAACATAAGCAGACGAGTTTGCTAATTCCACAATCCAAATTAACGTCCAGTTTTCTATCTGGATGTAATCCGGCACGGCAAGTACCTTCCTCAAATTATATCAAAATACCAGATATGGGAACTATCAAGAGATTGAGAAATACTGCTGTGGGGAAAAGCAGCTAACACAGCATTTATTTTAGGAACTGAGGATATTATTGCATCTCAAATTCAAAGATTGTGTTACAATTGAGTGCGAACTGTGCTTGAAATGCTTTGGCGGCAGAGGCACAAAAGCAAGTTTAGCATGTGATTGGCTGCTACATATGTAAAGGGCAAAGGCCAGAAGGTAGAGTTAGGGGATAAACAGCTACCAGATTACCCTTTTGACTGTGTCAGTATTTGCATTAAAAAGGTCATTGTGCAGTGCCCTTGTCTTCACCTCATGTCACCTTCATTCTGCATCATGGTGTGGTTTATTATTGCACTCCTGTGGTGCTGGTGTACCAGATTAAAAAAATGGAATCAGCAGAGGCAGATGTTTCCTGATCTTTAGTCCATAGTGTGGGTCAAGCTCCAAAAGCTTTTAGTTATGTACTTCTCATATTGCAAGTCAGTAGAGTCGTTGGTTAGGCATCGTCTCATCACATCATCAAGGGAATTTTTGTAGACTTTAGTTCATACTTGCTACCATAATGTACAAAGATTTAAAGGCCCTAAAACAAGTGGTTAAGTGTAAATAAGTCAGACATTTTGGTTCTTGGCTTGGACTCATTCCCATTCACTTTAAGGGATTAGGTAACACCAAAGACTGTTCTATTTAATTATATTTCTTCTTTTGTGATTTGCAGAACATGTGAGGGTGGTCAACGGAAGCAATCGGTGTAATGGCAGATTGGAAGTCTACCATGAGGGCCATTGGAAACGAATATGCAGCAGTGACTGGGGCAAGGCAGAAGCTGACGTGGTGTGCCAAGAGATTAACTGTGGCATCGCTGTCACTCCGACTGATGATCTACATTTTGGAGAGGCGCTTAACATGGTTGGAGTGAAGACCTCCTGTTTTGGAAATGAGAGCTCGATCTCACAGTGCAAATTTCAAGAATTACAGGACAGCTGTGTTGATGCTACGGTTTCCTGTGCAAGTGAGTCAAAAACTGTAATTTTGTAGTAGTGTACATGGTTAGACTGTCTACTGTTGTGTATGACCCTCTGCTTTTTCTTGTCCACCTGACAGACAGTAAACCAATTCGGCTGATGAACGGGACTAATCGATGTAATGGCCGAGTGGAACTCTTCCACGATGGACAGTGGGGAACAGTTTGTGATGACAGATGGGGCATGCAGGAAGCAGCTGTCGTGTGCCGTGAGATGAACTGTGGGAATGCTCTCTCAGTCAAGTACAATGCCTTCTTCGGCAGAGGTCGGGATCAGGTTTGGTTGGACGATGTTGAGTGTTCTGGTCATGAGAAATCCCTTGCTGACTGCCCACACAGAGGTTTGGGAGAACACGACTGTGACCACAATGAAGATGCTGGCGTTGTATGCTCAGGTAACACATGCCGAACTGTCTGTTGTTAAAATGTCAAGTATACTTGAATGAAATCAGGTTGCTCAGAATCCTGATAATTGCATTTGTGTACCATGGTGATGCAGGCATACATGTATCTACTGTATAGGTATGCTGAGCACCTGCAATTTGCTAAGATCTTGTATCAAACATTACTTACACATGTATTTTTTTGCTAGAGTATAATTTCAAAACTTGTACCATGTTAGAAAATCCCCCTGCAGCCTCTCACAATTATCCTTGTCTGTTCTTATTTTTTGTGGTAGTTCTTGGTGTCATATCACAGATTTATAAACAGTACTATCTCTTCTACTACATCTCACTGCTGAACTAATAACATTCTTCTCCAACATTTTAAATACAATAGTTAACCATGACCCTAACTGCTTCCATTCCAGCCTCAGTCAGATTGTACAACGGGACTAACCGCTGCTCTGGCAGAGTGGAGGTCTCCCAGGGTGGCCAATGGGGGAAAATTTGTAACAATAACTGGGGCCATCAAGAGTCTGAGAGGCTGTGCAAGGAACTCGGCTGTGGACCTCCAAAAAATTCTGACGAAAACTTCCATCATGGTGATGCCAGACTGAAAGGGTATAGGACCACATGTGCCAGAAATGTGAGCTCCATCTCTGACTGCACATTTCAAGAAATCACAGGGACATGTGAAGGTGTTTCTCTTTCATGTACAGGTAAGGCGATGTAAGGTAAGAGATGTCTGTCTTCTCTCAGATATACTGGAACTAGATGGCACTCAAAGAAATGAATAAATACATTAAAAACACTCAACAGCAGTGTGTCTTTCCAGAAATCATGACCTGGCTACTCAAGATAATCCACAGACCTTGTCGTGAGCAGTTTCATCAAGGAGCTATTTTCTTTCTACTGAACTATACCTACAAGTAGTATCACTGAAGAAAACTTGAGTCTACTTATGGACAAAGGCTTGTGCTTGTGACAGGTGGTGACAGCTAAGCTTTAACGTTTACTAGCCTAGGAAGCTATTCTCTTATCCATGAGTGGATGCACACTTCCCTCTGTGAGGTGACACTGACAAAAATCCATGAAACTGCTCACAACAACTTCTGTGAATTACTTTAATTAAGCTGGTAATAAGACTGTTTTCTTTGTTATTGATTTTTTTTGAAGATGTATATTTTTGGTGTTTTGAACACCACACACAAAGTGCCATCTAGTTCCATTATTTTTGAAAGACATCTAAAAAAAATAGCACTACAGATAAGAGCTAAAGTACTGGATTACTTTAAACATTATTGGACCTTTCCACAGATATTCCACCAATAAGGCTTGTCAATGGCACTGACCGATGCTCTGGCAGAGTGGAGGTTATGAATGATGGCCAGTGGGGAACAGTGTGTGATGATGAGTGGGACCTCAGAGATGCAGAGGTGGTGTGCAGAGTCATTGACTGCGGAACAGCTCAGATGGCCAAAACGAGTGCCTTCTTTGGTCCAGGCCAGGGAGACATCTGGCTGGATGATGTCGGCTGCTTCGGGAACGAGACGTCCCTCATGCACTGCAGACATCCAACCCTCGGGGAAAATAACTGTGGCCATGGCGAAGATGCTGGTGTGGTGTGCTCAGGTATCATCTCTGATAGGTTGTTCATCTTTCTTTATAAGTACATTATTTACTTATTTCACATAGTGTTTCCATGCATACATTTATTCGTTGCCCATAATGCCTCCGATGAATATTTTGCAGGTTATGTGATCACTGTTGGACACATTGTGGACAGATTAAACACAAATGAGCAAAATAGACACAGCAGAACCAGAGATATCACATTTTTGATTGCAAGAAATCTTCTTCTTTTTAAAGAAAAACCTGCTTCCTACATTTCCCACGATGCAACTTAGACAATGAGTAACATCACTGGCGACAACCTTTCAGATTACACACAGCTTCCTCTGGAGCCACAAAAGGCTTCATGCTACTTGTTTAAAATGTGTAATAGTACTCCACAAAGACCTGCAAACGTAGTTAAATGTGTAAAGTTGGTGGAGTTTCCCTTTAATCAGATGTTTTGTGTCAAAACACCGACTAACTAATTGCTTTTCGTTCTCATTTGCTTTGCAGCCAACATTAGACTCATTAATGGGACTAGCCAGTGCTCAGGCAGAGTGGAGTTTTCCCACGGTGACCACTGGTCAACAGCATTCAACTTTAACTGGGGAATGAATGAAGCTACAGTGGTGTGCAGAGAGATGAACTGTGGAGATCCGGTCAAGTTCACCGGATCATATGGTCAAAGCGGAGCTCAGAGAGGGTATAAGGTCAGTTGTAGTGGCAGAGAGAGCTCTCTGTCACAGTGCAGACTGACAGAATACGTCCGGAACAGAAACGATCGTATGGAAGAGGCAGCTGTCGAATGTTCAGGTAAGTCTTGGTGATGAATTGAAATTTGAGTTCCTTCAGTAATTGTGAACAGAGATAGAACTAAATGGTAAGGCAGCTCTTGTGCACATCTCATTATTTTCATTTTGTAAATTATAGTTAAATGCTGAGAGTAAAATGGACACTGAAGGTGGGTATGCTTCAGGGAGTGGCTACCTTGTAATTAACAAGTCTTTACCATGTTGTGTCCTCAGGTTCTCTGTCAGATCCAGTCAGGCCTGAAATCATTATCATTGTGGAATAGTGGAGAAATGGGCCGGCTTGTTTGTATTTCTTTATACTAATCACAATTGCCTCGGCCTGTGGACTAAAACATGGCTGGATTTGACTTGAGACCTGAAGGCAGTAATGCTGACTTGACTTGGTGCCACAGTTATATAGAAAAACACTGATCTGACCATTTTGTTTACTGTGGAACGCTGCCCAATGAGGTCACCAAAATAAGAACCATAAAAGAAATGACGTCTCCAGAGTGAAGACGATTTCAGATTCAAATGAGAGAATCCTTTCATTAAATCATCAATCCGTCCAAAATGAAATTAAAAAGTAACAAATTGCCCGCCATCATTTCAGAAAATGGGGCTCCCCAAAAAACACCTTGCATAAGGCCCCCACAAAGCTACAAATGGCCTTGCCAGGGATTCAGTTATAGTGCTGTTGCTAAATAGCACTAATATATAAACAAACATCAAAGTTAGACCGCATGTACCCTTTACATTCACAGAATAACTGTCATTCTCAGGTAACGTGAGGTTGTCCGGTGGGCACAGTCGTTGCGCTGGAAGAGTGGAGTACTATGACAAAGGCCAGTGGGGGAGTGTGTGCGGTGAATCCTGGGATATGAATGATGCAGCGGTGGTGTGCAGACAGCTGGACTGTGGGAGGGGTCATAAGATTACCACCATCGCTGAGTACGGCAGCGGCACAGGACAGACCTGGATTGATCTAATTGAATGCAATGGGTTGGAGTCCACATTGGCTCAGTGCCCACAAAGACCGTTCAGAGACAGGACTTGCAACACCACCTCTGTTGCTGGTGTCGTCTGCACAGGTAAGAAAATCTAACAAAAATGACTAAGGATTAAACTAGACTAACTAGACTAGATTAAAAAGATCTATTTACCCACAGTCTTCTGATAATCATTTTAGTTTACTTGATTTCACAGGAAGTTTGGAAGCCCGACTGGTCAACAGTAAGGATGAGTGCTCTGGCAGGGTAGAGGTCCGTCATGGTGATGTGTGGCAAACAGTTTGTGACACAGACTGGACTCTGAGTAAAGCTCAGGTGGTGTGTGACCAGCTGGAATGTGGAACTGCATTGAACGCTCCAGGTGCTGCCCATTTTGGTCAAGGCAGTGGATCAGTGGTGGAGGCCAGTGAGTCATGCTTTCGCAACACGACATTTCTTCAGCAATGCTCGGCCAACGGTTTCCGAAGCTCAAGCTGTGGGCATGACCATGATGCAGGTGTCCAATGTGCAGGTAAAGCCTTTTAAAAATCTTTTTCACATTTGCATCCTGTTTATACACAACAGGTAAAAACAGTAGAGTGAGCAATCAGTGTGTTCATCCAGGTGCAGCATCCTCTTAAAACTCGGCCCCGGTCAAAACTGTGTTTTGCTTCTTGTTCCTGTCATTAAATTTTTACGCTTCACTGCATAAATCGATGTTCATGGAGAGTTTTACACCAGAAGACTGTTTTCACATTCAGTATTGAAAATGTAAATCATTGAGATCAGACTTTGAAGTGTGGTGAGATGTAGCAAGCAGCTAGTTAGCTTAGTATGAAGACTGGAAAAATGATGAATCAACTACACAAAATGAATCATACATCAGATATAAAGAGCGAAGTAGTGAGTTTATAAGGTTCTGTCGGTGGATTTTGTTCCTTTAAGACAGAGCCCTGCTAAGTGTTTCCCTGTTTCCAGTCTTACATGCTAAGCTAAGCTACCTGGCCATTAGTTCTAGTGATATCTTGCTGTATAGTATCAATATTTAAATTGAACGCTCAGCAGGAAAGCTTTTAGAATATTTTCACACTATTTTTCTGCTTTGATATTTTATTTGGATTACTCAAGTGACCCACTGAGTCATATTCCACATGACTATTGTTTTGCCAATAATAGAGTAATAGTCTGCACCAACAGAAGCTCCTCACTCCCACAGAAAGCACTGCTCCTGAAGAGGCCTTGTCACTAGTCCCGCCTTTAATTTTCAGACCTTGTGACATCATATTAAATCACCATTACACACATTTGCATAATTTATGCCTAGTGGCTGGTTTGGCATACAAGAATTGCTTTAGCACAGCTGCCCTGTTGTTGTAAGCGCTGGGTCAGAGCAGAGCAATCAGAGCAGACTGGGTATTCAGGAGTGGGGCCCTTAAAGAGACGAGCACTAAAACAGTGTTTCTGACAAAGGGGGAATACAATGCTGCAGCACTGGACAGTTTTTTGTGTTTTTTTTGAGATTGAGAGCATGCAATCCTGTTCTACTGTAGGAGAAATTCAATAATCCAAATACACTTTTATAATTGTACATAGAAGCATGTTTCAAGGATTGTCCTTTGCATTTGGACTCACTTCATTTCTGTCCTCATATGCAGCACAGATCCGGTTGGCCAGTGGTGCAAGTCAGTGCTCTGGCAGAGTGGAGGTCTTCTATAAAAGCCAGTGGGGAACTGTGTGTGATGATGAATGGGAAATGGCCAATGGTGATGTTGTATGTAGACAGCTTGGCTGTGGTCACGCAGTTTCTACTCCAACAAATGCCCACTTTGGTAGAGGCAGTGGTCCAATATGGCTGGATAACGTGGAGTGTACAGGCCAAGAGTCTGCTCTCTCACACTGTCATCACAACGGATTCGGAGAAAATAACTGCGGGCACGGTGAAGACGCTGGTGTTATCTGTTTAGGTAAGCGGCCTGGCTCGTTCTGAATCTGTGAATGAAGTCTTTACCTCAGATAAAACTGTGGCATCTTTTATGACCAATCCAACTAAAAGTTACTCTCTGTTTCAGGTGCTCTAGAGAAGCCTCAAATCACTTTCAGTCCGGCTGCAGATGTAAAATGGGGTGAAAAAGTGGAAATCACCTGCACTGTTGTATCAGAACACCTGGGTGGGACATTCATCCTGAGAAAGATGGAAGGAAATTTTCAAATGGAAAAATACTCCGAACACGAAGCTGCAACCTTTGTCTTCCCTTCAGTGGAATTCAGCCAAAAGGGGTCATACTACTGTGAATATCAGAAGAAGCTGCCCAATCAAGTCATCTATTATCCTCAAGGAAATGTAGCTGAACTCTCCATCACAGGTCAATAATTTTGTTCTTTGTTTGTCCACTTGAACATAATTGATGGAAATTTGACTGTGTAAGATTGCAAACATGAATATGATCTCTATGAATCTTTGTCTGTTCTGCAGTGAAAATGGACATACCCAGAATCTCCCTGACATCTCCTCACGCAATGGTGATCTACAGCCCGGACAAAATATCGGTCAACGAAGGCAGCAGCTTCTCCGTCACCTGCTCTACTCATTCGATATATTCCGGAGGTTACTTCTATCTGAGAAAGTCCAATATGACCGTCACAGAGGCAAAGCCTGCATTTGGCCACTCTATCTTCTACCTGGCGACCTTTGACTTCCCTTCATTACAGCATGAGCACCAAGGAGAATATAGCTGTGTCTTTGGTCTTAACATCTCCAGCATGTCCTTCTGTTCCGTTCCCTCGAAGTCACTACAAGTCAATGTAATCGGTGAGACTCAAAAGCCCTTCAGCGTTTGTCTGATTATGGCTGGTTTTCCCCTTTGCTAACACTGTTACTTCTTCTGTCCTTTAATCTCTGCAGCAGCCTCGTCCTCTTCAACTGTCACAGGAGTTGTGATTGGGCTACTGCTGGTGCTACTGGTGCTGGGTGGCGGTTACTGGTTCTGGAGAAAGAGAGGTCTGGGTGCTGGTAGGTGGCAGACAAACACTTTTTATATGACAGAAAACTTAATATTTTGACAGCATGAAACCATTTTCTTTCCAGTCTCCCTGCACAGATGCACTTCTGTTTGTTTTGGTTTTTTACAACCCTCAACTTCACTGTTTTAGTTCAGTTGTTCAGTTCAGCTGAAAAAGAGGCAGACAGAGATGGACATATTTACACATTTAGCACAGCAAATTAAGACGGGGATATTATGCCATTGTTGTTCTTAAAGCTTGTCGGGATGACCCCAAGTTTCTAAAAAAAACAACAACAAATGCAAGTTTAAAACTGAAATTGTTGATCTGGATTTCACCTGGATATCATTCATCTTGAGATGTTCTTTCAACAATAATGTCTGCTGTAGTCATGGTGATTTTATGCTCATTTTTCAGGAACCTTGGTTCAGTTTAGTAACAGGTTTGGGGGAGCAATAACAAACGATGTAGACGACAGAAGCAATCGAGTATTCGAGGAAAGGTATTTAAAAAAGAGAACAAATCTGATGCCATTTGCAAAGATACACATATATTTTATCTATTTTACATCAAACAACTTGAACGACACCCTAGTGATTGCATTGTCTCTTTCCTTATCTCCCTCAGTACTCGCACTACCCAAGTGAATGAGAATGTGTACAGTCGCAGCCCGGTAGAGAAGAAGGCTGACGCTGATTTGGATAACTCTGTTGAGAGGGTCCCTGAAGACCTGGCCGGGAGAGTGTGTTACGAGCTCGAACCACTCGTTCTCTCGTGATGGCAGAATGACTCAAGAAATGATGCGATTTCACGAAATTCAAAGAGCAAGTTTCAGGTCTGTCACACCTGTAACCACACCCAGAAGTGATGTCACTGCGTACTAATACAACCTTGGAGGAAATAAGTTTTTTTAGCTGGTGGGCCTTTTTTTTCTTTAAGCTAGACCACAGGAACACTAGGGACCTGTTTTAATGTGTTGTTCCCACCTTTTTTTATGTAAACAAATAATTCAGAAATCTACCAACTTTACAGGAACTCAAATAAATGCTGTGTGACCTGCTGTATCAAATTATATGGTGAAAAAGAGATTTGAATAGTAACATACATGATGCTTGTGTAAATGGGCAAATGTGTGTTTGTAACATTTATTGTACTTGTTCCTGCAGTGATTTTGTTTGTTCCTGTGAGATTCTGATAATCACAAAGTTTAAGTCTGTTGATCTGCAGGAAGATACTGATTATATTGTCTTTGTGTTACATGATAATCTGCTTTTTTGGTGTAAGTGAGTGCAGTTGAATAAATGTGTTATTTCTTACCTTATCATTTGGTGTTTTTATTTCTGAAAGCGAGTGACAAATGCTATTTTTCTTTTCTTAATCCAAGCTGTTTGTGGGTTGCCTGGTGATGAGGTACTGTAAAGACCATAAAGCAGCTTTTTTCCCCTGGCTGTGAGACCCATCAATTCATCCTCTACCACAAAAACGTTTCAATTTTATGAGTTATCTGACAGAATCTTACCTGGTTACAGGCATTATTAATAGCTATAATAAATCTATAGAAATATTTATTGACTTCCATTATGACTAAGATAAGACTTAGTCGAATAAGAAAGTCGAATATTTTGAAAAGTTTAGTGGGATTTGAAAGATGAGTAACACTCGAATATTTCAAAGTTCTTATCTGGAGGAGTGAATGAGTAGCTAGTTTAATTGTGATGTTCAATTCCAATCCAAAAGAGTTGAGTGATAGTAAAACGTAAATAATAACAGATCAACATATATAAACCAAAGAAATTGTATAATGTCATATATGTGCAGTGGCGGTTCTACACAAATTTTACTGGGGGGGGAAGCAAGGTGGGGGCCAGTGTTTAATCAGAGAGGCACACTGAATAATGAAAACAAATGATATTTAAACATTAAATACTTTAATTTTGCTTTACATTAACATAAAGAGTGCATTAAGTGAAACAATGAGGTAGGGCCATCAATAATTTGAAATTAAATACAGAGATGCACAGCAAGCACAGGGCACAACTATAAACAACATTTATTTACTGTTGTATGCATTTATTTTAAAATGTAAGCCAAGTATTTGTTAATTTTTTAACATAAGAATCACATATCAATGACGCATAATTCATGGCAGAAAGCACCATTTTATAGACACACTGTACCATGAACTGTAATGACACTGCTTTCCAAATGGCCTGATAAAGAACATCTTCACAAACCTGATGGTGCTTTACTTGATCCACATGGATCCACTTGCTGTCCCTCTGCAATGTCCCCTCCTCATTTCATGATAACTACTAGAAGAAGAAACACAATGTAGTTGCAGACATTTCATTTTACAAGTAACCATCCCTCCCGACTTCACACAGGCAGATACTATTGATTAATTTACTCAATAAATGGATTGTTTATTGAAATGGAGAAGCCAAGACTGAAACACATTTTCTTTAGTGACTTAGATTTGTTTTCTCATGTTAAGTCATATCTTCTGTGGAGGCATAACTTCTTGTGTTGTTGGGGAGATGAAGCAAATAAACAGCACATTGAATTAGCCCAGATCTGTCCACTTCATTGAAATTTAAAGAAAGGGGGAGGAATGGCTTTGCTTTGTACTAATTCAACATAAAATTACTGCATATATTGTGTATATAATGAATAATGATCACAGATGGGAGGGGACAGATGTTTAGGTTTGGCAGTGGGAGTCAGTGGTCAACCTCCATTAAAAAAAACAAAAAACAAAAAGTAATATTTTTTATTGTGGTTTATGTATCACAACAAACAAGAAAATTGCAGACAGACAGAGGCTTAACAGATGTATGATATGATGAAATGCTTTGCAATGAAGATGCCAATGTGAATGCAGCTAATTTGTTCATATGGGTTTATTACATTTATTTCAGTTGGAAAAGTGCTTATAAATGTATTGCCACTGTTAATATTTGTATGGTTAATGTTGCAAATGATACCAAAATGTCCTATGTTTTGAAAGGCTGTTGAACAACACTGGTTTCTCTTATTGAACTACATTTCTCTTTTAGTTTTCGCAGCAGATTATTTGTAATGTCTCCTAATCAGGGTTTCTAGCGTTCCAGTTCCAGCATTATGTTATTTGTGGCTGGATTTTCCTCCTGTAAGTAATGTCTTTTTAAAATAGTAAGTAGATATTGAGTAACAATTTAATCTCCTCTCATCCCCAGTGTTTAATGATTGATCCAAATGTCAACATATGTCCAGGTTGCAGTCCAAGTCCAGGCAGCCCCTTTAATTGATAATAATCATTGGATCCATACATACGACTTCTATCCTTCGGATGTTTTAGAAGTGATATTATTTTAGTTTGAACTGTGATGTCATGTTAATAGCAGCAATCAGACTGGTTGAATTTAAAAGGTAAGAGGGGGACTTAGACACCGTCGCTGATTTTGGTAAAGACAAATATTGCATGGTTTCCAGAAATCAAGCTTTTCTCATTGCTCTGTAAACGATAGACACCACCATTTATTTATTTTTTTAAATGAAGAGTAACAGTGCTTATTTCTATCTTACTTTACCTCTACAGCATTTGACCCACTTTGAAGACACAATATGATCTTCCTTTCTGCTGGAAAACGACATTTTGTTTATCTGTCATTAGGTGAGTTTCAGTGTTTTACTTCCACCATTTCACATTTTCCCCGACTTGAAAATGAAAATATATAATCACAGCATAGTCAAAGAGTTTGGTTGCAATCACAGATACAGAAATGAAAACCTCAGTGTGTAAAAAGAAAATAGCCTTTATTATGGAGAGTTGCTTTCATTGACTGCATTGAATGCTCTGTACTACTGGACAAGATTGTTTAGATATTTATTATAAATCTCCAGGTTATCAGGCTTAATTAGGACATTTTACCATATTTTTTCTGCAGCAGGTCTACTGAGCCTATCAGTGCTTACAGGTCAGTAAATACAATCTATGTTTCATGTCTGAAAACACATATAATATTTAGATAATCTGATTTCTACACCATGATATAATGAAAAGGACTTTTTTATTGAGTTAATGGTGACACAACCTACAGCTATTGTGCTTTCTTTTTTCCCAATTCCAGAATGTGATAAAGTCAAGCTGGTCGGTCCTTCACGTTGCTCGGGTCGAGTGGAGGTCTACCACTCTGACATTTGGGGAACGGTGTGCGACGATCAGTGGAGCACTGCCAACGCTGAGGTGGTGTGCAGAGAGTTAGACTGCGGGACAGTTCTTGAGGCCAAGAAAGGGGCTTTTTTTGGAGAAGGAAAGGAAGAAATCTGGCTGGATGATGTGCAGTGTACTGGTCATGAGTCGTCTCTCCTCAAGTGTGAACACAGACCATTTGGGCAAAATAACTGTGGCCATGGTGAAGATGCTGGTGTTGTCTGTTCGGGTAAGGTTGAATTCAGTCCCTTATCTCAGTTTATGTTTGCTGTGCTTGACCCATTTAAAACACTTAATCCAATGGCACACTTTGTACCTTTGTTACAGGAATAGTTTTGGACACTTTTGTAAACATCATTGTTTGCCCCCTTGCTAAGAGTTGAGAAGAGTGAACGTCTGTCAACAAAATCTGCCTATTGTTGGAGGTACCACTGTTGTTTTGACAATTGTGTAATTTCTGTTGCACTCAAAAGTCATAAATAACAACAAAACAGGATAAAAGAAGAGTTTATTCAATCATTTATTCTATAATGGAAATGTATCCCTATAGAACCTTCCTTTTCCCAGCTCACAGCGTGCCTGGTAGCAGACAAAACGGTTTAGTGATATCGAGGTTTCTGGAAAAACAATGTTGACATAGTTGTGCAGTCAACATGTACTTCAAACGTTCAATTGCAATTGTAATACAGAGCTATTTGCTACTTACTTTAAGAAATAAGAAAATAAAAAGACTTTGCTTTATAGCCCAAATAAAATGGATCACAACATCAGCAGTTTGCTAATTCCACAATCCAAGTTAACATATTAACGTTACATATGTAATGGGCAAAGGCCAGAAGGTAGAGTTTGGGGATAAACAGATACCAAATGACCCTTTTTGGTGTGTCTATATTTGGTCTGTAGCCTGTTTTGAGTATCTGCAGTCACAAAACACACACAGTTGTTGATTAAAGGCTTTTATTGATTGAATCTGTATTTCTCAATAGTAGCTACTGACACTGGGACTGAATGCGCCCGGTGCGTCTGACCTCTCTCCGGTGCATCTCCCATGCCTCCTCCATCTGAGGTCCAGCACGCATATAAAGGGAGAGAGTGATTAAAAACTCGGTGCCAAAAAAACGGAATCACCATAGGTAGACGTTTCCTGATTTTTAGTCCATAGGGTGGATCAAGCTCCAAAAACGTTTGCTTATGCACTTCCCACATTGCAAGTCAATGGTGTTATTGATTGGCATCATCATTTCACATCATCAAGGGAATTTTTGCAGACTTTGGAAAGCTCCGTTAAGGTTTTGAAATGCAGAGTCTTACTCCTCCTGCTGAGCAAACCGAACTTGAAAGAAAGTGCCCCTTAAAAATCTATTTCTGCCATTGCTATGGACATTTTACAAGATTTGTTGGCTGACTTTCACATTGCGTAACATGACGTGATTTTGTGTTGACACTGTCAAACATTTATTTGGTAGTACTTGCTACCATGCAGTACAAAGATTTAAAGGCCCTGAAACATGTGGTCATAAGTATATAAGACAGACATTTTGGTTCTTGGCTTGGACTCATTCCCTTCCACTTTAAGGGATTAGGCAATGCCAAAGATTATTCGATTTAATTATATTTCTTCCTTTGTGATTTGCAGAACATGTGAGGGTGGTCAACGGAAGCAATCGGTGTAATGGCAGATTGGAAGTCTACCATGAGGGCCATTGGAAACGAATATGCAGCAGTGACTGGGGCAAGGCAGAAGCTGACGTGGTGTGCCAAGAGATTAACTGTGGCACCGCTGTCACTCCGACTGATGATCTACATTTTGGAGAGGCGCGTGACACGGTGGGAATCAAGACCTCCTGTTTTGGAAATGAGAGCTCGATCTCACAGTGCAAGCTTCAAGAATTCAAGGAAAGCTGTGTTGATGCTACGATTTTCTGTGCAAGTGAGTCAAAAGATACATCTGTAATTTTGTAATAAACTGTAGATGGTTAGACTGTCTTTTCTTGTCCACCTGACAGACAGTAAACCAATTCGGCTGATGAACGGGACTAATCGATGCAATGGCCGAGTGGAACTCTTCCACGATGGACAGTGGGGAACAGTTTGTGATGACAGATGGGGCATGCAGGAAGCAGCTGTCGTGTGCCGCGAGATGAACTGTGGGAATGCTCTCACAGTCAAGTACAATGCCTTCTTCGGCAGAGGTCGGGATCAGGTTTGGTTGGACGATGTTGAGTGTTCTGGTCATGAGAAATCCCTTGCTGACTGCCCGCACAGAGGTTTGGGAGAACATGACTGTAGCCACAGTGAAGATGCTGGTGTTGTATGCTCAGGTAATACATGCTGAACTGCCTTTTGTTAAAATGTCAAGTACACTTGAGTGAAATCAGGTTGCTCAGAATCCTGATAATGGCATTTGTATACCATGGTGATTCACGCATACATGTATCTAGTGTATAGGCATGTTGAGCCCCTGCAATTTGCAAAGATCTTTTATCAAACATTACTTACACATGTCTCTTTTGGCTAGAGTATAATTTCAAATCCTGTACCATGTTAGAAAATCCTCCGGCAGTCTCTCACAACTATCCTTGGCTGTTCCTCTTTTTGTGGTTCTTGGTGTTAAATCACAGATTTATAAACAGTACTATCTCTTCTACTACATCTCACTGCTGAACTAATAACATTCTTCTCCAACATTTTAAATAAAATAGTTAACCATGACCCTAACTGCTTCCATTCCAGCCTCAGTCAGATTGTACAACGGGACTAACCGCTGCTCTGGCAGAGTGGAGGTCTCCCAGGGTGGCCAATGGGGGAAAATTTGTAACAATAACTGGGGCCATCAAGAGTCTGAGAGGCTGTGCAAGGAACTCGGCTGCGGACCTCCAAAAAATTCTCACGAAAGCTTCCATTTTGGTGGCACCAGACTGAAAGGGTATAGGACCATATGCGCCAGAAATGTGAGCTCTTTCTCCGACTGCACATTTCAAGAAATCACAGGGACATGTGAAGGTGTTTCTCTTTCATGTACAGGTAAGGCGATGTAAATAAGTGATGTTTGTCTTCTCTCAAATATGCTGGAACTAGATGGCACTCAAAGAAATGAATAAATACATTAAAAACACTCAACAGCAGTGTGTCTTTCCAGAAATCATGACCTGGCTACTCAAGATAATCCACAGACCCTGTTGTGAGCAGTTTCATCAAGGAGCTATTTTCTCTCTAGTGAAGTACACTTACAAATAGTAGGAAAAAAAAGCATGAGCATAAGTCTACTCTACTTATGGACAAAGGCTTGTGCTTGTGACAGCTGTTGACAGCCGAGCTTTAACATTTACTAGCCCAGTAAGCTAGTCCCTCATCCATGAGTAGATGCACACTGAAGTGACTCTGAAAGAAATACATGAAAATGCACACAACAACGTTTGTGGATTAACTTGATTAAACTGGTAATAAGACTGTATTCTTTGTTGTTGATTTTTTCCAGATGTATTTCTTTGGTGTTTTGAACACCACAAACTGAGTCTCATCAATTCCATCATATTTGAAAGAATGTTGACATCTCAAATAAAAAGGACTACAGCTAAAGTACTGGATTACTTTAAAATTGATCGGACCTTTCCTCAGATATTCCACCGATAAGGCTTGTCAATGGCACTGACCGATGCTCTGGCAGAGTGGAGGTTATGCATAATGGCCAGTGGGGAACAGTATGTGATGATGAGTGGGATCTCAGAGATGCAGAGGTGGTGTGCCGAGTCATTGACTGCGGAACAGCTCAGACGGCCAAAACGAGTGCCTTCTTTGGTCCAGGCCAGGGAGACATCTGGCTGGATGATGTCGGCTGCCTCGGGAACGAGACGTCCCTCATGCACTGCAGACATCCAACCCCCGGGGAAAATAACTGTGGTCATGAAGAAGATGCTGGCGTGGTGTGCTCAGGTATCTTATCTGTTGGGTTGTTCATTCTTTTTTAGTAGCACTGTTACAACTAGATCCTAGGGGAAACCCTGGTGCAACATGCACATAAGACTACCCTCTTACCATACTCCAGCCACCCCCAGCAGCAAAGCGTTTTTAAAATGGTTTTATTCAAATATGCATCATTTACACAATCACACATGCTGGCAGTCTGGGACAGCAGTGGAGAGCCTCCAGGAACTGGGGAGGAGCCAATTAAACTCTTGGCTTCCAGGCAGGAACCAATCAGCTCCCTGGGACAACTTGCAATCACTCAGACACACCTTCAACCAATCACACATACTCTCTCTTACTAAGGTAAAAGAGGGTTATTCAAAGAGAGGGAAAGCACAGAAATGTTTATATGACCATGGGTCATAACAAGCACATTGTTTACTTATTTCACATAGTGTTTCCATGCATACATTTATCTGTTGCCCATAATGCCTCTGATGAATATTTTGCAAGTTATGATACCAATGTTGGACACATTATAGACAGGTTAAAAACAAATGATCAAAATAGACACAGCAGAACTAGAGTCATCACATTTTTTATTGCACAAAATCTTCTTCTTTTTAAAGAAAAACCAGGTTCCTACACGTCCCACAATGCAACTTAGCCAATGGGTAACATCACCGGTGGCAACCTTTCAGATTACACACAGCTTCTTCTGGAGCCACAAAAGGCTTCATGCTACTTGTTTAAAATGTGTAATAGTACTCCACAAAGACCTGCAAACATAGTTAAATGTATAAAGTTGGTGGAGTTTCCCTTTAATCAGATGTTTTGTGTCAAAACACCAACTAACTGATTGCTTTTTGCTCTCATTTGCTTTGCAGCCAACATTAGACTCATTAATGGGACTAGCCAGTGCTCAGGCAGAGTGGAGTTTTCCCACAGTGACCACTGGTCAACAGCATTCAACTTTAACTGGGGAATGAATGAAGCTACAGTGGTGTGCAGAGAGATGAACTGTGGAGATCCGGTCAAGTTCACCGGATCATATGGTCAAAGCGGAGCTCAGAGAGGGTATAAGGTCAGTTGTAGTGGCAGAGAGAGCTCTTTGTCACAGTGCAGACTGACAGAATACGTCCGGACCAGCAACGATCGTATGGAAGAGGCAGCTGTCGAATGTTCAGGTAAGACTTGGTGATGAATTGAAATTTGAATTCCATCAGTAACTGTGAACAGAGATAGAACTACATGGTAAAGCAGCTCTTGTGCATATCTTATTTATTTTCATTTTGTAAATTATAGTTAAAGGCTGAGAGTAAAATGGACACAAACCTGACTTGGTGCCACAGTTATATAGAAAAACACTGATCTGACCATTTTGTTTATTGCGGAACGCTGCCCAATGAGGTCACCAAAGTAAGAACCATAAAAGAAATCACAACCCCAGAGTGAAGACGACTCCAAATTCAAATGAGAGAATCCAATCATTAAATCATCAATTAGTCCAAAATAATATTGAAAAGTAATAAATCAACATATTAACACTTGTTTTAAACCAGGTAATGGACGGTGCAGCTGCCACTGTGGAAGGAATTTGAATAAATAAGAAGGGTCTGGAAACCCCCCCTCCCCGAAAACAACACCTTGCATAGGGCCCCCACAAAGCTACAAACAGCCCTGCTGGGGATACAGCTATAGTGCTGTTGCTAAATAGTCACATGGGGAAATGTAAACTGAAATACAAAGACAATTGCATGCTTATACAAACAGGCTGCTTCCTATAAGCCAGACTAATCAGTGAATAGACCAATAACTTAATACCTAATTTATGTGATTACTATGTCATGATACAAATAATAAAACAGATAATTTACGTAGTCAAGCAATAAGTGAAGGATTGCTCAAATCACACATGGAACTATGCAAGGACCAACAGTGATGCTGGATGTTCCATTTGAAATTGATGCAATTCCTATATTCCATGCTGGCCCACACAGTTATTACAATAATTTAGTACACTACATACAATGTCAGTTTGTAAGGAAAAGCACTAATATATAAACAAACAACAAAATTAGACTGCATGTACCGTACACATTCACAGAATAACTGTCATTCTCAGGTAACGTGAGGTTGTCTGGTGGGCACAGTCGTTGCGCTGGAAGAGTGGAGTACTATGACAAAGGCCAGTGGGGGACTGTGTGCGGTGAATCCTGGGATATAAATGATGCAGCGGTGGTGTGCAGACAGCTGGACTGTGGGATGAGTCATAAGATTACCACCATCACTGAGTACAGCAGTGACACAGCACAGACCTGGACTGATCTAATTGAATGCAATGGATTGGAGTCGACACTGACTCAGTGCCCACGAAGTTTATTCACGGGAACTTGCAACACCACCTCGGTTGCTGGTGTTGTCTGCACAGGTAAGAAAATCTAAAAAAAATTACAAAGGATTAAACAGTCTTGTTTATTGATGTTGAGCAGTATCCATATTTTTTTTTTGTTATTATTCAGCTTTTGTCACTTAGTTTTACCTAAATCTATTTAGCCACTTTCAATCTTCTGATACTAGATAATCATTTTAGTTTACTTGATGTCACAGGAAGTTTGGAAGTCCGGCTGGTCAACAGTAGGGATCAGTGCTCTGGCAGGGTAGAGGTGCGTCATGGCGACGTGTGGCAAACAGTTTGTGACACAGACTGGACTTTGAGTAAAGCTCAGGTGGTGTGTGACCAGCTAGAATGTGGAACTGCACTGAACGCTTCTGGTGCTGCCCATTTTGGCCAAGGCAGTGGATCAGTGGTGGAGGCCAGTGAGTCATGCTTTGGCAACACGACATTTCTTCAGCAATGCTCAGCCAACGGTTTCCAAAGCTCAAGCTGTGGGCATGACCATGATGCAGGTGTCCAATGTGCAGGTAAAGCCTTTTAAAAATCTGTTTTACAACTGAATTCTGTTTATACACAGCAAGTAAAAATCATAGAGTGAGAAATCGATGTATCTATGTGTTCATCCAACATCACTGCACCGCCAACAAGAAACCGCCACCAAAAAGCAGGAAGCTGTTGCAGGAGAGTTGTGAGCTGTGTTAGCTTTACAATATAAATCCAGCTAAGCCAGCTGAGGTTTGATGCCCCGAACTATGCGCTGAGACCCTATTTGTACTGTTGCAGTGGCTAGTAGGGCATTCGAGAATTGCTTTAGCAAAGCTGCCCCGTTGTTGTAAGAAGCACTGCGTCAGGCATGTGTGGGCTGACCAATCAGAGCAGACTGTGTATTCAGGACTTAAACCACTAAAACAGAGCGTTTCAGACAAAGGGGGAATACAATGCTGCAGCACTGGACAGTTTTTTGTGTTTTTTTTTTAGATTGAGAGCATGCAATCCTGTTCTACTGTAGGAGAAATTCAATAATCCAAATACATGTTTATAATTGTATATAAAAGCATGTTTCAAGGATTTTCCTTTGCATTTGGACTCACTTCATTTCTGTCCTCATATGCAGCACAGATCCGGTTGGCCAGCGGCCTAAGTCAGTGCTCTGGCAGAGTGGAGGTCTTCTATAAAAGCCAGTGGGGAACTGTGTGTGACGATGAATGGGATTTAATCGATGCTGATGTTATATGTAGACAGCTTGGCTGTGGTCACGCAGTTTCTGCTCCTACAAGTGCCCACTTTGGTAGAGGTAGTGGTCCAATATGGCTGGATGATGTGGAGTGTACAGGCCAAGAGTCTGCTCTCTCACACTGTCATCACAACGGATTCGGAGAAAATAACTGCGGGCACGGTGAAGACGCTGGTGTTATCTGTTTAGGTAAGCGGCCTGGCTCGTTCTGAATCTGTGAATGAAGTCTTTACCTCAGATAAAACTGCGGCATCTTTTATGATCAAACTAACTAAAAGTTACTCTCTGTTTCAGGTACTCTAGAGAAGCCTCAAATCACTTTCAGTCCGACTAGAGATGTAAAATGGGGTGACAGAGTTGAAATCACCTGCACTGTTGTATCAGAACACCTGGGTGGGACATTCATCCTGAGAAAGATGGGAGGAAATTTTCAAATGGAAAAATACTCCTCACACGAAGCTGCAACCTTTGTCTTCCCTTCAGTGGAATTCAGCCAAAAGGGGTCATACTACTGTGAATATCAGAAGAAGCTGCCCAATCAAGTCATCTATTATCCTCAAGGAAATGTAGCTGAACTCTCCATCACAGGTCAATAATTTTGTTCTTTGTTTGTCCACTTGAACATAATTGATGGAAATTTGACTGTGTAAGATTGCAAACATGAATATGATCTCTATGAATCTTTGTCTGTTCTGCAGTGAAAATGGACATACCCAGAATCTCCCTGACATCTCCTCACGCAATGGTGATCTACAGCCCGGACAAAATATCGGTCAACGAAGGCAGCAGCTTCTCCGTCACCTGCTCTACTCATTCGACATATTCTGGAGGTTACTTCTATCTGAGAAAGTCCAATATGACCGTCACAGAGGCAAAGCCTGCATTTGGCCACTCTATCTTCTACCTGGCGGTCTTTGACTTCCCTCCATTAAAGTATGAGCACCAAGGAGAATATAGCTGTGTCTTTGGTCTTAACATCTCCAGCATGTCCTTCTGTTCCGTTCCCTCGAAGTCACTACAAGTCAATGTAATCGGTGAGACTCAAAAGCCCTTCAGCGTTTGTCTGATTATGGCTGGTTTTCCCCTTTGCTAACACTGTTACTTCTTCTGTCCTTTAATCTCTGCAGCAGCCTCGTCCTCTTCAACTGTCACAGGAGTTGTGATTGGGCTACTGCTGGTGCTACTGGTGCTGGGTGGCGGTTACTGGTTCTGGAGAAAGAGAGGTCTGGGTGCTGGTAGGTGGCAGACAAACACTTTTTATATGACAGAAAACTTAATATTTTGACAGCATGAAACCATTTTCTTTCCAGTCTCCCTGCACAGATGCACTTCTGTTTGTTTTGGTTTTTTACAACCCTCAACTTCACTGTTTTAGTTCAGTTGTTCAGTTCAGCTGAAAAAGAGGCAGACAGAGACGGACATATTTACACATTTCGCGCAACAACTCGGGGATATTATGCCATTGTTGTTCTTAAAGCTTGTTGGGATGACCCCAAGTTTCTAAAAAAACAACAACAAATGCACGGTTGAAAATGACATAGCTGAAGTTGATCTGGATTTCACCTGGATATCATTTTTCTCAAGATGTTCTTTAAACAATAATGTCTGCTGTAGTCATGGTGATTTTATGCTCCCTTTTCAGGAACCTTGGTTCAGTTTAGTAGCAGGTTTGGGGGAGCAAAAACAAACGATGTAGACAACAGACGCAATCAAGCATTCGATGGAAGGTATTTAAAAAAGAGAGCAAATCCCATGCAATTTGCAAAGTTATTCTGTTTTACATTAAACAACCAGTGATTGCATTGTCCCTTTCCTTATCTCCCTCAGTACTCGCACTACCCAAGTGAATGAGAATGTGTACAGTCACAGCCCGGTAGAGAAGAAGGCTGACACTGATTTGGATAACTCTGATGAGAGGGTCCCTGAAGACCTGGCCGGGAGAGTGTGTTACGAGCTCGAACCACTCGTTCCCTCGTGATGGCAGAATGACTCAAGAAATGATGCGATTTCACTAAATTCAAAGAGCAAGTTTCAGGTCTGTCACACCTGTAACCACACCCAGAAGTGATGTCACCGCATATTAACATTTTTTTTAGCTGGTGGGCCTTTTTTTCTTTAAGCTAGACCACAGGAACACTAGGGACCTGTTAATGTGTTGTTCCCACCTTTTTTTTATGTAAACAAATCATTCAGAAATCTACCAGCTTTACAGAAACTCAAATAAATGCTGTGTGACTTGCTGTATCAAATTATATGGTGAAAAAGATCTTTGGATAATCCACTTATAATATAATATCCACTAATAATAACATACATGATGCTTGTGTAAATGGGCAAATGTGTGCTTGTAAGATTTATTTTATTTGTTTCTGTGAGATTCTGATAATCACAAAGTTTAAGTCTGTTGATCTGCAGGAAGATACTGATTACACTGTCTTTGTGTTACATGATAATCTGCTTTTTTAGTGTAAGTGAGTGCACTTGAATAAATGTGTTTTTTCTTACCTTATCATTTGGTGTTTTTATTTCTGAAAGCAAGTGACAAATGCTATTTTTCTTTTCCAAGCTGTTTGCAGGTTGCCTGGTGATGAGATAATATTAAAGACCGCAGAGCATCTTATTTCCCCTGGCTGTGAGACCATACAGACCACTGAATACATGTCGAAAAGGATCAGGAAATTATCACAATCTGTTTAGTTTGTTTATATGGGTTTATACATTTATTTTAGTTGGAAAAATGCTCATAATGTATTGCTGCTGTTAATATTTGTATGGGTAATGTGATGAATGATAACAAAATGTCCTATGTTTTGAAAGGCCATTGAACGCCTCTGGTTTCTCTTATCTGGGTTCTCATTTGTTTGGGTAGGTGTCAATCACTTTCTGTTATTGGGGATTAACTTGTCAGATTGTATAAGGGGCGGGACTAGCGGGAAAGCGGGGGAAATGAGGAGAGAACGAACTGTGGAGGGAAGGAAAGACGTTAAGTCCAATCAAACTTTCAAATAACTTCATGGAAAAAGTATTATTTACCATTACTCGCCGATTAGTTTATACGAGTGTTATTTAGTATTTTATTATCTTATTTTGTTAAGAGTGTAACTGAGCGCGTTTTAGAAGTGAGGGCTCCCTACTGGCGCGATATGAAGGCAATGGTGGGACTGTTGCTAGCGGTTAGCATCGTCAGCTGTGGTCGGGTCAGTTTTATGGTCTATATCTATATAAGCTCCAGCATACCCGCCATCACTGGTACCAACTAAAACACTACAAAAAACGTTGTGGTATTATTTAATTTGAATGTTTCTAATGTATGTGTATTTCTTGGTTCCTGTCATAAGTAATGTAATTTTCAAATAGTAAGTAAATATTGTGTACTCCCCTGTCTTTAATGATTGATGCAAATGTCAACATACTTCTCAGTTGCAGTCCTAGTCCTGACAGCCCCTTTACATGATGACAATCACTGGATCTCTTCATAGGGCTTCTATCCTTTGGAGGTTTTAGATGTGATATTTTTTTTTGTTAGAATTGTGATGCCATTTTAATAGCCGCACTCAGACTGGTTGAATTTAAAAGGTAAGAGGGGGACTGTCGCTGATTTTAGTAAAGACAAATATTGCATGGTTTCCAGAAATCAAGCTTTTCTTGTTGCTGTGCAAAGAACACATTTTGCACAATTATTTATTTTTTTGAATGAAGAGTAACAATACTTGTTTCTATTTTACTTTATCTCTACAGCATTTGACCTACTTTGTGGACACAATATGATCTTCACTTCTGCTGGAAAACGGCATTTGGTTTATTTGTCATTAGGTGAGTTTCAGTGTTTCCAATTTCTCTTCCACAATTTCACATTTTTCACTTTGACTTCTAAAATTAGATAATATGATCACAGCATAGTCAAAATGTTGAACAATTATATCTGTGTTTGAGACCTCTGTAAAAATGAAATGGCACATTCAAGGGGCTGATCTTGATTCATAATAAAGTCACAAATTACAGCACTAACTGTTCTGTATTTATTTAGAAATTAATGACAAATCTCTGGGTTACCAGGCTTAAATAGAACATTTGACCATATTTTTTCTGCTGCAGGTCTACTGAGTCTATCACTGCTTACAGGTCAGTAAGTAAAATGTTTCATGCCTGAAAACACAGGTATAATATTTATCTATTTAGATTTCTACAGCATGATATAATGAAAGTTACTTTCTTTTACTGAGTTAATGGTGACACAACCTACAGCTATTGCACTTTCCTTTTCCCATTTCCAGAATGTGATAAAGTCAAGCTGGTCGGTCCTTCACGTTGCTCGGGTCGAGTGGAGGTCTACCACTCTGATAGTTGGGGAACGGTGTGTGACGATCAGTGGAGCACTGCCAACGCTGAGGTGGTGTGCAGAGAGTTAGACTGCGGGACAGTTCTTGAGGCCAAGAAAGGGGCTTTTTTTGGAGAAGGAGAAGAAGAAATCTGGCTGGATGATGTGCAGTGTACTGGTCATGAGTCGTCTCTCCTCAAGTGTGAACACAGACCATTTGGACAGAATAACTGCGGCCATGGAGAAGATGCTGGAGTTGTCTGTTCGGGTAAAGTGGAGTTCAATCCCTTATCTCAGTTTATGTTTGCTGTACTTGACCCATTTCAAACACTTCAATCAAATATTGACCTACGTGCGTTTGTTGCGGGAATAGTTGAACATTTTTGGGAACATGCTTGTTTGCCCTCTTGATTAGAGTTGAGAAGCTTGAACATCTGTCAATAACATTATTGTTGGCACCACCGTGTAAAGACCACTAGATCATTCCTGTTCTCAGAGTTGCAAATAACAACAACACAGGACAAGTCGAGAGTTTATTTGATGATTTAGTCTATCGTGAAAATGTATCGCAATTTAACCTGCCTCTTCCTGGCAGAGCACGTGCCTGGTAGCAGACAAACCAATGTAAATGTAGATGGTTTCATTATTCTAAGTCCATTACATTTTGCAAATGACCAAATACTCTGTAACAGATTGTAATATAGAGCTATATAACACTTACTATGATTTAAAAAAAAAAAAAAAAATACTTGCACATTTAGAGCTTTACAGGCCAAAGCACATGGTTTGTTTATAGTAGCTCACCATGCATTAGCTAACATACAACTGAATTGTTGTTTCCATCATGTTATTTCAAAATGTGTACATCTAATTCATCTAAAATGCATGTCGAATGCTTTCCTACATCATCTGGCAGTTTGTCTGAGATGTCACTGTTGTGTAGATGGCACAGTACATGACTTACTTAACTTCACATGTTACAGCTGAAAATGACGACATAAACAGACATCTCTACAATCCAAATTAATGTCCAGTGTTCCACCTGGAATAAACTGTTGCTGTTAACATGACGTGATTCAGTCTATAGATGCTGATAGGTGGCTTAATTAAGCTGTGCCCTTGTGTTTGATATTGATATTTGGTTGATACTAGAGAGGTACCAGTCTTCTTATCTCTTCACCAATGAGTAAGAATACTTTGCTTTTGTTTGAAAAATTAAAGAGGCATTAACCTGAATTTACAGTTGGCTCATTAAATCAAGCATCACAAAATCCCACATTTTCAAGAGGTTGAGAAATACAGCTGTAAAGCAGCAGCAAACATGGCATTTATTTTAGTACATTATTGCATCTCATATTCAAAAGACAATAGATAATTTATGATTTATCAGTTCACAATATGTTTTCCACTTTGAGATGATTGCTAGTTGTTTGAAATGCTTTTGCAGCAGAGGCTCAACAGCAAGGCCAGCGTGTGATTGGCTGCTACATATGTAAAGGGCAAAGACCAGAAAGTAGAATTAGGGGAGAAACAGCCACCAGATTACACTTTTTCAAGGATGAGTCTTACTCTTCCTGTTAAACAAACTGAACTTGAAAATGAAAATTGCCCACTGGTGTGGACATTTTGCAAGATTTGTTAGCTGACTTTCAAATTGTGTAACATGACAGTTTTGTGTTGAAACCATCAAACGTGATATTTATTTGTTGTACTTGCTACCATACAGTTCAAAGATTTAAAGGCCTTGATATGATATGACTTTTTTTCTGTTAACCTGATGAATGTGATGTGGTCCTGCGTGAACAGAAAACATTCTGCCTTAGTCAGAAATGTTGGTTTCTTAGCTGGTACTCATTCCCTTCCACTTTAAAGGATTAGGTGAAATTAAGGTCTATCTTGATTTGATTCGATTTCTACCTATATGATTTGCAGAACACGTGAGGGCGGTCAACGGAAGCAATCGTTGCAATGGCAGATTGGAAGTCTACCATGAGGGCCATTGGAAACGAATATGCAGCAGTGACTGGGGCAAGGCAGAAGCTGACATGGTGTGCAAAGAGATTAACTGTGGCATCGCTGTCACTCCGACTGATGATCTACATTTTGGGGAGGCGCGTGACACAGTGGGAATCAAGACCTCCTGTTTTGGAAATGAGAGCTCGATCTCACAGTGCAAGTTTCATGAATTCCAGGAAAGCTGTGTTGATGTTACGATTTTCTGTTCAAGTGAGTCAAAACTACATCTGTATTTTTGTAGTAGTGTACATGGGTAGACTGTCTGCTGTTGTGTATGACCCTCTGCTTTTTCTTGTCCACCTGACAGGCAGTAAACCACTTCGGCTGATGAACGGGACTAATCGATGCAATGGCCGAGTGGAACTCTTCCACGATGGACAGTGGGGAACAGTTTGTGATGACAGATGGGGCATGCAGGAAGCAGCTGTCGTGTGCCGCGAGATGAACTGTGGGAATGCTCTCTCAGCCAAGCACAATGCCTTCTTCGGCAGAGGTCAGGATCAGGTTTGGTTGGACGATGTTGAGTGTTCTGGTCAGGAGAAATCCCTTGCTGACTGCCCGCACAGAGGTTTGGGAGAACACGACTGTAGCCACAGTGAAGATGCTGGTGTTGTATGCTCAGGTAATACATGCCGAACTGTCTGTTGTTAAAATGTCAAGTATACTTGAATGAAATCAGGTTGCTCAGAATCCTGATAATTGTATCTGAGTACCATGGTGATGCAGGCATACATGTATCTACTGTATAGGTATGTTGAGCCCCTGCAATTTGCTAAGATCTTTTATCAAACATTACTTACACGTCTCTTTTAGATAGAGTATAATTTCAAATCCTGTACCATGTTAGAAAATCCTCCTGCAGTCTCTCACAACTATCCTTGGCTGTTCCTATTTTTTGTGGTAGTTCTTGGTGTCATATCACAGATTTATAAGCAGTACTATCTCTTCTCCTTTCCACAAACCCTTTCATCCTGAAAAGCGGAGGGAAATACTACATCTCACTGCTGAACTAATAACGTTCTTCTCCAACATTTTAAATAAAATAGTTAACCCTGACCCTAACTGCTTCCATTCCAGCCTCAGTCAGATTGTACAACGGGACAAACCGCTGCTCTGGCAGAGTGGAGGTCTCCCAGGGTGGCCAATGGGGGAAAATTTGTAACAATAACTGGGGCCATCAAGAGTCTGAGAGGCTGTGCAAGGAACTCGGCTGCGGACCTCCAAAAAATTCTCACGAAAGCTTCCATTTTGGTGATGCCAGACTGAAAGGGTATAGGACCACATGTGCCAGAAATGTGAGCTCCATCTCTGACTGCACATTTCAAGAAATCACAGGGACATGTGAAGGTGTTTCTCTTTCATGTACAGGTAAGACGGTGTAAGGTAAGAGATGTCTGTCTTCTCTCAGATATACTGGAACTAGATGGCAGTCCTGTTGTCCAAAGTTTCCTCCTCGCACAAATCGACGGTCTAATGACATTGGGGCTTTATAAACAAAGTTGATTTAATTTGATTTGAAAGACAAAACAAAAATACATTTGAAAAAAAAGTCAACAGCAATGTCTCTTTCCAGAAATTATGAACTGGCTACTCAAGATAATCCACAGACCTTGTTGTGAGCAGTTTCATCAAGTAGCCATTTTCTCTATGGTAAAGTACTGGATTACTTTAAACATTATTGGACCTTTCCTCAGATATTCCACCGATAAGGCTTGTCAATGGCACTGACCGATGCTCTGGCAGAGTGGAGGTTATGAATGATGGCCAGTGGGGAACAGTGTGTGATGATGAGTGGGACCTCAGAGATGCAGAGGTGGTGTGCAGAGTCATTGGCTGTGGAAAAGCTCAGATGGCCAAAACGAGTGCCTTCTTTGGTCCAGGCCAGGGAGACATCTGGCTGGATGATGTCGGCTGCTTCGGGTACGAGACGTCCCTCATGCACTGCAGACATCTAACCCCCGGGGAAAATAACTGTGGTCATGAAGAAGATGCTGGTGTGGTGTGCTCAGGTATCATCTCTGATGGGTTGTTCATTCTTCTCTGTAAGAACATTGTTCACTTATTTCACATAGTGTTTCCATGCATAAATTTATCTGTTGCCCATAATGCCTCTGATGAATATTTTGCTGGTTATTAGTTCAAGAATGAAACTGTTGTATAACACTTATTTCCACTAAATTATATGAATCAGGATATAACATACGATTTGAATTAAAGTGTAACTCCACTGATTTTACACATTAATGTGGCTATTTAGGTACTGCTTATGTGTCAGTAGCTAAGATGCTGTCTGGGTAATGTAGGCACATAGTTTTGAAAAGCACACTGCTGGTCTGTTATTATATTTTTATAACACTGTTGAACTCATTCGGGACAGTTTCAAAACAAATGGTCAAAAAGAGAGCCAGAGAAATCGTCTTTTTATTCCACACATTCTTCTTTTTAAAAACTTTGCTCCTACGTTACCCACAATCTCAGATTACGTGCAGCTTCCTCTGGATACACAAAAGGCTTTATAATACTTTTTAACATATGTAGTAGTACTCCCAAGGACCTGCAAACGTAGTTTAATGTGTAATGTTACCTTTTAATCAGGTGTTTCTCTCAAATGAGTCAAAACACAGACTATCTCATTGCTATTTCTCTCTTGTTTTCTTTGCAGCTATTAGACTCATTAATGGGACTGACCAGTGCTCAGGCAGGGTGGAGATCTCCCAGGGTGGCTACCTGTCACCAGCGTTTAACTTTAACTGGGGAATGAATGAAGCTACAGTGGTGTGCAGAGAGATGAACTGTGGAAATCCGGTCAAGTTCAACGTATCATATGGTCAAGGTGGAGCTCAGAGAGGGTATAAGGTCAGTTGTAGTGGCAGAGAGAGCTCTCTGTCACAGTGCACACTGACAGAATATGTCCAGACCAGCAATGATCGTATTGAAGAGGCAGCTGTCGAATGTTCAGGTAAGACTTGGTGATAGAACTACATGGTAAAAACAGCTCTCATGCTCATCTCATTCATTTTCATTTCATAAATTGGAGACAAATTATTAGAGTTACATGGATAATAATTTATTGTTGTATTGGTATGTTTTAGGGATTGGCTTCCTTGTGAGTGACAATGTCTCTAATGTGTTGTGTCCTCAGGTTCTCAGTCATATCCAATCAGCCCTGAAACTATTATCATTGTGGCATAGTGGAAAAATGCTCTGGTTTGTTTGTATGTCTTTAAACTGTCGGTTTAATCGCCATTAATCCCACGATTGTCCATAGTTAACTCATGGTTAATCACAAATTAATCGCACATTTTTGTGCAATTAATATAACTTATTATCCCTTTAAGGTACAATTACAAGAGACGAAAAGTTTGGAGTTTACTATGAGCAATCATGTGATTATTGGAGATTCAATATTTTTTGTGATTTACAGCCCTAGAATAATTCAATAAGAAGGGTCTTGAACGACACCACAGCTGAAACGAATACTCGAGGGACTCAAATAATTCGATTACAAAAAATGGTTGCTGCAAAATCTCTGGCTCAAGGCTTCATTTGATTCCTTTCGCCCACGTTATGTGGCCACTTAGCTCAGGGATCATTTTTCCACACGGACTGTTATTGCGGACACACACACCCCTACGTTCAGAATTGAGTAGGCGTGATGGCAGAGAGCCAAGAAGCCCTCCGTAAAAGACAGAGAATGTCCAAAGTTTGGTATCATTTCACACAGAAGATAACGGTGCAGTGTGTAATGCAAAGCAGAACTGGCATGTCACAACAGCATGTCAACAAGGATTCGATATCTGAATCGAAAGCATCCAGTTGTTAAAACCAGCTAATTTAATGTAGCCTACCATCCCTAGTTAGAATGTATGGTATTTGTAGAGGCTGTAGCCTGATGTCAGTATGACTAGATATCGCACGAACAAACAAACACCTCGTCTCTCACTCTCACACACACCCTTACTCCTGGTGTTAGGAATAGTTGGAATAGTTGGAATTTTCTTTTTGCAGGAATAAAAGCCAGTTGCTTGGTCTATTCTATAGGCCTGTCATTTTCATTATATATTTAATTATTTTTCACCATATAAAACATATATATATATATATATATATATATATATATATATATATATATATATATATATATATATATAAAAAATTAATTGATGGGATGACCAGTAGAATACTCGATTCTAAAAATCTTCGATGGCTGCAGCCCTAAACGACACAGTCATTTCATCAATCAGTTACACACCTTACGCTGACATTCAGGACCAAAAGCAAATACCTCCAGAGTACACTATGTTGGGGACAATTTTGGTTCAGAAAGCACACAGATTAAAAGAAATATCAATGTTAGACTACATGTCCCGTATTCATTCACAGAATAACTGTCATTCTCAGGTAACGTGAGGTTGTCTGGTGGGCACAGTCATTGTGTTGGAAGAGTAGAGTACTATGACAAAGGCCAGTGGGGGACTGTGTGCGGTGAATCCTGGGATGTAAATGATGCAGCGGTGGTGTGCAGACAGCTGGACTGTGGGAAGAGTCATAAGATTACCACCATCACTGAGTACAGCAGTGACACAGGACAGACCTGGACTGATCAAATTGAATGCAATGGATTGGAGTCCACACTGGCTCAGTGCCCACGAAGTCCTCTCAGAGACGGAACTTGCAACACCACCTCGGTTGCTGGTGTCGTCTGCACAGGTAAGAAAATCAACAAAATAAAATTTCAAGAGATTAAACAGTCTTATTTGTTGATGTTGAGCAGTATCCATATTTTTAATATTATGAAGCATTTGTCCCCGCGACCCTGCAGAGGATTAAGCGGCGTACACATAATGTGTACAGATGATGGATGGATGGATGGATGGATGAAGCATTTGTCACTTAGTTTTGCCAAGCATTTTTAGCCACTTTCAATCTTCTGATACCAGATGATCATTTTTAGTTTATATGACTTCACAGGAAGTTTAGATGTCCAGTTGGTCAACGGTATGGATCAGTGCTCTGGCAGGGTAGAGGTCCGTCATGGTGAAGTGTGGCAAACAGTTTGTGACACAGACTGGACTCTGAGTAAAGCTCAGGTGGTGTGTGACCTGCTAGAATGTGGAACTGCACTGAACGCTTCCGGTGCTGCCCATTTTGGCCAAGGCAGTGGATCAGTGGTGGAGGCCAGTGAGTCATGCTTTGGCAACACAACATTTCTTCAGCAATGCTCAGCCAACGGTTTCCAAAGCTCAAGCTGTGGGCATGACCATGATGCAGGTGTCCAATGTGCAGGTAAAGCCTTTTAAACATCTGTTTCACAATTGTGTTCTGTTTATACACAGCAAGTAAAAACAGTAGAGTGAGAATTCAATGTATTTATGTGTTCACCCAGGTGCAACATCAGGCTTAAAATCCTGCTCGAATAAAATCTGTGTTTTTCTTCTTGTTCCTATCGTTGAATGTTTGAGCTTCACTCCAATAGTTTGATATTTTAAAAAATACACCAGTTGCTTATGTGAGTTGTTAGATGAATTGAGCAGCAAGTTGTCTTAGAGTAAAGACTGGAAAAATGGTGAAACAACTAACATTAATTAATCATAAATCAGATATAAAGAGCTACTTAGTTCTGTCCAAAAGGAACTAAAATCACTGACCAAAACCTCTTCAGCCCACTAACTGTTTCCAGTCTTACATGCTAAGCTAAGCTACCTGGCTCCTAGCTCTAGTGATATCTTCCAGAGTATGGTATCAATCCTTTAATATAATGCTCAGCAGGCAAGCAAATTCAAATATTTCTCACAAGTGAATTCATTGCTTTGATATTTTATTTGGCTGACATAAGTGAGTCATATACCACCACATTATTGTTTTGCTATTAATGGAAGCCTATTATGCTTTTCTCTCATTTTTCCTCCTTCAGTGTTTTATATAGGTTCTTGTGCATGTAAAAGATCTTGAAAGATAAAAAGGTTGAAATCTGGAAGAACAGTAGCTCCTCTCTCCTACAGAAAACACTGTGAGAAGGGAAACAGTGCTGTAGCACTGGACAGTATGAGAACACTGATATGGATTTTTATTTAGCATTATTACATGTCAACCTGTTGTAGTAGTAACCCCCAGAAAAATTATGAGATTGAAAATGAGCATGAAATGTCTTCTTTGAAATGAACTTTTGATGATGATGATGATGAGAACAGCATGATATGAAATGTCCTCATATTGTTTTAAAATGAAAACCTTTCTGTTTAATAATCCAAATACACTTTTATGGTTATATATAAACGCATGTTTCAAGGATTGTCCTTTGCATTTGGACTCACATCATTTCTGTCCTCATATGCAGCACGGCTCCGGTTGGCCAGCGGCTCAAGTCAGTGCTCTGGCAGAGTGGAGATCCTCTATAAAGGCCAGTGGGGAACTGTGTGTGATGATGAATGGGAAATGGCCGATGCTGATGTTGTATGTAGACAGCTTGGCTGTGGTCACGCAGTTTCTGCTCCTACAAGTGCCCACTTTGGTAGAGGCAGTGGTCCAATATGGCTGGATGATGTGGAGTGTACTGGCCAAGAGTCTGCTCTCTCACACTGTAATCACAACAGATTTGGACAAAATAACTGCGGGCACGGTGAAGACGCTGGTGTTGTATGCTCAGGTAACAATGTTGAAAATTACATTTTATTTTTGAATCTTATTTATAATTAATTTTAATTAAAGGGTCATTTCAACTGCTCCCTCTGGGTTGGGGGAGTGTTCCTGCCTCAAGTGGAGGAGTTTAAGTATCTTGGGGTCTTGTTTGCAAGTGAGGGAAGGATGGAGTGTGAGATTTACAGGCGGATCGGTGCAGCGGCCACAGTAATGCGGTCATTGTATCGGTCTCTTGTGGTGCAGAGAGAGCTGAGCCGAAAGGAGAAGCTCTTGATTTACCGGTCAATCTATGTTCCTACCCTCACCTGTGGCCATGACCTTCGGGTCGTGACCGAAAGAATAAGATCCCGGATACAAGCGGCCGAAATGAGTTTCCTCCACAGGGTTGCAGGGCGATCTCTTAGAGATAGGGTGAGGAGCTCTGTCACCCGGGAGGAGCTCGGAGTAGAGCCGCTGCTCTTCCACATTGAGAGGAGCCAGCTGGTGCCCCCAGGATGCCTTCCTCGGGAGGTGTCCCTGGCATGTCCAACCGGGAGGAGACCCCGTGGAAGACCCAGGACACGCTGGAGTGACTATGTCACTCGGCTGACCTGGGAATGCCTTGGGATCCTGCTGGAGCAGCTGGAGGGAGTGTCTGGGGAGAGGGAAGTCTGGGTGTCCCTGCTTAGACAGCTGCCCCCGCGACCAGGCCCCGGATAACGTGGAAGAAGATGGATGGATGGATGGATGGATGGATGGATGGATGGATGGGTCATTTCGCTAATTTTAAATGTTAATATGTGTTTTTAGGTCTTGTGAAGTAATACTGCGTACATCTCAGTAGCTAAGATGCTTTCTGGGTAATGTAGGCACAAGGTTTTGAAAAGTAGTCATTAGGTCTTTTTCATTTCACGCATTCTTCCTCTTTTTCAAAAACCTGACACCTACTTTACCCACAATGCAACTTAGCCACTGACTAACATCACTGGTGGCAATCCATCAGATTACACACTGCTTCCTCCACAGCCACAGAAGGCTTTATAATACTTTTTCACATATGTGGCAGTACTCCTCAAGACCTGCAAACATATTTTAATGTGTAAAATGGTGGAGTTACCCTTTAATCAGATGCTTCTTTCAAACGTGTCAAAACACAGACTATCTAATTGCTTTTTCTCTCTTGTTTTCTTTGCAGCCATTAGACTCATTAATGGGACTGACCAGTGCTCAGGCAGGGTGGAGATCTCCCAGGGTGGCTACCTGTCACCAGCGTTTAACTTTAACTGGGGAATGAATGAAGCTACAGTGGTGTGCAGAGAGATGAACTGTGGAGATCCTGTCAAGTTTAACGTATCATATGGTCAAGGCGGAGCTCAGAGAGGGTATAAGGTCAGTTGTAGTGGCAGAGAGAGCTCTCTGTCACAGTGCACACTGACAGAATATGTCCAGACCAGCAACGATCGTGTTGAAGAGGCAGCTGTCCAATGTTCAGGTAAGACTTGGTGATGAATGGAAATTTGAATTCCTTTACTTATTATTAAAAGATATATAACTACATGGTAAAGCAGCTCTTGTGCACATCTCATTTGAAAATGGACTATAAAGCTGGGAATGCTTCAGGGATTGGATTCCTTGTGATTGGCAAGTCTCTGCTGTGGCGTCTTCAGGATCTCAGTCAGATTCAATGAGGCCTAAAACCATTATCACTGTGGTATAGTGGAAAAATGCTCTGGCTTGTTTGTATGTCTTTAAACTAGAGCTGACAGTTTAATCACCATCAATCAAATTATTGTCATTAGTTAACTCTAGTTTTTGTTTTCAGTACATTGACAAATACTGTCCACAGTATTTTCCAGAATAACCTCAAAGGTACTACATGCTCAAAAATTACTCTGAAAGCATTACATCAAAAACTGTGGCCCAGCAAGCAACAACAGATGGTGATTGACCTGAACTCAACATTCTTCAGTAATACTTACACAATGTAGTTTCCAACATTACACTTGCAAAGGTTAACTAGCGATGTTTCTCGTCCTGCAAGCTGTAGCCACACATTGAACTATCACTGCTGAAAGCTTGTCTCATGTCAAGTTGTCCAGGTTTCTCTGTTGCAAATTTTCCAGCGTGGTCTTCTTTTTGTGAGGGGGAGGAGGGGCGCTCTGCATCAGCTGTGTGCTTGGCCAGCAAGTGGTATTTGAGACTCCATGTACTCCAGTGGTAACTCAGTTCACACTGACAGTAAATGCAGATAACTTTGTTCTTGTTGAGAGAACCATGTGGCAGGGCTTTGAAGCTGAACTTGCCATTCAAAAGACCTTTTTTCCTTATTCATTTCTGCTCACGGAGGTTTGTTTATGCTTGCCATCCACAATGCTTCCATTGTATCGCTTCCCTATTTCCCAAACTACGGGGTGGGCTGAGGGTCATAAAACAGGTGCATTAATTGTGTGTCAAAAAAAGATTTTAAGAGGAATTTGTGTTAATGTGTTATCAAAAACTTGAAAAATATGCCTTCAAGGCATATTTAGACAATATAAAAAAATGTGTGATTCATCGCAAGTTAACTATGGACAGTGATTAATTGTGATTCTAACCACACACTGATTGCACCAGTCAAATTACACTACATACATTGACAGTCAGTACCAAAGACAAAAAAAACTCCAGAGTACACTATGTGGGGGGCAGTTTTGACTCAAAAAGCACACAGATAAAAAGAAATATCAAAATTAGATCGCATGTACTGTATTCATTCACAGAATAACTGTCATTCTCAGGTAACGTGAGGTTGTCTGGTGGGCACAGTCGTTGCGTTGGAAGAGTGGAGTACTATGACAAAGGCCAGTGGGGGACTGTGTGCGGTGAATCCTGGGATATGAATGATGCAACGGTGGTGTGCAGACAGCTGGACTGTGGGAAGAGTCATAAGATTACCACCATCGCTGAGTACGGCAGCGGCACAGGACAGACCTGGACTGATCAAATTGAATGCAATGGATTGGAGTCCACACTGGCTCAGTGCCCACAAAGTCCTCTCAGAGACGGAACTTGCAACACCACCTCGGTTGCTGGTGTTGTGTGCTCAGGTAAGAAAATCAACAAAATAAAATACATTCTTATTTGTTGATGTTGAGCAGTATCCATATTTGTTGTATTATTCATCTTTTCGTCACTTAGTTTTGCCAAGTGTTTTTAGCCACTTTCAATCTTCTGATACCAGATGATCATTTTTAGTTTATATGACTTCACAGGAAGTTTGGAAGTCCGACTGGTCAACAGTAGGGATCAGTGCTCTGGCAGGGTAGAGGTCCGTCATGGTGACATGTGGCAAACAGTGTGTGACACAGACTGGACTCTGAGTAAAGCTCAGGTGGTGTGTGACCTGCTAGAATGTGGAACTGCACTGAACGCTCCAGGTGCTGCCCATTTTGGCCAAGGCAGTGGATCAGTGGTGGAGGCCAGTGAGTCATGCTTTGGCAACACGACATTTCTTCAGCAATGCTCAGCCAATGGTTTCCAAAGCTCAAGCTGTGGGCATGACCATGATGCAGGTGTCCAATGTGCAGGTAAAGCCTTTTAAACATCTGTTTCACAATTGCATTCTGTTTATACACAGCAAGTAAAAACAGTGGAGTGAGAATTCAATGTATTTATGTGTTCACCCAGGTGCAACATCAGGCTTAAAATCCCGCTCCAGTAAAATCTGTGTTTTTCTTCTTGTTCCTCTTGATCGTTGAATGTTTGAGCTTCATTCTAATAGTTCGATATTTTAGAAAACACACCAGTTTGCTTTGCTTACAAGAGTTGTTAGATGAAGCGAGCAGCTAGTTGGCTTAGAGTAAAGAGTGGAAAAATGGTGAAACAGTTAACCTTAATTAATCATAATTCAGATATAAAGAGCTACTTAGTGAGCTGAAGAGGTTCTGGTTGGTGGGTTTAGTTCCTTTTGGACAGAGCCAAGCTAACTGTTTCCAGTCTTACATGCTAAGCTAAGCTACCTGGCTCCTAGCTCTAGTGATATCTTCCAGAGTATGGTATCAATCCTTTGATGTAATGCTCAGCAGGAAAGCAAATTCAAATATTTCTCACACGTGAATTCATTGTTTTGACATTTTATTTGGCTGACATAAGTGAGTCATATTCCACCCTATTATTGTTTTGCTATTAATGGAAGCCTATTATGATTCTCCCTTATTTTCCTTCCTTCAGTGTTTTATATAGGTTCTTGTGCATGTAACAGATCTTGAAATTTAAAGAGGTCGAAGTCAGTAAGAACAGTAGCTCCTCTCTCTTACAGAAAACATTGTGAGAAGGGAAACAGTGCTGTAGCGTTAGACAGTATGAGAACACTGATATGGCTTCTTAGTTAGCACTAAAACATGTCAACCTGTTCTAGTAGTAACCCTCAGAAAAATTACGAGATTGAAAATAAGCATGAAATGTCTTGATGATGAGAACAGCATAATATGAAATGTCTTCATATTGTTGTAAAAATGAAAAGCTTTGTGTATCTATACACACAAATGAAATTTAATTATCCAAATACACTTTTATAATTGTATATAAAAGCATGTTTCAAGGATTGTCCTTTGCATTTGGACTCACATCATTTCTGTCCTCAGATACAGCACAGATCCGGTTGGCCAGCGGCTCAAGTCAGTGCTCTGGTAGAGTGGAGATCCTCTATAAAGGCCAGTGGGGAACTGTGTGTGACGATGAATGGGAAATGGCCGATGCTGATGTTGTATGTAGACAGCTTGGCTGTGGTCACGCAGTTTCTGCTCCTACAAGTGCCCACTTTGGTAGTGGCAGTGGTCCAATATGGCTGGATGATGTGGAGTGTACAGGCCAAGAGTCTGCTCTCTCACACTGTAATCACAACAGATTTGGACAAAATAACTGCGGGCACGATGAAGACGCTGGTGTTGTATGCTCAGGTAACAATGTTGAAAATTACATTTTATTTTTGAATCTTATTTATAAATAATTTTAATTAAAGGGTCATTTTACCTGCTCCCTCCGGGTTGGGGGAGTGTTCCTGCCTCAAGTGGAGGAGTTTAAGTATCTTGGGGTCTTGTTTGCAAGTGAGGGAAGGATGGAGTGTGAGATTTACAGGCGGATCGGTGCAGCGGCCACAGTAATGCGGTCATTGTATCGGTCTCTTGTGGTGCAGAGAGAGCTGAGCCGAAAGGCGAAGCTCTTGATTTACCGGTCAGTCTGTGTTCCTACCCTCACCTGTGGCCATGACCTTCGGGTTGTGACCGAAAGAATAAGATCCCGGATACAAGCTGGCGAAATGAGTTTCCTCCACAGGGTTGCAGGGCGAACTCTTAGAGATAGGGTGAGGAGCTCTGTCACCCGGGAGGAGCTCGGAGTAGAGCCGCTGCTCTTCCACATTGAGAGGAGCCAGCTGGTGCCCCCAGGATGCCTTCCTTGGGAGGTGTTCCTGGCATGTCCAACCGGGAGGAGACTCCGTGGAAGACCCAGGACACGCTGGAGTGACTATGTCACTCGGCTGACCTGGGAATGCCTTGGGATCCTGCTGGAGCAGCTGGAGGAAGTGTCCGGGGAGAGGAAAGTCTGGGTGTCCCTGCTTAGACAGCTGCCCCCGCGACCAGGCCCTGGATAACGCGGAAGAAGATGGATGGATGGATGGATGGGTGGATGGATGGATGGATGGATGGATGGATGGGTCATTTCGCTAATTTTAAATGTTAATATGTGTTTTTAGGTCTTGTGAAGTAATACTGCGTACATCTCAGTAGCTAAGATGCTTTCTGGGTAATGTAGGCACAAGGTTTTGAAAAGTAGTCATTAGGTCTTTTTCATTCCACGCATTCTTCCTCTTTTTCAAAAACCTGACACCTACTTTACCCACAATGCAACTTAGCCACTGACTAACATCACTGGTGGCAATCCATCAGATTACACACTGCTTCCTCCACAGCCACAGAAGGCTTTATAATACTTTTTCACATATGTGGCAGTACTCCTCAAGACCTGCAAACATAGTTTAATCTGTAACATTGGTGCAGTTACCCTTTAATCAGATGTTTCTTTCAAATGTGTCAAAACACAGACTATCTAATTGCTCTCTCTCTCTTGTTTTCTTTGCAGCCATTAGACTCATTAATGGGACTGACCAGTGCTCAGGCAGGGTGGAGTTTTCCCACAGTAACCACTGGTCAACAGCATTTAACGTGAACTGGGGAATGAATGAAGCTACAGTGGTGTGCAGAGAGATGAACTGTGGAGATCCTGTCAAGTTCAACGTATCATATGGTCAAGGCGGAGCTCAGAGAGGGTATAAGGTCAGTTGTAGTGGCAGAGAGAGCTCTCTGTCACAGTGCACACTGACAGAATATGTCCAGACCAGCAACGATCGTGTTGACGAGGCAGCTGTCCAATGTTCAGGTAGGACTTGGTGATGAATGGAAATTTGAATTCCTTCACTTATTATGAAAAGAGATATAACTAAATGGTAAAGCAGCTCTTGTGCACATCCCATTTCTTTTCTTTTTGGAAATTTTGGTCAAATGTTTAGAATAAAATGGGCCGGGTCATAACACTGGTACGTTAATTGTGTGTCAAAAAACCCCATAAGATTTTAAGAGGAATTTGTGTTAATGTGTTATCAAAAACTTGAAAAATATTCCTTAAAGGTACATTTCAATATAAGAAATTAACTATTGACAATCGTGTGATTAATTGCATACATTGACAGTCAGTGCCAAATACAGAAAAACTCGAGTGCAATATGTGGGAGACAATTTTGGCTAAAAAAGCACACAAATAAAAAGAAATATCAAAATTAGACCGCATGTACTGTATTCATTCACAGAAGAACTGTCATTCTCAGGTAACGTGAGGTTGTCTGGTGGGCACAGTCGTTGTGTTGGAAGAGTGGAGTACTATGACAAAGGCCAGTGGGGGACTGTGTGCGGTGAATCCTGGGATATGAATGATGCAGCGGTGGTGTGCAGACAGCTGGACTGTGGGAAGAGTCATAAGATTACCACCATCGCTGAGTACGGCAGCGGCACAGGACAGACCTGGACTGATCGAAATGAATGCAATGGATTGGAGTCCACACTGGCTCAGTGCCCACGAAGTCCTCTCAGAGACGGAACTTGCAGCACCACCTCAGTTGCTGGTGTCGTCTGCACAGGTAAGGAAATCTACAAAAATTCAAAGTCTTCTGATAACAGATAATCATTTTAGCTTACCTTATTTCACAGGAAGTTTGGAAGTCCGGCTGGTCAACAGTAGGGATCAGTGCTCTGGCAGGGTAGAGGTCCGTCATGGCGACGTGTGGCAAACAGTTTGTGACACAGACTGGACTCTGAGTAAAGCTCAGGTGGTGTGTGACCAACTAGAATGTGGAACTGCACTGAACGCTCCAGGTGCTGCCCATTTTGGCCAAGGCAGTGGATCAGTGGTGGAGGCCAGTGAGTCATGCTTTGGCAACACGACATTTCTTCAGCAATGCTCAGCCAACGGTTTCCAAAGCTCAAGCTGTGGGCATGACCATGATGCAGGTGTCCAATGTGCAGGTAAAGCCTTTTAATCATCTGTTACACAATTCTATTCTCTTTATACATTGCAATTAAAAACAGTTGAGTGGGAAAACAATTAATTCATTTTTATCCAGGTGCAATGATATCTTACAGACTTTGTTATCAATATTTGAATCTAATTCATAACAAGTAAGCCAATAATGATATTTCACATGATATTTCTATTCAATTATATTTGATTTGGTTTACATAAGTGGCACATTGAGTCTTATTCCATTGTTGTATTGTTCATTTTGTCCATGTAAACGATGTGGCAAGTCAAAAAGGTCAAAATCATCTCTCCCACAGGAAACTCTGCTCCTAAAATGCCTCATCAGTAGTCTCTATTTTATTTCTGTGACATCACACTATGTCACCATGTCACACTTTTTCATATTTCGTGCCTCATGACTAGTTTGGCACACACAAATTGATTTAGCACAGCTGCCCTGTTGTTAGCAGTGCCGGGTAGGCATGAACTTCTGACTATGGTGATGAGACAAGCACTGTTTGCTAAATATACTATGAAATGTCTTCACATTGTTTTAAAATGACAATTTTTATGCATCAGTGTACATGAATGAAATTCAATAATCCAGATATACTTTTATAATTGTATATAAATGCATGTTTTAAGGATTGTCCTTTGCATTTTGATTCACTTCATTTCTGTCCTCATATGCAGCACAGATCCGGTTGGCCAGCAGCTCAAGTCAGTGCTCTGGCAGAGTGGAGATCCTCTATAAAGGCCAGTGGGGAACTGTGTGTGATGATGAATGGGAAATGGCCGATGCTGATGTTGTATGTAGACAGCTTGGCTGCGGTCACGCAGTTTCTGCTCCTAGAAGTGCCCACTTTGGTAGTGGCAGTGGTCCAATATGGCTGGATGATGTGGAGTGTACAGGCCAAGAGTCTGCTCTCTCACACTGTAATCACAACAGATTCGGACAAAATAACTGCGGGCACGGTGAAGACGCTGGTGTTGTATGCTCAGGTAACAAATGCAATCATTTATGATGTTGAAAGGTAAGGAATGATGTTGAAAAGGTAAGGATATCTACAAAAATTCATAGTCTTCTGATAGCAGATAATCATTTTAGCTTACCTTATTTCACAGGAAGTTTGGAAGTCCGGCTGGTCAACGGTAGGGATCAGTGCTCTGGCAGGGTAGAGGTCCGTCATGGTGACATCTGGCAAACAGTTTGTGACACAGACTGGACTCTGAGTAAAGCTCAGGTGGTGTGTGACCTGCTAGAATGTGGAACTGCACTGAACGCTCCAGGTGCTGCCCATTTTGGCCAAGGCAGTGGATCAGTGGTGGAGGCCAGTGAGTCATGCTTTGGCAACACGACATTTCTTCAGCAATGCTCAGCCAACGGTTTCCAAAGCTCAAGCTGTGGGCATGACCATGATGCAGGTGTCCAATGTGCAGGTAAAGCCTTTTAATCATCTGTAACACAATTCTCTTCTCTTTATACATTGCAATTAAAAACAGTTGAGTGGGAAAACAATGAATTCATTTTTATCCAGGTGCAACGATATCTTACAGACTTTGTTATCAATATTTGAATCTAATTCATAACAAGTAAGCCAATAATGATATTTCACATGATATTTCTATTCAATTATATTTGATTTGGTTTACATAAGTGGCACATTGAGTCTTATTCCATTGTTGTATTGTTCATTTTGTCCATGTAAACGATGTGGAAAGTCAAAAAGGTCAAAATCATCTCTCCCACAGGAAACTCTGCTCCTAAAATGCCTCATCAGTAGTCTCTATTTTATTTCTGTGACATCACACTATGTCACCATGTCACACTTTTTCATATTTCGTGCCTCATGACTAGTTTGGCACACACGAATTGATTTAGCACAGCTGCCCTGTTGTTAGCAGTGCCGGGTAGGCATGAACTTCAGACTATGGTGATGAGACAAGCAGTGTTTGCTAAATATACTATGAAATGTCTTCACATTGTTTTAAAATGACAATTTTTATGCATCAGTGTACATGAATGAAATTCAATAATCCAGATATACTTTTATAATTGTATATAAATGCATGTTTCAAGGATTGTCCTTTGCATTTTGACTCACTTCATTTCTGTCCTCATATGCAGCACAGATCCGGTTGGCCAGCGGCTCAAGTCAGTGCTCTGGCAGAGTGGAGGTCTTCTATAAAGGCCAGTGGGGAACTGTGTGTGACGATGAATGGGAAATGGCCGATGCCGATGTTGTATGTAGACAGCTTGGCTGTGGTCACGCAGTTTCTGCTCCTACAAGTGCCCACTTTGGTAGTGGCAGTGGTCCAATATGGCTGGATGATGTGGAGTGTACAGGCCAAGAGTCTGCTCTCTCACACTGTAATCACAACAGATTCGGACAAAATAACTGCGGGCACGGTGAAGACGCTGGTGTTGTATGCTCAGGTAACAAATGCAATCATTTATGATGTTGAAAATTAAATTTCATTTTTAAATCGTGTCTATATTCAATTCAAACTAAAGGGGAATTTTGCTAGTTTTAAACATTAATATTTATTTTTAGGTCTTGTGAAGTAATACTGCATAAGTGTCAGTAGCTGGGTTGCTTTCTGGGTAATGTAGGCACAAGGTTTTAAAAAGCAGTCAGCAGGTTTTTTTCATTCAACACATTCTTCTTGTTCTTAAAAACCTGACACCTACTTTACCTACAATGCAACTTAGCCACTGACTAACATCACTGGTGGCAATTGGTCAGATTACATGCAGCTTCCTCTTCAGCCAGAAAAGGGTTTATAGTACTTTTTCACACGTGTAGTGGTACTTTCTTTCAAACGTGTTAAAACACAGACTATCTAATTGCTCTTTGTCTCTTGTTTTCTTTGCAGCCATTAGACTCATTAATGGGACTGACCAGTGCTCAGGCAGGGTGGAGATCTCCCAGGGTGGCTACCTGTCACCAGTGTTTAACATGAACTGGGGAATGAATGAAGCTACAGTGTTGTGCAGAGAGATGAACTGTGGAGATCCTGTCAAGTTCAACGTTTCATATGGTCAAGGCGGAGCTCAGAGAGGGTATAAGGTCATTTGTAGTGGCAGAGAGAGCTCTCTGTCACAGTGCACACTGACAGAATATGTCCAGACCAGCAACGATCGTGTTGACGAGGCAGCTGTCCAATGTTCAGGTAAGACTTGGTGATGAATGGAAATTTGAATTCCTTTACTTATAATTAAAAGGTAGATAACTACATGGTAAAGCAGCTCTTGTGCACATCTCATTTGAAAATGGACTATAAAGCTGGGAATGCTTCAGGGATTGGATTCCTTGTGATTGGCAAGTCTCTACTGTGGCGTCTTCAGGATCTCAGTCAGATTCAGTGAGGCCTAAAACCATTATCATTGTGGTATAGTGGAAAAATGCTCTGGCTTGTTTGTATGTCTTTAAACTAGAGCTGTCAGTTTAATCGCCATCAATCAAATGATTGTCCATAGGTAACTCTAGTTTTTAATATTCTCATCAATATGGGAGTGGACAAATACGCTTGCCTTATGCAAATGTATGTTTATTATTATTATTGCTACAATTCAAAACATTGACAAATACTGTCCACAGTATTCTCCAGAATAACCTCAAAGGTACTACATGCTCAAAAATTACTCTGAAACAAGCAACAACAGATGGTGATTGACCTGAACTTAACGTTTTTCAGTAATACTTACACAATGTAGTTTCCAACATTACACTTGCAAAGGTTAACTAGCGATGTTTCTCGTCCTGCAAGCTGTAGCCACACATTGAACTATCACTGCTGAAAGCTTGTCTCATGTCAAGTTGTCCAGGTTTCTCTGTTGCAAATTTTCCAGCATGGTCTTCTTTTCGTGAGGGGGAGGAGGGGCGCTCTGCATCAGCTGTGTGCTTGGCCAGCAAGTGGTATTTGAGACTCAATGTACTCCAGTGGTAACTCAGTTCACACTGACAGTAAATGCAGATAAATTTGTTCTTGTTGAGAGAACCATGTGGCAGGGCTTTGAAGCTGAACTTGCCATTCAAAAGACCCGTTTCCTTATTCATTTCTGCTCACGGAGGTTTTTTATGCTTGCCATCCACGATGCTTCCGCTGTATCGCTTCCCTATTTCCCAAACTACAGGGTGGGCCAAGGGGTGATAACAAGGGTGCGTTAATTGTGTGTCAAAAAACCCCTCAAGGTTTTAAGAGGAATTTGTGTTAATGTGTTATCAAAATCTTGAAAAATATGCCTTAAAGGTACATTTCAATATAAGAAATTAACTATTGACAATCATGTGATTAATTGCATACACTGACAGTCAGTGCCAAATGCAGAAAAACTCGAGTACAATATGTGGGAGACAATTTTGGCTCAAAAAGCACACAAATAAAAAGAAATATCAAAAGTAGACCGCATGTAGTGTATTCATTCACAGAAGAACTGTCATTCTCAGGTAACGTGAGGTTGTCTGGTGGGCACAGTCGTTGTGTTGGAAGAGTGGAGTACTATGACAAAGGCCAGTGGGGGACTGTGTGCGGTGAATCCTGGGATATGAATGATGCAGCAGTGGTGTGCAGACAGCTGGACTGTGGGATAAGTCATAAGATTACCACCATCGCTGAGTACGGCAGCGGCACAGGACAGACCTGGACTGATCAAATTGAATGCAATGGGTTGGAGTCCACACTGGCTCAGTGCCCACAAAGTCCTCTCAGAGACGGAACTTGCAGCACCACCTCAGTTGCTGGTGTCGTCTGCACAGGTAAGAAAATCTATGTCACTTAGTTTCAGCAGAACTTTTTAGCCCCTTTCGGTTTTCTGATGACAGATAATCATTTTAGCTTACCTTATTTCACAGGAAGTTTAGATGTCCAGTTGGTCAACGGTAGGGATCAGTGCTCTGGCAGGGTAGAGGTCCGTCATGGCGACGTGTGGCAAACAGTTTGTGACACAGACTGGACTCTGAGTAAAGCTCAGGTGGTGTGTGACCAGCTAGAATGTGGAACTGCACTGAACGCTTCCGGTGCTGCCCATTTTGGCCAAGGCAGTGGATCAGTGGTGGAGGCCAGTGAGTCATGCTTTGGCAACACGACATTTCTTCAGCAATGCTCAGCCAACGGTTTCCAAAGCTCAAGCTGTGGGCATGACCATGATGCAGGTGTCCAATGTGCAGGTAAAGCCTTTTAATCATCTGTAACACAATTCTCTTCTCTTTATACATTGCAATTAAAAACAGTTGAGAGGGAAAACAATGAATTAATTTTCATCCAGGTGCAATGATATCTTATAGAATATGGTATCAGTATTTGAATCTAATTCATAACAAGTAAGCCAGTAATGATATTTCTCATGATATTTCTATTCAATTACATTTGATTTGGTTTACATAACTGGCACATTGAGTCTTATTCCATTGTTGTATTGTTCATCTTGTCCGTGTAAATGATGTGGAAAGCTAAAAGGTCAAAATCTGCACAAACAGAAGTTCCTCTCTCCCACAGAAAACTCTGCTCTTAAAATGCCTCGTCAGTAGTCTCTCTTTTATTTCTGTGACATCACACTATGTCACCATGTCACACATTTGCATATTTCATGCCTCTTGGCTAGTTTGGCACAGAAGAATTGATTTAGCACAGCTGCCCTGTTGTTAGCAGTGACCAGTCAGAACAGACTGGGTATTCGGGGGGGCTCAAAGAGATGGGAGGTCTAACAGAGCGTCTCAGTGACAGGGGGATACAGTGCTGCAGCACTGGACAGTATGATAATACTGTTTTTTGAGTAGTAAAGCATGTAATCCTGTTCTAGTATTAACCCAGAATAAGGTTATGAGATTGAAAAAAGAGCATAATATGTCTCCTTTAAAATGAACTTCTGACTATGATGATGAGACAAGCAGTGTTTTCTAAATATAATATGAAATGTCTTTACATTGTTTTAAAATGACAATCTTTATGAATCAATGTACATGAATGAAATTCAATAATCCAGATACACTTTTATAATTGTATATAAAAGCATGTTTCAAGGATTGTCCTTTGCATTTGGACTCACTTCATTTCTGTCCTCATATGCAGCACAGATCCGGTTGGCCAGCGGCTCAAGTCAGTGCTCTGGTAGAGTGGAGATCCTCTATAAAGGCCAGTGGGGAACTGTGTGTGACGATGAATGGGAAATGGCCGATGCTGATGTTGTATGTAGACAGCTTGGCTGCGGTCACGCAGCTTCTGCTCCTAGAAGTGCCCACTTTGGTAGTGGCAGTGGTCCAATATGGCTGGATGATGTGGAGTGTACAGGCCAAGAGTCTGCTCTCTCACACTGTAATCACAACAGATTTGGAGAAAATAACTGCGGGCACGGTGAAGACGCTGGTGTTGTATGCTCAGGTAACAAATGCAATCATTTATGATGTTGAAAATTTAATTTCATTTTTAAATCTTGTTTATAAGCAACTCAAACTAAAGGGTAATTTCACTAATTGTAAACACTAATATGTATTTTTAGGTCTTTTGAAGTAATACTGCGTAAGTGTCAGTAGCTGAGATGCTTTCTGGGTAATGTAGGCACAAAGTTTTAAAAAGCAGTCAGCAGGTCTTTTTCATTCCACGCATTCGTCTTCTTAAAAACCTGACACCTACTTTACCCACAATGCAACTTAGCCACCGACTAACATCACTGGTGGCAATTAGTCAAATTACATGCAGCTTCCTCTGCAGCCAGTAAAGGCTTTATAATACTTTTTCACACATGTAGTAGTACTCCCCAAGACCTGCAAACCTAGTTTTTGTGTGTAAAATTGGTGGAGTTACCCTTTAATCAGATGTTTATATCAAATGTGTCAAAACACAGACTATCTAATTGCTCCTTCTCTCTTGTTTTCCTTGCAGCCATTAGACTCATTAATGGGACTGACCAGTGCTCAGGCAGGGTGGAGATCTCCCAGGGTGGCTACCTGTCACCAGCGCTTAACTTTAACTGGGGAATGAATGAAGCTACAGTGTTGTGCAGAGAGATGAACTGTGGAGATCCTGTCAAGTTCAACGTATCATATGGTCAAGGCGGAGCTCAGAGAGGGTATAAGGTCAGTTGTAGTGGCAGAGAGAGCTCTCTGTCACAGTGCACACTGACAGAATATGTCCAGACCAGCAACGATCGTGTTGACGAGGCAGCTGTCCAATGTTCAGGTAAGACTTGGTGATGAATGGAAATTTGAATTCCTTTACTTATTATTAAAAGATATATAACTACATGGTAAAGCAGCTCTTGTGCACATCTCATTTGAAAATGGACTATAAAGCTGGGAATGCTTCAGGGATTGGATTCCTTGTGATTGGCAAGTCTCTACTGTGGCGTCTTCAGGATCTCAGTCAGATTCAATGAGACCTAAAACCATTATCACTGTGGTATAGTGGAAAAATGCTCTGGCTTGTTTGTATGTCTTTAAACTAGAGCTGTCAGTTTAATCGCCATCAATCAAATGATTGTCCATAGGTAACTCTAGTTTTTAATATTCTCATCAATATGGGAGTGGACAAATATGCTTGCCTTATGCAAATGTATGTTTATTATTATTATTGCTACAATTCAAAACATTGACAAATACTGTCCACAGTATTCTCCAGAATAACCTCAAAGGTACTACATGCTCAAACATTACTCTGAAACAAGCAACAACAGATGGTGATTGACCTGAACTTAACATTCAGTAATACTTACACAACGTAGTTTCCAACATTACACTTGCAAAGGTTAACTAGCGATGTTTCTCGTCCTGCAAGCTGTAGCCACACATTGAACTATCACTGCTGAAAGCTTGTCTCATGTCAAGTTGTCCAGGTTTCTCTGTTGCAAATTTTCCAGCGTGGTCTTCTTTTTGTGAGGGGGAGGAGGGGCGCTCTGCATCAGCTGTGTGCTTGGCCAGCAAGTGGTATTTGAGACTCAATGTACTCCAGTGGTAACTCAGTTCACACTGACAGTAAATGCAGATAAAGTTGTTCTTGTTGAGAGAACCATGTGGCAGGGCTTTGAAGCTGAACTTGCCATTCAAAAGACCCGTTTCCTTATTCATTTCTGCTCACGGAGGTTTTTTATGCTTGCCATCCACGATGCTTCCGCTGTATCACTTCCCTATTTCCCAAACTACAGGGTGGGCCAAGGGGTGATAACAAGGGTGCGTTAATTGTGTGTCAAAAAACCCCTCAAGATTTTAAGAGCAATTTGTGTTAATGTGTTATCAAAATCTTGAAAAATATGCCTTAAAGGTACATTTCAATATAAGAAATTAACTATTGACAATCATGTGATTAATTGCATACATTGACAGTCAGTGCCAAAGACAGAAAAACTTGAGTACAATATGTGGGAGACAATTTTGGCTAAAAAAGCACACAAATAAAAAGAAATATCAAAATTAGACTGCATGTAGTGTATTCATTCACAGAATAACTGTCATTCTCAGGTAACGTGAGGTTGTCTGGTGGGCACAGTCGTTGTGCTGGAAGAGTGGAGTACTATGACAAAGGCCAGTGGGGGACTGTGTGCGGTGAATCCTGGGATATGAATGATGCAGCAGTGGTGTGCAGACAGCTGGACTGTGGGATAAGTCATAAGATTACCACCATCGCTGAGTACGGCAGCGGCACAGGACAGATCTGGACTGATCAAATTGAATGCAATGGATTGGAGTCCACACTGGCTCAGTGCCCACGAAGTCCTCTCAGAGACGGAACTTGCAACACCACCTCAGTTGCTGGTGTCGTCTGCACAGGTAAGAAAATCTATGTCACTTAGTTTCAGCAGAACTTTTTAGCCCCTTTCGGTTTTCTGATGACAGATAATCATTTTAGCTTACCTTATTTCACAGGAAGTTTAGATGTCCAGTTGGTCAACAGTAAGGATGAGTGCTCTGGCAGGGTAGAGGTCCGTCATGGCGACGTGTGGCAAACAGTTTGTGACACAGACTGGACTCTGAGTAAAGCTCAGGTGGTGTGTGACCAGCTAGAATGTGGAACTGCACTGAACGCTTCCGGCGCTGCCCATTTTGGCCAAGGCAGTGGATCAGTGGTGGAGGCCAGTGAGTCATGCTTTGGCAGCACAACATTTCTTCAGCAATGCTCAGCCAACGGTTTCCAAAGCTCAAGCTGTGGGCATGACCATGATGCAGGTGTCCAATGTGCAGGTAAAGCCTTTTAATCATCTGTAACACAATTCTCTTCTCTTTATACATTGCAATTAAAAACAGTTGAGTGGGAAAACAATGAATTCATTTTTATCCAGGTGCAATGATATCTTACAGACTTTGTTATCAGTATTTGAATCTAATTCATAACAAGTAAGCCAGTAATATTTCTCATGATATCTCTATTCAATTATATTTGATCTGGTTTACATAAGTGGCACATTGAGTCTTATTTCATTGTTGTATTGTTCATTTTGTCCATGTAAACGATGTGGAAAGTTAAAAAGGTCAAAATCTGCACCAACAGAAGTTCATCGCTCCCACAGAAAACTCTGCTCCTGAAACGCCTCGTCAGTAGTCTCTCTGTTATTTCTGTGACATCACACTATGTCACCATGTCACACATTTGCATATTTCATGCCTCTTGGCTAGTTTTGCACAGAAGAATTGATTTCGCACAGCTGCCCTGTTGTTAGCAGTGACCAGTCAGAACAGACTGGGTATTCGGGGGGGCTCAAAGAGATGGGAGGTCTAACAGAGCGTCTCAGTGACAGGGGGATACAGTGCTGCAGCACTGGACAGTATGATAATACTGTTTTTTGAGTAGTAATGCATGTAATCCTGTTCTAGTATTAACCCAGAATAAGGTTATGAGATTGAAAAAAGAGCATAATATGTCTCCTTTAAAATGAACTTTTGACTATGATGATGAGACAAGCAGTGTTTTCTAAATATAATATGAAATGTCTTCACATTGTTTTAAAATGACAATTTTTATGCATCAGTGACATGAATGAAATTCAATAATCCAGATACACTTTTATAATTGTATATAAAAGCATGTTTCAAGGATTGTCCTTTGCATTTGGACTCACTTCATTTCTGTCCTCATATGCAGCACAGATCCGGTTGGCCAGCGGCTCAAGTCAGTGCTCTGGCAGAGTGGAGATCCTCTATAAAGGCCAGTGGGGAACTGTGTGTGATGATGAATGGGAAATGGCCAATGCTGATGTTGTATGTAGACAGCTTGGCTGTGGTCACGCAGTTTCTGCTCCAACAAATGCCCACTTTGGTAGAGGCAGTGGTCCAATATGGCTGGATAACGTGGCGTGTACAGGCCAAGAGTCTGCTCTCTCACACTGTAATCACAACAGATTCGGAGAAAATAACTGCGGGCACGGTGAAGACGCTGGTGTTATTTGTTTAGGTAAACGGCCTGGCTCGTTCTGAATCTGTGAATGAAGTCTTTACCTCAGATAAAACTGTGGCATCTTTTATGACCAAACTAATTAAAAGTTACTCTCTGTTTCAGGTACTCTAGAGAAGCCTCAAATCACCTTCAGTCCGGCTGCAGATGTAAAATGGGGTGACAGAGTTGAAATCACCTGCACTGTTGGATCAGAACACCTGGGTGGGACATTCATCCTGAGAAAGATGGGAGGAAATTTTCAAATGGAAAAATACTCCTCACACGAAGCTGCAACCTTTGTCTTCCCTTCAGTGGAATTCAGCCAACAGGGGTCATACTACTGTGAATATCAGAAGAAGCTGCCCAATCAAGTCATCTATTATCCTCAAGGAAATGTAGCTGAACTCTCCATCACAGGTCATTAATCTTGTGCATTGTATGCCCACTTGAGTGTTATTGATTGAAATTTGACTGTACAAGATTGCGAACATGAATATGATCTCTGTGAGTTTGTAAAATTCTTTGTCTGTTCTGCAGTGAAAATGGATACACCCAGAATCTCCATGACATCTCCTCATGTAATCTACAGCCCGGACAAAATATCGGTCAACGAAGGCAGCAGCTTGTCTGTCACCTGCTCTTCTCTTTCCACACATTCTGGAGGTTACTTCTATCTGAGAAAGTCCAATATGACCGTCACAGACGCAAAACCTGCATTTAGCCACTCTATCTTCCACCTGGCGACCTTTGACTTCCCTTCAGTACAGAATGAGCACCAAGGAGAATATAGCTGTGTCTTTTGTCTTAACATCTCCAGCATGTCCCTCTGTTCTCTTCCCTCAAAGTCACTACAAGTCAGTGTAATCGGTGAGACCAATATGGAAAAGAAATAGATAATTAAAAATGAAATGTATATGTACGTATTACCTGAAACTATCACTAAGTAATATAAATGATAATAAGTCTACACACAATGTTCTTCATTAATGTGTGTAAGATCAAACGGATTTGAGTTGGGCATCTATTAGTAAAACCGAAATCTCGCAAGTATTGTATAGAAACCTTACAAGAAATGTGTAAGATGTAACATATGTGAGACATACGTACAACAACAAAAAAAATCCCACAAATTTCAAATAAAATTACATGGAAAAGCACATAATGAGATGAGATTCATTCATTGTGATAACACCAGAATTGTAAAGGTGAGCACTTTCTCAACGCCAGGTTTATAACTCAGTCTTCTCTCTCAACCAGTGAATTTTCCTAAAATGATTACAATGGGAAAATTTGTTGTTATTTAAGATTGAATTAGAAATTATATCCAAAGCAAGAGGTAAAATGACTTTTTTTTAATGTATATGCAGCAAATATTCAAAATCTGCATGTATTCGATAATAGGCAAAATAAAAATATTAAAAAAGACCCACTCACTCCTTTCTTGCTGTACAAGGATTTTGCACAGAATTAGCTTATGGATATACACAAGTTGTGTATTTACTTTTGATATCCAGAGAAGTGGCAGTTGATTTATCAAAAGAAGAATAGATGTATATTGTACGCTCTCCACTCTGATATGTGATGTTTCATCACAGTAACATTGGAAATAGATTGGAAAGAAATGTTTCACACCTTAAATTACAATTCACTTACAGCACAGTTACACTCAATTACAGTAACAGTAATAGCAATTAGTTGCTTTCCAGCTCAGCAAACCTAAATGAATAAGTGACCATCTCTACATTTAGTTCACATCCATTCATTTACAGTAAAATATCTTTAATGGAATACTGATACAGAAATGTGCTCCCTGTAAACTGGCTTTCACTGTCATGGATGAGGAACATGACACACATGAAAGTGTTTCCTCTTGTGATTGTGAAATGTCAAGGTACTTTGTACATAAGCAGCAGTAATGGTGGTGTTCAAACTGATCTACAGTGCCAGCTAATGGTTTCTCGCAAAAATACTTGATTGCTTCTCTTGTCCCAGCAGAATGTAAGTTTCAGCAGGTCTTCCTTCAGTTCCTCTTCAATACACCTGTAGTGTTGTGTCTCACTGCCAAAGGAGAGATTCGAGATGCAACTTTGCTCCTCCCTTAATCCATGGGAATAGACATCATCTATCTCTCAGGGGGACATAGTCATATAATTATAAAAACAAATAACACTGAAAGCTTACTTTGTTTCACTATGATCTTTCTTTGTCCACCAAAATCAACAAAAAACATGTTTCTTGTGTTCGCTTTAAACTCAAATAGTCAATTTTAAGCAAGTAAGTACAAGTGGTGGGATAAATATTTGAGAAGCGAGCTTGTTAGTGTCACCGGCTCAAATCCCCCAAACCAGCAGGATCAACCAGCCTCTCCAGAGTTGCTGCCTCAGCTTGGTGCTAAGGAGGCCCTGAGACTGCTGTTTGCCCTGGTCTAAGTGCAGTGTGAACAGCCCCTGTGTGTATCAGCACTTTCACCATCGACACAGGCATGTCACAGCTGGAAATGCAGCCTGCAGAAGTGGGTGTGCCCATGCAGGTAGGCAAGCCATGTCCAAACCTGCTCACCTTGTCTGCTGCTGAAGCAAACCAGCACCACATACCTGCATTCGGGATACCGGAACATTGTCTGTCTCTCCAGTTCCCTCTGCACTTCTCTCAGCCTGTCTCTCCATTAAGCCTGTTTAAGTGTGTCTAGATCAAGGTGTTGTTGTTGGAATTGCAGACATGACGATCACAGTGTTTATTACCAGCGTGAGCAGTTCCATGGAGGTAAAGTATGCTGTCTAATTTCAACTTCGCTTCATTCTTTTTGCCTTTTTAGGCATGCTGTGAAGACAGCAGAAGTAGGAATTACATTTTATTTCTATAGACAAACTACAGCTGCTCATTGTGGACGGTGAAATCAAGTTCATGGCAAAATAGAACTTGGTGTATATAGATCACAGGGCGACATATGAATGTAGCATTCTTGATAACTTCTCTGATGATGTACTGTCCCGTTCAGATAAAGAAACACCAGCAAAGAATTTCGATGGTCCTGGACTCCAAGAAGGTTCCGTACAAAATTGTGGACATTAGCAGCGATGACGAGGGCAAGGCTTTAATGAGGGAGATAGCAGGGGACCAAAAAGCACTGCCGCCTCAAATAGCCAATGGGAGCGTCTACTGTGGGGTAAGTCTAGCACGATAACCTGCAAAATAAATAGTAATGTGTACTGACTGTGCAACACGCCTTCTCAAAACTAAGGGAGTTATGACTGAATGTTAATCATTTACATGCTTGCTGCATTTCTCACAGAAAAAAAACACCTTTGGTAGTCAAAGGGCGTAGACATGGGAATTAACTAAATATTTACAGATAACTAAAACACCCACAGGACGCGTGGAGACCTCACAAATGCATACAGAATTGCACAGTCATACTTGTTGACACACACAGATATGCTGTTGGAAAGGTGTTGCTCTAATTTAAAATGGTGGTAACAAGTCATTATGAACCTATGTGTTCTGATTATGTGTTTGGGCTAACATGTACAGCACACAATCACTACTACCAAACAGATACATTTATGAGGAAGTGTTAAAACAATCTCTGTAACGGTTCCTCTGTCGCTTTTTCTCTTGTCCCCTACCCCCGACACCTCCTCTGTCTTTCAGGACTATGCTGCGTTTGAAAATGCAGTCGAGGCAGAAGAATTAGAGAAGTTTCTAAAACTCTAAAAGGAGTGAGGACCAGCTGTGGGACAACTCAGCCGCATCTAGTTAAGCAAATGAACAAAAAGCAAATCCACAAAAGATTATATTAGAATTTAAAGAAATGTAAATTTGGTTTACAGTGAGGTGGAAAGGAGTTTTTGTTGTTTTGACAGTTTGTGTTGTTAAATGAATAAAAATGTTTAAACCATCTGAACTCTGCCTGTTCCACTCATTGACATGAATTATGTCATTTCTGTGAAAGGTCAGTGCAAAGCGATGCGAAAAAAACATTTAAACTGTTAATCTCACTTTATGGATGTAAACGTACTCTCTAAGAAAGACTGACTAATGTGATCTGCTAGGGTTTTTCAGATCAGAGCATCAGCATAGCAACAGATCATATTTGCACATCTGAAAACATCAGCAAATGTACACAAGACCACACCTACAGTCAAACATTCTGACAAGATTTGTCCATAATCCTGATTGAAATAAACACAAATTAACTGTAGGAATTGTGAGCATATAGAACAAAATGTAAACCATGTTAATACCACTAACATTGCACAACCAAGATGAGGCTATAACATGCATAAACCTGTTACCCTGGTGCTTGTTGGGAGGCTTTTACTACACTGACCCCTGGGGCACCACAACATTAAGACAAACTTATCATACTTCAGTTGTTGCAAAGAGGACTTTACACATCATGTACAGATTCTGATCAGTACCTTAAACATTTGTTGATAAAATAGTTAATAGTGACTAGGTCAATTTAAGGAATATTGGAAAGTAGTGTTTTCTTTAACGCTTTGAATCCACATTTCCTTCTGTTATAGTTAATTATGTGGCACCTTTATGGTTGAATAACATACTTGCCTGTATGTATTCATATTATAATTTCGAAATATATTGGGCTAATTCATGTGACATTAAACACTCTTGGTTTCAATGAACTGATATTGCAGGTCTATGTGTAGCCTATTTCTTTGTCCCTTTATTGTATCAACATTTTTTTGGGGGGGGTACATAGCAAAAATAAAAGAGTGATTCCAGGAGAAAACAACCTTTGAAGAGAGTAAGCGTCATTAAAAACAACTCAAACCAATAAGAATGTCAACGTTGGCATCAGGCAGCACAGTGGACAGCACTGCTCGGAGCGGATGGGGCCTAGTCGGGCCTGGTGGTATTAAATCCTTGTCGCGGGCTTATGACGTCCTCTTTCCCCGCTGCCTGAGTGGCTTTGGTACGTTTTTTCAGTCACCGGCACAATCCACAGGATTAATCAAACATCTTGATTTATAAAAGCATCACATTGACCTTTGTTGGTTGGAAAATAACTCTCCTTTCATATCTGTTCTTTATTGCAGAACTTTAAGTCGAACATCCATCAAATATCAACAATGGCCGAGGAAGGGTGAGCATGACTCCTGTATTTGCCGTCAGCCCCACATAGTGTTAGCCGGAGATATCTAACGAACAGAAACCGCTGACTTGAAGCAACTTTGGGTGGAAAATGTTGTTGGGGCTGTAATTTTAACTCAATACGATTACAGGCTACCTGCAATGACTGGTGTGGTGATAAAATAGACTTGCAAGTTTACACGAGCTAACTGGCTAGCTTAGCGGAGGAGCAGGTTTATGGACGCTTGAAATCTGCGTATGTCAAACAGCTATCGGGTGTAGGGATGGTTAAAACCTGTAAGACGTTTGGGCGTCTATGAGCTTGTTTAAAACCCAGTGAGGGTGTCGTTTTACTGGGGAAACCTAACTGGCTGCAAAGATGTATGAAAACTGGAAGTGTAGGATGGTCTCCCCTTTGAGCCCATATCTGAAATTTGTAACCTGGTACGTTAGAGCCCGCAGATTTTATTTAATCCGACATCAGAGTTGGAATAAGAGAGACAAAACACAAGGAAATTAACTTGCCTTTTATTAATCTGATAAGGCGCTATGCATGGACTATGTAGCCATTGTTGGCAACAGTATTATGGCAATTTGACTCAGAACCTCAATGTGTTAGTGTATCAGTTATGTCAGTTTGACAGTCATTTTTAATGTTGCTACCTGTGAGGAATATCTAACAGTTTGTAAAAAAAAAAAAAAAAAAAAAAATCTTTGAAAACCACCTTTTTTGAAAATGCTTAATTGCTGCAGGGTATTCTGGTCCTTGCTTATGACTTGAGCTTATTGCAGACTTTACATGACAGGGAAATGGAGAAAATCCGTAAACCAATTAATGGCAGTGTAGAGGACAAACACCCCAACAAGCAATTGTGGATTCACGAGGATAGATGTGCATCTTAAATGTGTTAATGGGCAATCTAGCTCCAAAAATGGCTTTATGATTGAAAACATCTTAGACACATCAACTTTCATCAGCAGGATTAGGTTGCATAAGATAACCTAACCCTCTAGAATTAGTTTTTAACTTAATCTAAAATGTCTGAACGAAACTAGTCATCTGCACAGGAGATTGTTTCTTCAATTGCTCCACATTGCTAAATTTGTCACCCCACTGATGCTTAACGGTCAGCTGTCAAAATATTCCTTTTAGTGAGCTCTCTGGTGCTTGAATGATGACTCTTTATTCTTTTGTCGGATACCCCTTCACTCTACAATGAGTGAGATCCCTATTCTGACATGCTAGAAGCTCTACTAAAATCCATTTGTTTGTCACCCCCCGTTTTTGGTAACTATTTATTTTTTTTAACCTTCTCTTTTCGTCCCATTTCTAATAGCGTTGCTGCTGGAGGTGTCATGGATGTCAACACCGCTCTCCCTGAAGTGCTCAAGACCGCACTCATCCACGATGGCCTTGCCCGTGGTATCCGCGAGGCTGCCAAGGCCCTGGACAAGTATGTGTGTGTGTGGGGGGGGGGGGGAGGATAATTACTTTAGCAATTCTTTGTTTGGTCTTGAGTAGGTGTATCGCTGATGATATCTTGGCTCCCTCTACTGAGCTTCCATGCGGAAGACTGCCATTGTTACCCAATTTCTGTCTGAGATATGCCATCAAATTTGGAAGTGTGAACATGTTGTAGAAACACTTGCTGCAAGCTAATTCAGTGTTCTGTTGCAGGCGTCAGGCCCATCTTTGCGCCCTTGCAGCCAACTGCGACGAGCCCATGTACGTCAAGCTGGTGGAGGCCCTCTGCGCTGAGCATCAGATCAACCTGATTAAGGTAATGAGCCAGACTGATGACGCATCAGGAGGATGAACAGAAAGGATTCTAAATCACACTTCTCTCCAAAGTCTGTTGAAAAGTCCTTTTTTTTTTGTGACCGCCTGTTAGAATTTGGCTACATGTTTCTGATGACGACCAATTGGATGGTGAAACAAGTGGTTGTCATGTTTTTGTTAAGCTACTACAAGAGATTTGGTGAGGATAGTCTGACCCACTGGGTTGGACTGTCATTGGGGGCTTACCTCACCAGCATTCTCATCCTCTGTCTGCATGTTTTCAACATCCCTCTCCTTTGCGGGGAGAAAAAACCTGCATTTCAAATCATGTCTATAATGGCAGATTCCCTTTACCCATCTGACATTGGGAAGGGAAATGCTTAATTTAATTTTTATAGAGTTTTTTCCAAGATGTTTTGTGCAACAGATGAATTACCATGTTATGTACTGCTGTATCACTGATGATAATTTGGCTCCCTCTACTGAATACTATGAGGAGATCGCCACTGTTACCCAATTTCTGTCTGAGATACAGATGAGTACAAACATTGCTGTGGTTCTTATCTTGCTGCACAAGCATTTAAAACTGCATTTGTTACTTCACTTTGGTGTGACTCAATTTTGAAAGATGCTTTTATTAACTTGATTTCAGGTTGATGATAACAAGAAGCTCGGCGAGTGGGTTGGTCTGTGCAAGATTGACCGTGAGGGCAAACCCCGCAAGGTGGTGGGCTGCAGCTGTGTCGTGGTCAAGGCAAGTGACACTGTTGGTGCATTCAACTGAAAGATAGGAACTAAATTTCCTTTCAGGAGAGATGTGCTAATCTTTAGTCGACTACAGCTGGGATTTGTAGAATGCCAATCAAGTGCAGATGCTTGTGCTTTGTGCCATGCAGCTGATGTTGATAACTCTTGGCTATATGACAGCCAGGGTACGAGCCCCTACATCGATCAGTGGTGTCTGGGGTCCCTAAGAATGGCTACATACAGTCTCTGGTTGAAAGATCACCTCTGTAATATCAAACTGAGCTATGTTGGTTTAAACAGATTGCTCATTGTAAACTTCTAGTTTCCAAAATGTGTATGCTGGTTTACGAGTCAACTAACAATAGTTCCGCTTGATTACTTTTTTTAATTATAAGCATGCTGCTTTTGGATGGGATATTTCACTTGAAAGCAGCATACCTTTACTGTGGTTAACTGCAAAGGCATGGAACAGAGATGGATTTAACAAAAAATGTCTGCAATTTAAAATGTAGTGCTTAGTCTCAACTTTTTTTTTTTTAAATGTCTACAGGATTATGGCAAGGAGTCCCAAGCCAAGGATGTGATTGAAGAATATTTCAAAGGCAAGAAATGAGAGGTCAATAAATCGTGGAAAATAAGCTTTTTGTCTCAAGTGTTTTTTTTTTACTCTTTAACAGACATCTAATGAGCCCATTTAAGTTATTGGCACCAACTATAAAATCATGGTCTGCTTAGATATGAACTTGAATTTCGACAAGATTGCAAACAAACATTTTTGGATGATTCAGTTCACGGAAATGTTCTGCGTGTCAGCAAGAACCAGTTTTATAGAGGACAAAGTTGTTGGGTGTCTGATTTCTCACATTCCTATCTGGCTTGTATTTGCTACCAGGAAATGTGGACTATTAATAATATGCAGCACTGTTTCGATTTACTTTAGGTCATCTATTTGGTCAGTTATAAACTTCATGAGGGAAGACAAGACGCATAAGTCATTTGGATAAGTTTTCTCCGTTTTTATATCTACATACATAGACATTTCTGAATAAAGAAAAGACATTCAAACACATTAAGGCACAACACATCATAACGCACATCCTCAGTCCCCCTCACCCTCCCCCCAAAATTACAAAAATCCAGAGGAAAAAACATCCCAAAGCTTTAAATTTCCTTTCCTTGACAAAAACATCCACCACTGCCCTTTTTAAGTTTATTGTAAATAATTTACACAAGTTTCTGCCACAAGACTGCATTGTTGTGATTATACCACCAGGAAGAAAATGCTTTTTTAGAAAAAAAAAAACAGCCGTTATCCCCGCACACATAATGCTGCCTGTACAGAGTAGCCTTCATTTATTGAAGATGGGTTGTTCCAGGTGACCCAGAGAAGGCCGGACACTGGCCTTTGTGCTCCAGAACAAACCGACAAGGCCTCCCCCCAGGCCACGTGAGGTCTTCAGCCTTTATAGGCCTTCAGTCTGCTGCAAGGACAGTAGACAGGCTTTTCACAGAGGTCCACTCCCAGCATCGAGGGGGCGCTGGGTAGTGGAGTCGCCTCTTCAGCCCACTGTTCTTTTTCATTTACCTCCTTTCACCTCTCCTTTTGCTTCTTAAGACCGTTCAGAGTTTGTAAATCCAGACGTTCAAAAAAACAAGACAAAAAAAATAAAATCACAAAAACGGTTGCAGTGTACTGTTTGTTCTTAAATAGTTATACAAAAGAAGGGGGCTGCCTGGCTGACCATGTCCATAGTAACATTTGCATGAGTCCATATTGCTATAATAGTTACAGGTACTCAAACTCCAGTGCTTGGTGTAGTGCCAGCAGGTCAGAGTGACTGGATATCCTCCAGAAAGGCATGTTGTGCTGTGGAGTGAACACACACACGTCATTAACACCAGCAGTACTGAGTCTTAGCTTGCACACCACCACCTTCAAGTCATGCAAGCTACCCTACAGTAGCTTGTAGCTGCTTGCTTTGCAAAAGCACTGCAAACAAAATCCATGCAATCCTAAATAGAGGCTGAAAGGAAGAGCTCGGCATTATGGGAAATGTGCTTATCTGCTTCTGACTGATATTACACTCTGATGTGGCTGTTCAATAGGACTACTGACGGGCAATGGAAATGATGTACATTTCAGAACATCTGGATAAATATCATCAATGGGGATGTAGTCTAAAAATATTGCTACATTATTTTAAGGCCACAGCTACAGTCAACAGCTGTTGGATTTACATAAAGGATGGCAATGGGCGAGAAGGTCCAAAGGTATAAAAGTACAACTCTAATATATACCAGCACACAAACTAACATGTTAATGTGTAGAAATAATTATTTGTGATTTTATGATGGATGACAACACTTTATGCTAAGCTAAGCCAACAAGCTCATGCTTTCACCATGAGGTTTGCCTGGCTAATAAAGTAATATACTTCACTGGCCCATAAAACTCAGGTTTGGTTTGAATTAAACAAGAAAAAAAAGAACTATTCTGTTAACCAAACCTAACTGGATGCTGTAGCCTTATGTTTAGCGGACCAAGACGGCAAACAAGCACATTTCTCATAACGTCAAAGTGTTCCTTCAACAATCCCAGCACCCAGCGTTAAGAATGACACCCAGAAGCTGGAGAAGAGATGGGATTTATATTCACACTTACAGAAACATGTCCTACTTTGTCGGGATATATCGTATTTTTTCTCTCTCACATGAACTGCAGTATAACAGTAAAACAAGACTCCACACACCGATGGATGAAATCCAACATTATTGCTCAAAACGAATGAGATTGATCGAAGCTTAGTCGCTGTACACGTGTGCAGCCATTCATTTACGTGTTAAAATCTGACACAAACCATGTTGACTTTAGAAGTGTACGATTCAGAGCAACAAGTCATTTGAGAAATTTGCCTTCAGGTGGCTCACAATTTTGGTGTATTGGGTGCAAAATTACATTAGCTAAGCTTCAATCTCAAAGTTTCACTCTGACATTTGCAATCAAAGTTCTCCACACCCTCCGTAAAAAAAAAAAAAGCAACAGCAAGTAGAACAGAAAAAGTGAACAACCAACACAAAACCTCTACAGCAAAGAAAGGCAGGCTTCGTCCAATCAGAGCTCACACTGTGAGGAGTAGGCGGGGTCACGGTGAGGTTGCGGGTCCATTACCTTTTTGGCCGCCTGCTCCTCTTCCACACCGTCCCCAATTACAACATACACTACTTTCCTGCCAAACCTTTGCATTATGCGTTCAAAGCAACTCTCTTTTCCTGCAAAAAAAACAAATAAACAAGGGGGGAGGAAGGAAGGAGGGGGTCACAAGGTCAGAGGGGTCAGAGTTCAGAAAGTCGTTTGTTTACCTGGCTGGCCGCATGCTCTTCATCCTTCCCATCGCCAACCACAACATATGTAATGTTAGTGCCAAAGCGGGAGACTATACGTTCAAAACAGCTCTCCTTGCCTGGAGACAAACAGACGGGCTTTCACAGGTTTTTCACTTGTTGTTGGGGTGAAAATAAAAACAGGTGAAGAGGCAGAGCTGGTGCGCATTGATGGTGAAGTGAAGGAGAAGAGACAATGAGAAAGAGCGGGAGGCTGATGAGGCCTAAAACACTGAAATACACGTGCACATCCACTGAAAATGTGCGTGCACGCATTAAAGATGTCCTGTGTGGATGTTGTATGAAACATTGCAATCTTTAGTTGCGTTTGCTCTGATTTTATTTTGAAAATCAGGACATGACGGGCCTCTCGTAAGAAGAGGATTTGAATGCAGCCTCCTCATGCACAGTAATGTATCCAGGAGACTTATGGGGTGTCACCTAATCCGAGATCCGACACACCCACGCCCCTGCTGGGCCTCACTATTCTCAGAGCTGATTGGTTTGTGACTTTGCTCTCCGTCCCCTGTATCATCTCTTTCTCATCCTTCCGGGGGATAAATGAAAAACGTCAAAAATAAAAGAAAAGTCGTTGGACTAAGTGACAGTTAAACAATTTTGCTTTGTTGCGGCGTCTCTCCTTTTTCAGGTTCTAAAGAGAGCCTGCAAGAATTTTACGTAATTGGTCCGAAAGTCCTCGTCACCCAAAAAAATTCAGTTTGATCCAATTTTGACACCCAAGAATAAACTCATAAAAGAAAATTCTGCTGAAGATGCCGTCTTGGATGCCTCCATAGTAGATTAAACATGATAAAGTGCCCTCTTGGGTTCCCTTCCAGCTCAATATTAATGTATCACAACTTTCTGCGTGGTAGAGCAACACATTTAATATTGTAAAAGAGATATCAGTAACATGTGAAGTTAGATAATCATCAGAATACATGCAGCCTCTGAACTGTTAAGATGCCATAAATAAAATATAGAGTCAATTACTATTTAATTACTTCCATTCCACATTATATGATATCAATATTTTATTTCTATTCAGTTTTTATGAAATGTATGTTGTGTGAGCACCAGTGTTTGTGGCTTACCTATTTTTGTTGCACTGTAAATGTTCTCGATGGGGAAAACAGATCCCAGACTATATAAGAGAACTTTAGCCAGCGCTGGTATGAGCTGCGTCGTGGTCACCAGCACATTTACACAGTTACTCCTGCGGGACACAGACGGAGAGCAGACAGAGGAACGGATCATGAATATGGATCTTGTATCTAGACCTTATTAATTAGCAGGAGGTTGAGGATAAATATGACGGAGAGTGGCACCTGGAGCTGATGATGGACAGGGACTTGAGTGCGTGGGTGAGCCAGGAGTCTGTCAGAGCCTCCACCTCGGCTCTGAGCTGCAGCCAGGCGTCTCTTTTAGCAGGACCCAGCAGACCTGAACACACAGCGTGACTTCAGTAAACCCTCACAGCATCGGGCTCAACACAAGGCCGTTCTTATGTGGGCCTTCAAGATAGTGTTTCACATATTTTATTGGTTACAAACTGTGTTTAGTTTCCTCACAGAATCAATTTGTACTTGATAGTTTAATGGTGCTTGTCGTTGGTACAACGCTGCTAAATCTCATTTAAAGTGGCTCCAATGGAGAATTTTTGGATGTCCCACCATTTAAATACGGTTTTAGAATTGTTTCCAGGCTTGAACACATACATGTTAATATATGTTTTCTGCCTTTTGGCATGAAATTGTCCTTATACAATTGGAAAGTGGCAAAAAAAAAAAAAAAAAAAGGCCAATAGCAGCTTTGCTCCTGATATCTGTTCTCATGAACCCACATTTGTAAAAACAGATATAAACAGCTCCTGATCACCTGTAATAGATAATAATTTTATTAAAAAGGTCCCATATCATTCTCATTTTCAGGCTAATACAGCAGCAGCTCTATTCACCGACTGTCTCAAAGCTGTTTTAGATCCTGTCTCTTTAATATGCTCCTCCCACAAAAAAACACAGTCTTCTCTGATTGGTCAACTCTAGCAGGACTCTCCTTTTTTTTAGCATCAATACCTGCTTTATTGTTATAATTTAAAAAAGGCTCTCTACAATAGGGGATCTTCAATGTCTCAAGTTGTATTAAACTGTAAAATGACTGTGAAAATTGACTTGGTGACAGAAATTAAAGGAAATAATGTACTGAAAAGACAAAACAATTCCTTTGGTGCACGACTCTTTTCAGACTTAAATCTAGTTTCATCACTCATGCAGTTTGTGGTTAAACTGAACACTGACCCTCCCCCTCCATCCCCCTCCTAACTGTGTACTGGTGTACAGCAAACTCCCCTCAGATTGGCTTACCCCCCACATTGTTTTTGTACGTGCTATATAACTCTTTGACTCGTCGGTAGCGGAAGGCCAGTTTCCTCATCCAGTCGACGCCGCCGCGGACACCCGTAGCCAGGCACAGGTTGGCGCTGGTTGCAGCTGCATGGAAGCCATCAGTTGCAAAACTGTAAGTACTGTCAATAATAATGATATGTTTTATTTGAAAAATCTGCTCTGGTAGAACAAAAAGATCAACTGGTTATTATTATAATTCAGTACTGTTAACACAACTCCCCATAACTTTAAGAATGCAATTTATTATTGTCTGTAAAATGCAAAGAAAATATAAGTATTTACATTATATAGACAAAAAAAAAGAGTAATATTGTAAACTGTGAATTATCAGCCAATAAAAATAACTCTGAAACATCAACATTTACATTAATATTTAAGCAACAACATGTACCTACCTGGAGAAACAGTTGATTGTTGATCGTCATCCCTGACTGGTCAAATACTGATGCTTTGGTTTGGCATCCGACCAGAGTCGCCAGTCCAAAGCGTCAGTATTTGAAGATCTTGGTAGGAGACTGAACAATCAGCTATCTTTCTCCAGGAAGTTACAGTTGTTGTTTTAAAACATATGAATAGTTAAATCCTCACCTTAAGTCCTGGCCATTGTCATCTGATGACACGTCATCAATATGTACCTGATCGCACTCCTGTACACAAACAAAAATAAGATAAGGACTTGGATAGGAAACGTATAAAATTAAATTCTACATAAATTATGAGCATTTGCTTGATACAAATTAAATAATTTGCAGTAATGATATTATTGCAATATATACAGAACTTTTTTTGATAGAATTGTTCAGATAGTGCGCCTTCTTCTTCTTTTTCTATTAATTGGTGGGTGGCAACTAGTGTTATTACCGCCACCTGATATGACAAAGCAAGACTGGAAAGGAAAGGAAGGAATGTGAAGAATTGTCTTTTTGACCTTCTTATTCATAAACATATTAATTCATAAAAACAATTAAGATCATTCTCAGAAACTGGATCACCAGAATCTGTTTTTCTCACTGGCCTCTCAAGGCGTCTGCATATGATCACTTTGCATCTTAACTTTACATCAGGTGCCGCGCTCCATCATGAAGTTTTGTTGTTGGGCGCCTCTGATTTACAGCAATCTGGCGTGTTACATCACTTCGCACCACTAGAGGGCAGTAGCAGTCAGGGCAGTAGCAGCCTGACTTCGAGAAACTTTGAAGTGCTCCATGTTGCGCTTTGTGCAAGAAAAACTGCAAACATTTCAACACGTCTTTGTAAAAACTTTGAATGTGTGCTTGTGTGTCGGTCTGATATCTCACCTCCAGGTCATTAAAGAATAAGTGTGAGTCGGCCAAGTTGAAGATCATCTCCTCCATCCTCAGACCAAGCGTTACCGCCATAGGAGGGTCCTAATGGACGAGGAAGATAACATCACTGTCATCATGACTTCAACATAATGACAACTTATTTCCTTTCCTCTCTCTGAGGGACGTTACTCCCTCCTGCCCCCCCTCCCCCCCAAAAAATAAATCTAATTTCCAAGCTTTAAACACCTTCTTCATCCCAAATCACCCTCCCCTCCCACCACTTGTAGAGCTGGTACGCTCCACTCATCACAGCAGATGCTGACAGACAGGTTGCACTTGTTCTGTCCCATCAACATTCCTTATGGCTTGGTGGTGGTGTTGGTGGGGGGTTGTGTGCAGGGGGTGAGAGTGTATTGCAGGGAGTAACTCCCCTCAAAGGGTGATGCTGTGGTGGTGTGTATGCGGTATGTGAATGGTGTGTGTGTGTGTGTGTGTGTGTGTGTGTGTGCGGGAGAGAGTTTTTGGGAGCCTGCCCTGCCAGCTTCAGAGCTCAGCTGCAAAAACCATCATCTGTGATAGGTCAGCAAGGGACGACAGCTTGCCGCGCGATTCGCTGACGCCGTCAGACGACGAGAATAGAAAGAAGCCAACAGGAAGGAGAGTGAAAGTGAGCGAGCGAGGCACACAGACACAGAAACAGAGAGAGAGAGAGAGAGAGAAAGATGGACAGCATTCTTGAGTGCAAGAAAAAAAAAAAGTAAAACAGAGTGTGTGTGCTCCATAAAGTAAAGTTAACAGCTGCTAATAGTGATAGAAGAAATTCTGAACGTTTCTTTTCCTGCTTCAGTGTCAGTAACAGAAACAAGAGGCACTTAAGGTTTGTCTCTCAGGTAATGATAATGTTGGCCACCATCCAGAGCAGAGGAATGAACATCGGTTTATGTCGAAACACTTGCAGCTGAAAATGTGCGAATTCCCTTTGAGCAGCCGAATTTGGGCTCCAGAAACGCTGAGGTGGCTTTTTTTTTTTTTTTTTTGTAATATCTTGCCAGACAAGTTCAATCAATCACAGAGAACTGCAAATATTACTTTGGCTCCGGCCAGAGTAGCCTGAAACAACTCAGCTCTCCACCTTCCGCTGTTATCATTCGAGCGCTGGAAACTCGACACTTCAACGAAAACTATCCCGGCTTACAATAACTCCTGCACTGAGAAATGTGGCAAGTGTGCATCTGTGTGAAAAAAAAAAGATGTTCATTAAAAAAAATGAAACATCATTTAAAGCAGATATATCATCAGAGCCCGTGTGAGAACGGTGCTTGGCTCTTGTGGTTCCTATGTCAACAGTGTAAACACTATTTTGGGCGAGGTGCGAACAGACACAGCTGCCACTATATTTCTTGAGCGGCAGCAGCAGCAAATGAGGTGAAGAAAATGCTCTGACAGTCGTATTCTGACGTGTATCTTATCTGTTTTGGGATACCAGGTCAGATTTTTGTGCTTTATTACACATGAAGATAATCATGAGACCGAGGCTCACACAACAGACCTATCTGCAGGAGGAGAGACACGCCCACAGAAGACAGGGTGAGAGCTTCTAGCTTCTTTGCGTTCATACTGTTAGTGGCCAGGTTAGTGTTAGAGCAACCTTCCTGTAGCGACAGGGATTCTGAACTCACAGATAGTGGAAGGGGAGGAGAACATGACCTGAAGTCGACGCCCAATCACAGGCTCACACCATCAATCTACATCTGCTGAGTCAGATATAAGACCTGGTTTAAAGGGTAACTTCACCAGTTTCTAAAGAGTAATGTGTGTTGACAGGTTCTGGGGAGTACTACTGCATATGTGAAGAAAGTAGTATAAAGATTTGTGTCTCTCCAGGGGAAGCTGCATGTGATCTGATAAACTGCCTCCAGTGATGTCACTCAGTGGGTGCACTGTGGGTAATGTAGGCACCAGGTTTTGATGGCAGTCCACTGGTCTAGCGTAACACTGTCTGACTCATTATGGACAGTTTGAAAACAAATCAAAATGAAGAAAGCAAAACCAAAATTCATTTGCAAACATGCCTACATTACCCATAATGCAATTCAGCCACTGAATGACAACACTGGAAGCAGTTTACCAGATTACACGCAGCTTCCTGTGGAGCCACGAAATGCTTTATAACAGTTTTTTTTTTTTTTTTTTTTTTTTACATATGCAGTAGTACAGTAGTAAATAACATGGTGGAGTTACCCTTTAAATCACTGACAAGATCTCATTCATTATTTCACTACAAGTCAGGCGAAACATATAGCTTTCTTTCCTAGATCCAAGATTTAAATTGAGATGTTATCCGTCAGTATTCATATTTCTCTCATATAAAAACAATAGAATACAAGCTGAATTAACTACAAGGCTGCATGTGTTCTATTTACACACACACACACACACACACACGGACACCCACACATGTACAGTAATTTACAGCTCACCAGGGCCTTTCTTGTACCCATTAAATCCCAATTGCCAAACATTAAATTCCACGACTGCGGAGCAACTAGGAAGTACATCAGTGCCCACAAATCCTATCTGTAAAATGCCTGGGCTCCTATGGCTGGCTCCAAATAGCATGGGTGTGCCATGCCAGCTTTTGTTTGACTGCCAAACAAGGATATCAGTACATGCTCTGCAGGCTGAAGAGTGGGATGCAAAGCCCCGTGCAGGCAGGCCGGTGCCCACAGGAAACGACATCACCCAATAAAAATCTGTGGCCTTGGCCACATATGATGATCCCCGATCAGAGCCAAGACTTATTAAAATAAAGGGAACTATAAACAGTGTAGCTGTTATGTGAGAAGGCCGAGACCACCGAATAAGATCCCAAAGAAGACTGGAATAAACATCACTCCAAGTTAAAATATTAGCATGACAAATTATTATCAAACTGTAATTACTCACGGTTTTTAAATGTATTCTTAACATGTTGGACATTTAAAGACTCACTCATGTTTTCATGTATGTGGTCATCATCATAAATTGACCATAACATTCCTGAGGTACTCAGTGTGATGTTTATACTGGAGGAAGTGGAGCTCATCCGACTGGTGTGCTCATTGTGAGTTTTCATATTTAAGACTTTGTAAAACGCTGCGTCAAAATTGAGAATTGAGACAAAACAATTCCTCCTCAAAGTCAGGTTTGGCCAGTGAGAGACAAATGATTATTGTGCTTTTAAAGGTGCAGAAAAGAAAGTTTTGCATTGACAGATTTTCTTGCCTAAGCAAAATAATAAACAAACACAAATTCACACTGTTTTACTTTGATTATATATGGCGGACCCTGCCACCCTACTAGCTTCAAACAGTGTTCTGGGGACCTTATTTTCCAACAGCTTGTTTATTCAGTTAAGGGAAAAAATAAATATTTCTGAGTTTGTATTTTTACCTCAATATATTTTACAATTCTCAAAATTCTGAGTTTGAATTTCTTCATCAAAACTACGAAGTGCCCCTTTAATATAACAGTAATATTAATAATAGTCCAACAGATACTAATACAAACTCTATTTAACTTGCTTTATTACCAGTGGACCTTGCAGTTTAGTCACCTGTCCTTTTATTTGTAGAAAATCTTTACATGATATTTTGGGGAAATTATCTTTTAGGAGACGTAATTCTTATTTACTCAGAAGAGCGTAAAGAGGAGGTGGAAATGCTTCTTTCAGGTCCGGATCCTTTCTTTTTAATTACAGCTCCAACAACTTCCACCGATCACAGTGCAGGGTCGCTTGCATGCGACCTGCCAAGCACAGCCCGGGAAAAAAAAACTCCACCAAGCGCTCCGGGAATACTCATTAGGCTTATTAAGGGGCTGATCTCCAGTTATACATCCACCATTTGGCCAGCTGTGGTCATTTTTTAGCTAATATTCACCAGCCTTCATTTAATCACTATCAGACCTGCGTTGTCCAAGCTGTAATCTTGGATTCCATTTTGGCAGATTTGGAAGAAAATGGATGGAGGCTTGAGTCATCACAACACTACAATAACAGACGTCCAGCGGAGGCAGGGCGACCATCTTACCTTGCCATATTTCTGCGCGTAGGAGCCCGTGAGCAGGGAATGGAAGACGATGATCGTCTCGTCTAGATCCCACACGAACACCCTCTGGAGAACAATAACAACAGAACAAAAAGGTAATGGTGCTTCCATGTTTTTAGCCTGTATGTGCATTCATGCTCAACCGGACGGTGACATGGGTGGTCCCGCGCCCCATCAGCCTCTCCTCTGTTGTATTCAACAGGAAGAAGATCAAAGAGAATTCAACATATCCACAGAGATTTGAATGTAATATTCAGTCAGTGGGTGTTTTCTGGTCCCTTACCTCCAGGTCACTATCAGGCGGAGGGGAGGGGTTGTTCTTGCGGCCCCTGCCCCGGGACTTGGACCCCCCACTCCGGCAGGCTCGGTCATCCAGCTCTTTGATGGGCGTGGAGGGGCTCTGCACTGTATCGAAGTCCCCTGAGATGGTGTGCAAACATTAAACATTTTAATGTCCAACTGATCAAATGTCCGTCTCAAACTGCACCAGGCGATCACAGACTATATTTAAATTAAAGCAACAGCAAACGCTGTGGTCTGAGCCGATCCCACAGGTGCTCTGTGAGTTGTATCCACGTCAGGAAAAGCAATAACTCAAGAGTTTGTACAGCAATAAGCCATCGTGTCAGGTTTTATAATTCAAGGTAAGTGGCGTGACAGATCAAAACTGCCAAGCAATCCTAAACAACAGTGCCATTGATGGTCTTGACTGATTCACGATAACATGAAATGTAAAGATTTAACAGAGTCGAGCAAAGATGGATCTGTGCAATAAATCAGAAAAGTCGGGTAATCTGATGCTTTCTTGCAAAGATGCGAAATTCTGCACGAGCGCACACACATTCTTGTGAGTGCGCAAACACACACACACACACACACACACACACACACACACACACACACACACACACACACACACACACACACACCACTAATGCCATATGCTCCCACTGCTGTGTGGTAACTAGAACCAGACTCTAAGCTTCGGCTCTCGTTTTGTTATGTCTCAATCAGGGAGAGAGGGGAGAGAGGGGGTGGACAAAGACAGAAAGAGCAGCGAGAGCGACACACAAAAAAACAGATACCAACTGGAACTCCGAGAGGAGAGAAAAGAGAGAAATAGTGAGAAAAAGCAGCGAGAGGGAAAGTGCCAGTGACAGGAAGAATGATAAGCTCCTTTAATCAGGCTTCCTGAATTACAGCCAAGATAAACCAGAGAAAAAAAAACTGAATAGCGAGCCATATTTCTGCACATACGGCTGCACTTGAGCTCAATGTTATTTTGCATTTTCTCCCACCCGTTCTCTCACTCGGCTACAAAAGTGCAACATTCAACACAGCCTCACTCCGATCAAAGTCTCTGAGTTGATGTGAACAAATGCCGATTCACCACTCGGCGAGCGCCGTGCCAGCCAACTATGGCTTCGGTCTGAAGTTTAATTCCTGGAGTTCATCGTGGCTGAAAGCAAGTTTATGGACTCCTGAACTGTTGCTATTTTTCTACTGGAAACAAGATTACCTTGCCAGTATCAAAAAGCGTGACAGAATCTGACATCTGTTTGCATATTTATGTTAGAATTGTTTAATTCTGAGTGGTATATTTCCCCTTAAAGGAGACATATTATGCCTTTTCGTTTTGTATTGCTTTCCTTCGGCATGTTATGTAGGTTCTTGTGCTTAAAAAAAGATTGTGAAAGATAAAAAGCCCAAAAGAGCTCCTCTCTCCCACTGCTCCTGAAGTACCAGAAACACCTCGTCAGCAGTCACTACGTCACCATGACACATATTCACAAAATTAATGCCTTTATTTACAGTAGAAGTAGAACACCACAGAGCCAACTCGAGACACGGTAAGCGGTGCTGGCTCAGCTGTGTTTGAGCTGACCAATCAGGGCGGACTGGGCCTTAAAGAGACAGGAGCTAAAACAGAGTGTTTCGGACAGAGTGGGGACAGTATGCAGTGTTTTTTGAGCATTAACCTCCGCCTCTTCTAACACAAACCTGGGTGAAGTTCAGCAGCCTGTCCGGTCATGGCAGGGGCGGGATCTTGCAGCTGGTAGGCTGCCGTGGAGCCTGTGCCATCCACGCTGTTGGAGGTCATGTAAGTCCCGTAAGTGGAGGCGGGATAATACTGGGCATACTGGTTTTGGCCAAACGTCGTATATGAGGGATAATCCTGCAGAGGAAAGAACATGAGACACACACACATCACACAGTGAAGCACAAGGGAGACAAAGAGCAAAAAACATGAAGAATAAAAAAACAGGAGAGGTTCAAAGTGACTTTTGAAGAGAGATTTTACAAGCCGTGCCTCTCATGTCTCTAATCTTTTACTCCCTCATTTCTGTATTTTGGATCTCCAGAACAATTAAAACCTTGTGTCGCAGGCGTTTTACTGACCCAGTGGAGATGGACGCTTTTGTGAGTCAGCTCTCTAAACCTGTCACTACGTCCGTCTCTATAAGTCATTACAGAGTGGAGCACCGCCACATGTCTGCACACACACAAACACACACATGCACAGTTGTCGTGAAGTTAGCAATGTGTGTATGCAAGCGTGCATATTCACACACACTGCACACGCACGGACTGGCTTTCTATCAGCCTCGCTCTCCCTTTTTTCTATTGCTTGCATTTTCTTTTTCTGTCAAACACACACACACACACACACACACACACACACACACACACACACACCATTCCCCCTTAATCCACCCACACAAGCCAAACCTTCACTTTCTTCCTGTAAACAGCCACATCTATCATAGCGGGACATTAAAATCCCCCTTTAAGCATTTTACTACCGCAGCACAATTCATCATATGGACGTGGAGAACTATCCAGAACAAAACACTCTTTCACAAAGACTGATTGTCTGTTTCGCTCTCCAGTTTGTCCCTGTCGCGCTGTAATTAGATTTTATTTTCTTTAAGCATCTATGAATGGGGAAAGTTTTTGTCCGAGCGTGCCTGTAAAACCGCTTTGGAACTGGAAATATCATCGAAACTACTACGCCGAGTACAAAGTCCTCGGCTTTGGTCTGAGCCGGCATTAATGAGGCAAATGACTTGGACTTGACCACTCCGAGCAATCGTGTAGCAATGGCCGATCTGCCCTGGTATAAATCTCCCTGAGGACACTTTTCAGCTGGATTGTACCACACACACACGCATACACACAGTTTATAGCCACTGAGGTACCTGCTGTGTGGCAGTGTAGTTGGCGGGGTTGGACACTGAGTTGTTGGTGGCGTAGAGGCCTGAGGAAGGAGTGAAACTGGAACCTGAAGACACAAAGAAGAAAAAAACGGAATCAGACCACAGAGAAGAAACATGGGCACAGAAACGTGGACAGCTAAGAGTCAGCTAGGATAGAAAAATATATAGGATATTTGCTCAAGGACCGAAACTGACCTGGCATCTGATAGGGTGAGTATGCAGTCTGTCCGGGCTGAGGCGTGGTGAAGCCGGGGCTGTAGCTGAGGCCCGTCTGCAGAGGAGACTGACTCTGAGCCAGGCCGCTCTCTGTTTTAATGCCTGGCAGCATCACACCGAGGTCTGTGACAAGGACAAAAAACAAACCCCAAGATATTAGATGATGCTTATATATGGTACATCATAATCTGTCTCCTTAAAACTACATATTTTTAGTGTTTAAATGACATTGTCGTCATCACTTCACTTGCATTGCATTACATGTATGTCACTCTTCGGAAAGATCTCACTATGTCGTGCTCGTCAGTGTGAAGTATTTAATTTCTAGCACTAGTTTTTTTACCTCCTCCAAGGAGGTTATGTTTTCCCCCTGTTTCTGTTGTTGGTTGGTTGGTTTGTGAGCAGGATTACACAAAAACTGCTGGACGGATTTCTGTGAAACTTGGACGGACGATGGGTCTTGGCCCAGAATGGACCCCATTAATTTTTGGTGATTGAATTACATTTCTTCTCATTTTCTTTTTTCGCTAACTTCTCAGGGAATAATGCCACAATAAGTCTCAATGTAGGCTGCTGTGATGTGTGTCTTTGTGTGCGAGTGTGTGTTTGTGGTTACCGTAGGTGGACAGTCCGTATGGCTGTCCTGTCTGGGAGTAAGCAGTGTAGACGGTCGACTGCTGCATGCTGCTGAACTGGGGTTGGCCGGCGTACGTCGGCATGGGAGGGGCCGCCGGCGTGGAGAGAATGTGAGGGTACGGCCTGAGGTAGAAGAGGAAGACACAAGACAGATTAGCCGGATGACAACTGCTGATGAGGATTCTCAGAAAGCAGACTGAAACACTGTGAAAAAGTCGGACTTACTTTGATGGGTAGAGGGGAGGGGAGTACTGGTGGGCTGAACGAGGGCTGTACCCGCTGCTGGTGATCACTAAAAACAGCACGGTAATAAAAAACAACAAGACAGCGCGGGGTTATGAATGGTGTCGACACAAATCCTCTGTTTCCCTTCACATTCAAAAAAAAAAAAAAAAAAAAAACACTCCTGGACAGCACAACTCAAGGCCTCTGGCTCGTTTGAGTCGTTCCAGTAAACATAATTTGAAGCATTTTCGAGTGGAGAGGGGCCAAGTTTCTCTCCCCCCCCCCTTCGGAGAGCACTGTAGTCCGTGAAAACCCCCTTACAGCGGGCCTCACAGTCAAACACAGTGTCTGTTTGTGGTCATTGAGATGTCAGAGCTCAATACTGACAAACACCCCGCTGCGTCTAAACCCTCACTGTGTGTTTGCTTAATGGTTTTTGTGTATCACTGTGTGTGTGTGTGTGTGTGTGCGCTGCAGTGTGAAGGAGCACGGGGGTCGTGTGTGAGTCTAAAAAAAAAAAAAAAGGCCAAGTGTAAAAATGTCTCTCGCTCTCTCTCACCCTCACTCTGCCAGCCTTTAATGACGTAATCCAGGGACAGGCAATACTTCACGGGATTAGAGCTTTCAGTGGGCCTACCGCCGAGCCGAAACGGATGATGGCCTTTGTGTGTGATATGTTTTTTGAGGGGGTTGTGTGTGTGTGTCTGTGGGCAGATGTGTGTGTTACCTGAGCCCGCGTATGTGTCCAGCACTGTGTCGCCTGTCGTAGTGACTGTATCGCTGTTGTTCATAGGCTCTGTTTTCACTTAAGGAAGACAGGAAAGATGGGTGTTAGGGGAGGCCACTAAGGAAGACACATCACACACACACACAAAGAAAACCTTACTGAGAAAAGAAGACACTACCATGCAGTTCTAATATGGAAGTAAATTCTGCGTGCAGGGTTCCCACAATAAGCTTTAAATGACTTTTGAAAAACACGACCGTGACCAAAAGTTTCTGTTTTTTTGTATTTTTTGTGGTACATTCAAGCTGGATATTTGCTAACTTTCAGAGAAAAAAATCATCATCGAAAATTCCCCAGCTTGCCAAACATTGCCTGGTGGGAACCCTGCAAATATGCAAACACCTCCACACACACACACACACACACACACACAAACACTGCAATGAAATTCACATTGGGGTCCAAAGAGCACATGATGCCGCAATGAACACCACTGCAATTCTGGCACAAGAAAACAGCAGTTCTAGGATCAGCCCGAACTGTAGGAAACAAATTCCTTTTTTGCATTCAAGGTTAACGCTGTATGAATTCTAAGCTTTGGATTCACACACATGCACCTCTGTACCATAGTCCTTGGAGCCCGGCGCAGGGGGCGGGCTGCTGCAGCCCAACAGCCAATCAGCCGTGTTTAGAACTGTCATGCTTTCACCTAAATGGGCGCAAGGTGGGAAGGTGATGAGGATACCGACACACTCCAAGTGATTATTTGATAAAGCAGACACATTATATGCTTTTGTTTTGAGTCCAACATTTTAGGAAAGGCTCTTATTCACGGGACGCAAATCAGGGTCTCCTGGAGTGAGAGTCCTGTGAATTACCCACCTAACTGCCCGAGCCAACCAATGACTCGGACTTTCTCGCTCTCGACTCAAGGGGTGCTTCAGGACGTGACGCTACAGGGTTACCTACAGCGTCACTGCCCACGCTGCAGTATTTGATGTGTTGGCAGTGAGAACGGGCTGTTATATGCGAAAATCTTTCATGTTGTTATTGTAAGTATAAGGCTAAAGCAAAAGGGATGACTAGCTTAGCCTGGGATCAAAACTGGAGGGAGGGAAAAAAACGCTAGCCTGCATGCCTCTATCCAGAGGTACAACATCCGCCTACCAGCACCGTTAAGAGTTCATCAGGCCAGACAACATGCAGAGACTACGGGAAGCCCCTCTGGCCAAGTAACAGTGACCAAATCTTAAGATTAAACCAATGTTAATCAATCCTCAAACAATCAAACAACCTGTGTGTGGTACAACAAATTCAGAGGCGCTAGTTGGAAAATTTAGATACCTTCAGACAGGATCGCTGTTTCCAGTTTTACCCAACGCTAAGCTAACAGGCTGCTGACTCCAACTTACTATTTAAACCAGCTATAAGTGACTGTATAACCACTTGGGGGCAGTAGGCTGTAAACACAACATCGATGCGTTATTACAACGTATTGCTTTAGCAGACAGTTGCCCATTCACACTTCCAGTGGATACGAGCATCGTTTTTTCTGTTCACCTGATGAACGATAGTCCAATATTCAATCTCCCCTTTCTCTGTTTTGCTCTCCACCAACTTCTAAGAGAAATATTTGGCGCTACGGCAGCTAAAGCAATCACTGACTGCATGCCTGCCAGTCGGCGGTGGCCAGGTAGCGCACTGTGGGCTTTCAGAGCTTTCTCACTGAACACAGCTGTACGCAGAGGCCTGGAAACTATGCTGATGAGAGTTGAAAAATAGGAACATTCGTGGGCCATAAAACCAAAAAACAATAATCTGAGAGAAGCTCCGTACAGCTGAGGGGAACTGCAGCCTTGGATGATAATTATCTGCGGGCTAACTTTGAGCCTTTCGCATGCAAGTAGCCACGTGATCCATGTATAAGATACTGATCGGATCTGTTCAACCAGGACATGAGAGTGTCTGTCTTCTCATCTAACTTTCATTCAGTTAAAAAAAAAAGTGCGATTCTCCGGTGATTTCTCAAAGAGAGGAACATCCTGTTGACGTCCTCCGTGACGTTTTTCAGCCCCCTTTTCAATGTTTCCCTCTCAACATGATTAAAACTCATCATCCGCGAGCATCTGAGAACTCAATTTAATTCAGTACAACTTCATTAATCCCTTCAGGGAGCAAAACAACCCATCAGACAAGCCCCTAATGAAGACAAATGAGTTGCTATGGAGATGGCCCGCGGGCCCGAGCTCCGGCTGATGTCAGGTGAGGGGAATGTTGGGTATGTAGTTTGTTTTGGCTGTGAGCGTGTAGTCCCGAGCTCCGTCTGCTTAAACCATTAGCTGTGAGCTCATCAAAGAATGATTTAACGTGCTCTAATATGGCCTGAAGTCGCAGTTGAGTCCGCTACGGATGCCGCTAGTTCTGTGACCGAGTGCGCGAGTTGACACATCAAGTTGACCGAAATGCGGCATCTCACTTTTTCCATTACATTGCTGTTAAAAAGTCGGTTCCACTGCCCTGTTAAATCAGCGACAGATCAAACGGATGGCCCCAAAACAAAAGCACTTACACCCAGGGCCATTACATCAAACTGCTCCGTCAAAACTTATTGGGGAGGACAGACAGTGAGGGAGAGGGGGAGAGAGGGGGAGAGAGGGAGCGCAAGGGTTGAAGGAAGGAAAAGAGGTGGAGGAGAAACACAGACGGACAGAGGAAAACAAAAGGGAGGAGAAAAAAAGAAAGAAAGGAGAGAGCTCGCTGGTGTTGACATCTTAGAGAGTGGTGATGCTTTAATGCTCTCGTTGAGGAAATAGTTTCCAGTGGGATTTTGGGCTCGCACTCACACATATGCACTCAAACACACACACATACACACACACACACACACACACACACACACACTTTGCCAAGCGGTTAGTGCAGGAGAGTAGAAGTGCTTCACCGTGTGTTTACACACATTCTCCGGCGGTTTACTCAAGTCACTGTGCCAGCGTTAGGTGTGTGTGTGTGTGTGTGTGTGCACGCGCCTCCCTTCCGTCTCTAAAAATTCCTCAGAAAGTACTTATCTCTGCATGTTGGAAACCTTTTCTGACTGATGCGCTGGCAATAGATTTCATTACACTCATCAAAGCGGGTTCACAATAGGCACATTCAGACTTTTTGGAGTGAGCGCTAGACGTCATGAACAACTGCATCTCGCCCAAACAAACACTGAAAAAGCACTCGGCGTACAAGTGTTTGGAATTTGTGATTTTCTTAATTTACTCTGAAGGACCAGCGTGTAGGATTCGGTGCTATAGAGCACTGAGGATGCAATTAACTGAAGACCCCTCATCTCATACCCTCGTACGGTGGCTACTAAACATGTGGAAACATGGCGGTGCAACATGGTGGATGCGGCAGAAGAGGACCCGCTCCCTCTAAAGGTATAAAAGGCTCGCTCTAAAGTAACAAAAAACACAACGATTCTTCGTCTCACACACTGGACCTTTAATGAATTGAGGCATCAGTACGTGGTCGCATGATGTGTTTAGGTGTCACCTAAAACAGCTGCTTTCACAATAATTCTGATGTCCTGATTTCAAACAGGTCATTTTTTTCTTTTACTGGTGATTTTTTACAGTATGCAGCACTTGAATGAATGATTTATTTCCTAAAAATATGCTTTTTTGCTTTCTTGCCTGCAGCTGGATGAGAAGATTGATATCACTCTTATCATGTCTGTTGGGGTACATGTGAAGCCAACCGTAGTCAGTTAGCTTAGCTTAGCCTTACAGCTGTAAACAAGGAGAAACAGCTCGCCTGGCTCTGTCCAAAAAGTTTACCTAGCAACAGCAATTAAAAGTCACTAATTTACATTTTACTTGTTTGTCTTGTTTTATTTAAGTTTTTTTGCTTTAACTTATCGTAGTTACGTAAATGTCGATTGCACAATGTCATGGCTATAGAACAATGGCATCATCTGCGTTCAGTCAGCGCCATGCTCTGCTTTTTGGTCTCTAAATGAATAAATGCGCACACATTTTGTCCTGTGTTGGTGGTAGTTCTGACACTGAGGCAAATGGAAACAATCCGGTTGTCTTTGCAACAGCGGTGCTCACAGTAATACTACTCATAAAGGCTAGCGGGGGCAGACGTTGTCTGTTTCCACTTTAAGAAGATGAGCAGCATATCTTGTCTTCCCACTGTTTGGGATTCTTGTTGACTACTAATTATAAAAGGAAGTAAAATGTCTCTCATTATCTTTTCCGCTGAGGGTTAGGGTTAGGGTACATCCTGAACAAGTCACCCTTACTGATGGCAGAGGCCACTACGCAAGGTGCCAACTGCACATCAGGAGCAATTTTGGGGTTCTTGGAGCCGGGATTCGAACCAGTGACCTTCTGATCACTAGCGACCTGCTCCACCCGCTGAGCTACAGCTGTCCCTCTAGACCACTGACTGCACGGCTAACTAAGCTAAGTTGCTCATGGCAGCTATGGTTGGTGATAAGTCACTCTTTTTTTGAGTATGAAATCAAGAGATGGACAATTCTTTCATATTGCACCTTTAAATATCAGTAGAATTGGCCAAAACAAAGCATAACAACAACATGAAGGTAAAATACTGTATTTTGAAACTAGCCTATCTGCCACAGACACAACTGCCCATTCATTATTGTGGCACCAAACACGTTTCTGCCTTCTCACCTCCTGTTCCATTTGTGGTGATGGAGGGGCTGCCAAGGTTGTTCTTGTCCAGCTTGGAGCCCGTCGAATCTCCACCTCCCACACGGTTATGAGGACTGGCTAGGTCCTGCATTTCCATAGACCTACAGGAGGGAGGAGGAGGGAGGGAGGAGGAGGGGGGGCAGAAAATGAGATGAACTGCGATTTCTGAATGAGTAACGGATCAACGGCAATATGCTCTCACAGCTGGGAATCTCCCACCTCTATATATTATGCTAAGATCTCACAGAACACGTTCAATGACAGGAGCCACACACGCGCACTAACTCGCACATACATACGTATGCAGCCATAAACTTCATGTGTCTCCATACCAGTTAGCTCACATGAGCATGTGTTCAGAGGCGTTAGACATTGTCTGCGGGCCTGCTGGCTCTTTTATAGAGTGTGTGTGCTGTGTGTGTGTGTGTGTGTGTGTGTGTGTGTGTGTGTGTGTGTGTGTGTGTGTATGTGTGCACTTCTGGGCTCCAATACAAACCCACAGCCTGCCAGCATGCTTTAGTTTTACAATGTGTTCCACATGCATGACTGGGACGAACCAGCACACAAGGTGGTAATGGTGAAGTGAGAGAGTGTGTGTGCGTTTGTGTGTGTGTGTGGTTTTGTGGAGTGTTTGGAAGTGGAAGTAAATAGAGACACGAAGAGAATGTAGATGCATGTTGTCTGTGGAGTCAAAGTCAAGTGTTTTTAATCTTTTACGTGCACACGCGCTTACAAAAGCAACATAAAACACGGGCGCATACCTCTTCATCATTGTTGCCACAAACCCACAATCTGACATGTCCTTAGGTGGAAGAGGCATAGTTTATTGTTGTGTGTAGTCAGTGTGTGTATGGCCACTACCTCATGTTAATGTGTGTGTGTGTGTGTGTGTGTGTGCACCCTGACTCACACCGCCCGCGGGTCGGTCACACTCGTGCTTTTGTGCGCGACATCAAAGCGAGAAATGACAGAGATGGAGGGAGAATTAAACAAATGCGGGCAGCCGCTCTACCACTCTGTGTGTGTGTGTGTGTGTGTGTGTGTGTGATACATCTGTGCCGCGGTCTGGAAGCCGGCCATCTCAATGCTATGGGCAGATAGCATCGCCACACATGACTGCAACCCACAGTGGGACTGACAGGTATAAACATATGACTTTCAGCGGATGAGAGAGATGCAGGCTTAAGGGCACAAAAGAGAGAGCGTGCGAAAGATAAACACACTAAATCAACTCTCTCCGTCGACTCCCTTTTTTTTTTTGTCCTATTTACAGCTAAACACTCATTCTGCACTCCTGCACATATTGAACTGAAAACACAAATCGCTGTTTTAATATCAACAACCCTTAATGGTGGACCAGATATTTGCCCAAAAGCCTTAAACGTCACCGCTGTGCCCGGCAATAACAACTAAGAGCTTTTGCAGATCGTGGTGCTTTTCCACTTTTCACTCTCTCTTCTTTCTCTCCCTCTCGTGCGCTTCGACACTCTTCATCCATCCTTTTCTTTTGTCTCTCAACAGCAGGAAATGATTCTGTCTCCCCTCCTTGTCCCTTTTTTCTTTTTTCTCACTTCTTATTCCTCTCTGTTTCGCTCCTCTCGGGAGGCGATGGCAGGAGCTGGTGTTTCATAAACTCTTTTCTGGTTTTCACATTATGTCTGATCGTTGGAAAAAAAAAATGCAGCATCTGTGCAATTTACAGTATACATAATGTAAACTAAGTCGCTTAAGAGTCAAAAACTGCGGGTTATTTCCATCAGTGATTAATCTGCTGTTATTTTTTAAATTAAGCGATTAATCAAAAAAAAATGCCCGGAGCAACTTTCCAGAGCCAAAGGTGACGTCTTTTAATGTCTTGTTTTCTCAGACCATAAGTTGAAATCCAAACATATTCAGTCTACAGTGATATATGCAATGCTGTTAAAAGTCATATTTGAGAAAAAGGAAAGATGCTGTATAAAAATAAATCTTCAGTTAAAGGGAAAAATGAGAATTACTTGAGGAAAAGTTCAAAGTTAAAGTTAAAGGAGAAATATCTACGTTTATTTGGGGTTACTACTATTATACGTTTACATACTTAATGCTCAAAAAAACACATCACTTCTCTCATATGGTCCAGTACTGCAGCATTGTATTCCCCCTCTGTCTGAAACGCTCTGTTTTACCTCCTGTCTCTTTAAGGACCCCCCTTTTCCAGATACCCAATCTGCTGGGATTGGCCATCTTACACATGCCTGAGCCAGCACTGCTAAAGACAACAGAGCAGCTGTGCTAAATAAATTCTCTTTCAAACGAAGCATAAATTATGCAAATGGTGGTCATGATGATGTAGTGTGATGTCACAAAATCAAAGAATTAAAGGCGGGACTGCTGACAAGGCGTTTCAGGTGCAGTGTTTTGTGTGGGAGAGAGGAGCTTCTGTTGGGGCAGACTTTGACCTTTTTAACTTTCAAGATCTTTTACATGCACAGGAACCTATATAAATCACTGAAGGAAAGGGGAAAAAAAAGTAAAAATATAATAATAATAATAATATATATATATATATATATATATATATATATATATATATATATATATAAATATATATATATATATATATAAATAATATATCTTCTATTCAATGTACGTAGGTATCAAAAGTACAAGTAATAGTAAATTGTACTTATATTTACCTGTATGTGCTCTATATACTGTACAGTCTCTGTGTTTTTTTAATCTGATTGCAAAGACAATTTGTTGATTTTAAAATGCACTACTTCGATTCTGATGTAGTCTGCAAAATAATTAGTAGCTTAAATGAATAAATAAATGTAGCTGAGTAAGAAGTACAATATTTGCCTTGTATGGTGGAAATGTAAAGTAGCAGATATTGGTGCTCAAGTAAAGAACAGGCATCCTAAAATTGTATTTAAATACAGTTACTTGAGTAAATATATATTTAGTTCAATCCATCATTGGATTTATGGCAGCGAGAAGCAGCAGATCTTTTCATCACAGAAGCTGGAACCTGAGAATATCTTGCATTTTCTGTTTTGGTTAATCGTTTATTAAAATCGCTAACAGTTTCGGCTCTAAATTAAGTACAGCATGCTCCCTTTGCTCGTCCTTCATTTGGATCTGTGTGTGTGTGTGTGTCTGTGTGTGTGTGAGGCACTGAGGCCTTGGGAAAGTGTTGATGACCTCATCACAGCTCGCAACTGCAGTGAAACCTCACCTCTCTGCACCATGACCAGAGAACTAGGACACACACTCTTAACTGTACACCAACACAAACACACACACACAGACAGGGTTCTGCAAAAAACCTAACGCTGTTTGTCATATCACACAAAGAGACACATATGAGCGTACCTGGCGTCTGAAGGGTCTGGAACATGAGATTCACTGTGTGATTTCTTCACCTGCAGAGAGACCAGAGCAGAGGAAATGTTAACCAAACACACATTACGTACACACACATAAGAGCCAGTGTTTAGTGTGTCATAAACCAGCCTCATAAAACCGTGTTTATGAATCAGACAAATTATATTAGTATCATGAAGTGTTGTGACTGACAACAAAATTAATTCAGCGCCCTCAGTTTGAAGAAAGGAGGAGAAAATCCAACACAAATCCGAGTAAACAGATTTTCTGACTCATTAAATGTGACTGCAAACGCAGAAAAAAATGAGGTCAAAATCCCGTGGATCAGGAGCCGGCGTCTGTATTCGTAGCCACCACCGTGACAGAAGTGCTAACTGGCGTCTAAGTGACAGATATTAACTTTCCCTTGTTCACCCGTGACCCGGCTCCATCCGGAGCTCGAGCCCCTTTCTCAACCCTTACAGAGTTGAAAGGTCACGGCGGGGTCATGTTAAGTCACGGGGCTCACTCTTAACCCTTCAAGCAGGTCGCCATGGTCACTAAATCGAGCCTCGACTTATGTGGACATTTGGTCGTGTCAATCACTGGTGCGCCGGGGCCCTTTTTTCTTCATCATTGAGGGGGAAAAAAAAAAAAAAAAAAAACTAAGAAAACACACTTCAGCCTCTACGCCTGTCCACCGCAGCGTACGCTCACACACACAGGCTGGTTTTTCTTGTCTGTTGCTGTGTGTGAGGGTATGCGGAGCTGGACGACGGCGGGCCAGCGGTTCTCTATTAAAATTCCTCCCTCTTATTTGGAACAGGAACTAATTAGAACAGTAAATGCAGGGCGGAGCGAGGGCCAATGTGTACCAGCTGCCCTATAATCACTGTGTCAACACACTGGCGAGGTGTAGGGCACGCGTGAGGTGCCAAACACACACTCACACAAACACATACACCGCACATGGAAACGCACATTGAAAAAAAAAAAAACAACAAAAAAAAAACCACATGTGGTCAAATTCAGCCAGGCAGCATATATTGGGAGTCATTTGCACATTATCGCAATCACAGGTAAGTATACAGAGAAAGTGCTTGGACAAGCAGATACTAAACTCCAGGTATGTGTGTGTGGGTGGGTGTGTGTATTTCTGTGTGTTTGTGTGTGTGTGTTATGGTTCTGATTAGAGAATCCTGCCGAGAGCGAATAAGAAGCAGCACTTAGCTGTTTAAGACAGGGTTCAAAGGTCAGCCAGAACCCTCGTATGGATCACTTTACACACACGCACACACACGCACACACACACAAGCCACTTTCATGTCCCGTTTCATGCTTTACTGAAATTTAACAAGGCTGTCAGTCACGACATCAACAGCACGGCCGTGAGAAACTGCCATCCTCATGTAACGCACACGCAGGGCTTCACGCGAATGTGGCTGCACGGATGGCCCGCATGTGCACGCACACACACACACACACACACACACACACACACACACTTGGAAACACACAACCCTGGCTGTTTCTGTCCCAACACGATCTGTGAAAACACCAGCACACGCGGGCTTTGATCCCGTGAAGCTTTTATCGCCGCGCTTCATCCATCGCACACTTTCTCAGAGTGTTCGACCTCGCAAGAGCCTCTCATCTCTCTCGGCTTTTATCTTCAACACGGTTCCATACATTTATTTTGCTGTTTCCGCTCGGTGCTCACACTCTGTCATTGATAGACACTTGTCATCTCCAGTACACAAAGTGTTTGCCGTCCAGTAAAACTTGAGATCATGTCTCACAGCGTGTTCACTAAGTCCTCCGTATCTTGTAGTAAAATGTCATCTCTAACAAAAACATTAAATAAAAGGCCATTCAATTGTGCTCTTTAGGTGGCCACGATGCCTGAAGGACCCATTTGTGTCATCTGAGCCAGTTAAATGGGTGACCTCTGACCTGGTTGGCCTGGTGACCGGCCTGGAACACAACCTGCCCAGCCCGGGGACTCCCTGAGGGGTAAATACAGGTACCCCGTCTAATTAGCACTAATAACAATGATTTATTTAAGGGAATTACACGCTGCTGTGTTTGTGTTGTCACTTATTTATATTCATCATCTAATGGGTGTGATGATAACGCGAGGCCCGGTCTGACCCTGAAGGCGGTAATCAGAAACAGTAGGTGTGAGTCAGAAATAAGCAGAAGCAGTCCTACGCCTGGTTGTGGACGTGTTTACGCGTTTTTTCGTTCCTTTTTTTGTTTTCCAGCCCCGCTGTGTTTTAGACTTTTTACGAGCCTGCTCGGGGATCTAAAACTGCAACATGAAAGGTGCATCGGCGAGCGAGGAGGTTTGTGTTATTGTGGAAACGCTGCGCAAAGGGAGAGAAGAGGGGGCAGCGAGGGAGAGACGAAGAAGAATAGCGCTATGTGTTTCTGGTAATAACCCAACCCATCTGCAACGGGACATCTGATACCGTGCATAGAGCTGCACGCGCGCACACACACACACGGTATATAAAGGCTTTAAGAAAATCTTTTTTTTTTTCCTGCTTGTGTGAATATTTGGATTAATGACAATTTTTTTAAAAAAAGGGAATGAAAATAATTTCTTTGCTTTAAATGCAGCAATTCCGCTTTTAAAGAGCTGACATGATGACGGACGGTTTTGCTGCCATATGATATTTTTTTATCAGATAAATTAAGAACAGAGATATAATCCTACATCAGCCTGTTACAAAAATAAGAAATAAGAAAAAAATTTAAATAATAACAATTCAAAAGTTTAAAAAAAGTCCATTTATATATAATTAAAGATTTAGACCCATTATATTAATTGTACATTAAGTGATTTTTAAAATACAACTAGTATATTCAAGGTGGGAATTCATTCAATTTACATCAATTGCTATGCCACCCTGACAGCTACAGTGCCATCATCACAAACTACCATCTTTATTTTATTGTATTTGTTTATTTATGTATTTAATTTTTGACGGGTGACCTAAATATTCATTCAGTCATTAAGTAATGTTATAATTCAATACAAAATAGTGATTTAAACACACAGCATTTATTCATTCATATGTTTATCTATGAAAGGTGAATATCAAATGTACTAAAATACAAAAATAAATGCTACAATTGATTGAATATACAACATTATCTTAACACACACGCTCACACACAGAGTTGGAGATGCACTCTTACCTCAGGGTGTAATCAGGTCAGTTAGCAGTCCTGTACTTCCACAAAGCATTACAGAGCTGTACGATCCACTCGCTTCCCGTCACACTACACACAACCTTAGTTATCTCGCACACAAAATAAGAAACCCACGCACACACAACACACACACACACACACTCCTCCAGCACAGCTTCAGCCCGTCTCTATCTACCTGCCTCCCACTTCGTACTCCAGGTGTCAACGCTTTTCTCGTCTCTGCTCTACGGGAGAGCATGCATTCTTTTTCTCTTTCCCTTTGAGAGTCTCGCTTTCGCTCAGTGAAAACATGTAGCGGCTGGAAGGAAAGGACGCGAGACGCACACACACGCGTGCACACACGCACACACACACCCCAAACTGCCCTTTTCTCTCTTTCTGTCTCTGAGGTCAATCCACGCACGGCTCCCGTCTTCCCCGACTCTGGCAATGAGGAGCATTTCACTCGTCCTGTTTCCCTCCTCCTCTGCCTCCTCCCCCTCTTTTTTCTCTTCTCCTCCTCCTCCTCCTTCACCTCCCCTCCTCCTCTTCCCCCTCCTCTCTTTCTCTCTCTCTCTCTCTCTCTCTCTCTCTCTCTCTGCTGTCACTCACTACAGACTCACTTGAGCCTACATTTAAAAGCCAGAGAACTTTTGTTAAAAGTAACGGATGTGACTTGTTTCTGTGTAGGTCCATTTTATAAACACAAATAAAGTGAATTCCACGTTATAACCAGGCAAAAATAAAGAAGTTCTGACAGTCTGAGCCCCTAAAATGGAAAAAAAAAACACAAAACATCCCTGCCTTTAATTCTTTGTGGAGTACCGAAGACAGTAAAAAGAGACGCGGCATGGATGTAACGTCAGCGTCTTGCTGTGCAGCAGAAGGTACAGGCCAGACCATAAACTTCACACCATCCCCACCCTCCCCCATCTCACCCACGCCACACAGAGTCTCACACGTCCACCTGAGCACACACACACACACTCAATCGGTGTTAATTGGAACCACACCGGCTGCACGCGTGTCTCACATGTGAAGCGTAGCCGAGCTGGAGGGGTCAGCGCAGCCTGGGTGTGGTATGAACGAGGTGGACACCCCTCCCAAACACCCCCCCCCCCCTACGACCGCCTCGGTCTGAAGATGGCACTCTTTCGCTGTGGTCGCCAAGGTGTCGTCAGGAGAGGCACACGCCCAAACACACACACAGGAGTCGCACACAGACAGGCGTCAGACAGGACCTGTCATGTCCTGATAAGAAGCATCAGGGTTTGTAATACATTGATGGGGTATCGTATCGGTGCATAGACTCATGTACCCACCAATACCAGTTTCAGCACTTCAGGCAGTATTGGAGGCATGTCCAATACTACTTTGGGTATTGGAACAACCAGTTTTTTTAGTTATGGTGTATGGTGTCAAAGTGTAGTCTTGATCTCAAAGTCCAAGTTCAAATCATTTGGATGTTCACACATATCCACGTTAGCAGCTTTCTCAGTCGAGGTAGTAATAATTTCAAAGAGAAACCCTGTGTATATAGTTAGTGTTTGACATCTGACCTCCCCCCACTCTTTGCCTGATAGAACATGTTTTGTACAGATAGGCTGTTGCAAACATCGGCAATATATGTTGTGAGTCTGCGTGTAAATTCTGCTTCTGCTCACTTTTTCCTCCAGTTTTTAAGCAACACTGCGGTATCCAGCTCGGTGGCTGTGCTGGTAACATGGCGGATGCATGTTACTGAGCTGTCCTGGCTTAAATTTGCCATGACAGTCGGACGCTTAAGTGAAGTATGTATGAACATATGAATCAAGAAAGGTCTAAAACAATATTTATTTCACATCAAGTGCTGCATCCAAAAAAACCACCAAACAGGGTTAATTATTTGTATGATTGTGCATCTTTAAAAGTTACAGGGGTTTAATTAACCCACAATCTGATATTGTTGTGTTGTGTTGTTCCTGGAACATCACACTTAATGTTGATCCAGGACACACTTTTTGTAATGTCTTAGTGACTTCATGGGATAATGACAAGAAAAATATAATTTAGAGAAGTTATAAAACACATGTTCTTGTCATATAAACCTCAGGTAAAAATAATAAGTGAAGAATGTGCCGGTGATTTGTAAATTGCAAAGATTGTCCTGGAGCAACATTAATTATAGTTTTCTAGAAACAACAACAAAACTGTGATATCAGACACAACATACAAAATACATACAACACATAAAATGAATTATCTGTGTGGCTAGGCATCACTATAACCAAGTGTGTTGTTCTCATTTGGGTGAACTGGCCCTTTAATGACATGTTACTGTACGTCTACGAGGCAACCGAAAACAGCTGAGCGGGGTGCCGAGTGTACACAGGCCTGGGGACCAATTTGGAACGGGGCCACTGTCTCCAACTGTGCACCAGCCACCTTTAGCTCGGTCACCATGGTGACAACATGCGGCCCCCCCGTCCCACAGCATTTATCCCCCAACCCCAATAAACACCCTGATTGATAGACTGTCTGTGGACCTGTGTGCATACATCGGTGCATGCGTCTGTGGAGAGTGTGTTGCATGTGCATGCCGACATGCGCTCGTGCGCGCGGGCTGGACGTTTCGAGAGTGTGTGTGTGCAGAGGCGTAGCTGTCAGAACAGATTAGGGTGTTGCCGAAGCGCTTGACAACTCAAGCACTTTATTATTAGCCAGGCAGGACCCCATCAGGAGGGGGTCGTCCAAAAACATCCCCGATGAAATATTTTCACAGCAAGTGGAGAAGGGGAGCAGGGGAGCTGTCCCAAAACACGCCTGATAAAATCCCTCCCCTGCCCTTAGAAAAAAAAAAAAGAGACAGAGACAGAAAGAAAATAAAACAGCGTCGTGGCACGGGCTCATCAGAGCGAAGGAAGCGGGCAGTACATTAAACGACTAAATGACAGCGATCTTCTTTGGTTTTTGTTGACTTTAGGAGAGTTTTAAAAGTGTCTGCTGAAGGTGCCTCGCTCCCTTTCAAGAGGCCCTCGAGAGTAACTTTGTTCTTGAAGTGGAACAGCAGCCGTTTATCTTCCACTCAGCAGACAGTATGACAGACGGAGACACACTCTGCTCCTCTTCGTCTCTTCTGTCCTGTTCTCCTTATTTATTTTGTAGGGAGATTCTTTTCATAGGGTCCTTGGATATTTTTTACTTTATCTCTGCAGACTTGGAAACGCATCCTTCTGTCTCTGATTGAATAAATGCATTTAGTTAGCATTTTAATTACTCAGCGTCTATTTTTTATAATTATAATTTAGAAAAAAAATCATTAAAAAAATAAAATTATTTTTATTGAAAACGTTGAAAAAATAACAAGAGTATCAACAGATTTAGGAGAAGTAACAATTTTGCCGTTATAATGTCCATGCATCATAACATCGATGTCCATGCTAACCAGCTAGCCCTGATCCAGAGCTCCCATGCTAACAGTCTAAAACACTAACAATTCCCTGTTCCCTGAGCTTCCAGTCCGGATTGCTAACTGCAAAACTAACTTAGCTAACTGAGCTGCGGTTAGAAGCAGTTAGCGGTTACCCTGGTGATACGCTGCCCTCTATTTGTTTTGAGAATGAATTCCAGAGTTGGCCAATCCTTACTTATTTCACCTTTAATTAAAGAGAAATATGCGACTTTTCTTTCTTACTGGCATTCTTACTGACTTTTTTTTTTAAACAGTTCAACTCTGTGAAATGTGAAAAAGTGCTTCTCCTGAAATGTTAGACTTCCTCTGATATCAACTATGAAGAAATAAAAATAAAGGAAATCAGTATGAGTAGGAAATAAAAAACGGAAACTTAGCTAACAGGATTTGTATAGAAGTGTTTCACACACACACACACACACACACACACACACACACACACACACACACACACACACACACCTGTGCAATGTGATCATCCAGCCGTCCATGTCTCTGACATCGGCTGATGAGTGTCGACCACAAAACACACTCATGAAGGATGTTACTCACCACACAAACACCACCTCCATCTCTATCCTCCACATTCTCTCTCTCTCTCTCTCTCTCTGTCACACACACACACACACACACACACACGCACGCACTCACACACACAGACTCACACATTTACCTGTCCCCTGCTCAAAGCTCTCTGCTCTCCCCATTTGTATGAGTGGTTATCGGTGTGGTAACCCTATCCTCTTCCTTTCATGTAAAATACATTGTGCTGAGCCTCCTCCCTCCCTCCCTCTCTCCCTCCACCACTCCTCCTACAACCCCCAGTTCCCCCAGCCTGGGGAGGTGTAAAACTATCCCTCTCTTTATGCCTCCAAAAATGCCCCTTTTTCAGGTGTAGTAGGAAGCTATAAAGGGGAGAAAAAAAGAGAAGTGAGGGAGTGAAAGGGAAGAACAGGGTGAGTCTGTGGAGCAGGTAGGAGGAGGAGGAGGAGGAGTGTGGATGAAAAGGTGCTCTCCAAAAACATCCCTCTCTCTCTCTCTCTCTGGCTAGGTGTACCTCTCTCTATCCACCTATGCTCACATGGTTTTTGCCTGCGAGCTGCCCGCCGTTGCTCACAATGCGAAGGGACACAAAAATGGAAGCATAATGACACACAGTTTCTGCACCTAAAGTATCAAATGTCTCTGAGCCTTTGTGTTTGAATCGCCCGGGGAGAAAAAAATTGAGCTAAATCTAGACACCGGCCTCTACGGTTAAACCCCCCAGCAGACAAAACGAACAACACGAGAAATGAGAGAACAACACGCAGGATGGTCGCTTCGAGCTACGCAGCAGAAACTCGTCACGCCAGGATAAGATGAAGAAGACGCAGATGCCTGCCCACACCATTTTGTACGTGAATTATGACTGCGTGGATGACAAAGACACAACTCTGACTTTGAAGCATAAAATGCAACTTTCAGAAAACAAGTTCAGAGCTGAAATCTCAATTCTTGTCCATTCAAACATCCTCAACCATCCAGATTAAGTGTTTTTTTTAATAATATGCTGAAGTTGGGAGGCATATCCATCCACACTGAATGTGAATTATGTAACCAGGGTAACTATAAATAGTAAAGAAAAAAGAAAACAAAAACTGATCCCAGCTTGTCAAATGTGAATATTTTCTCTTTTCTTGTCCTCCATGACAACAAACTGGGGTCCTGAGATCGTTCTCTCTGTTTTGCATTTCACCTTTATTGAACCGTGACGGAGGACAGATGGGAAATGAGGTAAGAGTGAGAAGGGGAGAACAAGACAACGTGAAACGATAACAAAGGTCCTCGGCTACAACCGAGTCGGGAACATGACAGTTATATAGTATCCGCTTGAACATCTGGACTACCAGTGTTTTCCTTTATGGGCATCGTTTTTACTATTCACTGACATTAAAGAGATGATAGATGTAACATTTCAGCATAAAAATGTCTGAAAACAAGAAGACCTTTGTTATATATTTTGTTGAATTGTGTACCTCATCTGCAGTGCTGGACAACAACCCCCATGATGCCTCACTTCCTCACTTAGCCATCAAACTACATCTTTTGTTTGAATTCTGATTAGGAGACTCAAGAACATCCTGCACAGTTAAAAGCCTGAATAAAAGAATCTTTTTAATAATCTATAATCTATAAAACACAAAGTAATAGGCTGAGCGGTCGACAGAGGGTCTGTGCGAGCTTTTGCTTGCTTGGTTCTACATTTCCTGGATGAAAAACGTGTTTCTGATTTTAATCAAATGATGAATTTCTTTTGGATACAAGGCGAGGAGTCGGTCCTGCTGGGTTTTAGTTTTAGAGGGTCATTTATAAAATAATAAGCTCTCGTGTTTTTATTTCTGCGTAACTTCGGACGAAAGGAAGGGCGGCCAGCGCACCTTTGCTAATTTTAGACTCCCAGTGATTATTTTATTTAATCAACGGGTCGCGGAGCACACATGTTTGGGGAGGAAGAGCAGCGGAGGAGAACTGTGACTCTGAGTCTGCTCTCCATCCTCCTCTCCATCCTGGTGGTCTTAATATCTGCCATTTAAATTGGCTCCTCATTGTCTCAGAGAGTGAGGGGATCACAGACGTGATTTAATGCAGCTTTACCCAACGGAGACAAATGAAAAGTCACTGATGGATGTGTGTGTGTGTGTGTGTGTGTGTGTGTGTGTGTGTGTGTCTGTCTGTCTGTCTGTCTGTGTGAGGGCTGGTTCTGCGCTGTTAATTGTGAAGCGTTTGGCCTCGACTGCCCCTGCTCAGCTAATCTGATGAGAGTGATTAAAAAAACAACTGGGAGAAACCTAAACCAGTCCATGGCTGACCAGACACACACACACACATACACACACACGCACTCTGGCCATCACTCTACTCAACACGCAATGTCTAAATGTACAACATGTTAGACGCTGGGACAGAGAACTGCAGAGTGAGCCGAACAGAAAGGGTGCAATGCGGAAATAATTAATATGTATTTATATTGTATAATTAATATATTAAATGATAATCAACTTACGGAAAATCAGCAGCTGTAAATAACTAATCTGAATAATGAGTCGAGCCAATACACACAGTGACTCCCAGCTCTGCGTAGTATATGAGACATCTACTTCATCTGTTATACTAAGAAGAAAAAGCAGAAGTAGCAGAAGAAGAAGAAGAAGAAGAAGAAGAAGAAAAAGACAAAGAACTATTTTCTTTCTGCCGTATCACGGCGTAGACAGAAGCATTGCATCTACTCATGGACAACAAGATTGCACTCTGTTTCCATCAAGCAGTCCATCTCAGTTCAGTTTGTTACACATAAAAAAAAACATTATTTTTGCCTTTCTATTGTCAGAAACTGCAGATGGTACCAAAGTGCTGCTCTGTGCCATCCTGTGTTTAACATACCAATTTTAGTACCTGGCACGCTGAACATATACTAAAAAGTGGAGTTTAAACACTATACATGAAAAGCCAATGCGTCTTTTCAAACAATCAGAGTTGGCTTTTCATCCGCGCTCTGATGTAGGATTTGATGTGGAGTGCTGTACGTAGAGAAGGTGTGATTGAGCACAAGAGGGGAAGCGGCAGAAAATTAGCACTGTCTCCCGCGGAAACGCGGAACAGTTCTGGCTTTAGGTTTATGCACCGTTACCATGTATTACGTAGGGTTCAAAAGGTACTTTACCAGAACTACCCCGATGGAAACGCAGCTGTACTGCAGCTAGCTGGCCTCTCGTCCATGAGTAGATGCACACTGCCTTCTGCGCGTTGATATGGAGAGAAAACAGGTTTGTCATGAAACTGCTCACAACATCGTCTGTGGATCATTTCTAGAAAGAGACATTGCTGAGTTTTGAGCCAAGCGCCATCTAGTTCCGTAATATTTCGAGAGAAGGGCTGATATCTCCAAAACTTGCCAGCTCACGTCAAAACAAACTAGATGGACAAATATCACCACAGGTAAGAGGAAAATTATGTGTTTTTGATTTTGGGGTAAACTGAAGGATTAACTAACACCGAGGCAGCAGGTTTTCCAGACACATCCACTGGTATTCACATGGACTCCATGTTTTCAGCTCAACTTGATGAAATGGAGAACAGAGCGAGTGGACGAGAACAGTGAGAGCTCCTCTCTGCTGCTGCTGTGAGACCTGAAGAAACACAACACCGTCCTCCTGCACTCCCCCCACCCCACACACACCCCACCAGCACCGCCGTCACCCTTCCTCATCCCTAACCCGACCGCAGCTACCGCACCCCCCGCTCGGTCCCAATACCGCAATACCTCCACCCTCCACCCTCTGAGCACCTCCACATCCCACCATGAAGCAAAATCAATGAGATGTGTGTCTGTGTGTGTGTGTCGGGAAAGAGATCAGGTAGGAGAGTGAAAAAGTACTGGAAAGCAAAAAGTGCAGATGTGAGTGTTTGTGTGCTAAGACGGAGGATTCAAAGAGAGGCTGAGTGTCCGCGGTGGTCATAACTAGAGTGTGTGTGTGTGTGTGTGTGTGTGTGTGTTTGTGAGCCTGTGTGTAGGTGCGTGTCTGTGGCAGTAGCAGCGGCATCAATAATTAAAGCTAATCTCATTAGGCCTCAGATCCCTTTCAGACGCTTTTAATTAAATGATGAATGGCCTCCCAGCTGCCTGTTAAATAATGCTGCTCATGACATCACAATGTGTGTATGTGCGCATGTGAGAGGTGCAACATAAGGTAGATATCCTTTAAAAAAAAGAAAAAAAAAAAAGCACACAGAGGGGACATTCAGCAGACAGATAGGTACGCTCCCTCTCTCACACACACACACACACACACACACACACACACACCATCTGCTCTCAGATTCAACGGCGAGGCCGACTATTTGAAGTCGCTGCCGCCGAGGAGAGCGAAACAGGAGTTGGATGTCTCAAAAGTCGCAAGCTGTTCCGTCACACCGGGCCTTTCGAAACACTTCATATCATCTTCCTAATAAAATCACTCACAATACCATATGTCCGCCAAAAAAGAAGGGAGGCACATCGAGGGAGGAGAGGATGTACGTAAGTGCGAAAAAGAAAAGAGGGAAGGGCCGGGAGTCCAGAAAAAAAAAAAAGAAAAAGGACAGCGAAGAGCTCGGGGGTTGTGTGTGAGAGAGATAAAGATAAAGGGGAAGACAAAAAGACGGAGGAGGACCGAGGGCCACGTTAAAGAATGAGAGCAACAGGTAAAGCAGAGGACAGGTGAGGGTGCCAAAGCACCCCGGGGCTCCAGACAGCATGGACCTGGCTATGAGAACACCCATAATCCCTTCTGTTCCTCACCCCCCTCTACTCTCTCCCCTCCGTCCTCCCCCCCCTCCTGCTCTCAGGCTGGCTCTGTATCGGATTGCTGACTTCACAATAGGCCCTGAATCATCACTCTAGCCGGAGAGACACAGGGAGAGACGAAGAGGCGGGAGAGGCCTGCGGAGAGAGACAAGGTGGGACAGACAGACAGATGCACTGACAGACAGACAGACGGAAAGATTCAAGGACAGCGGGAAGGTAAAATGTGTCTCTGTGGGCATCGACGGGCGGATACATCCAGTCCGAACATCATTTCCTCAAACTCAGCTCGTCAAATAGGGCACATTTTGTTGAAGTCTTTAAACTCTTAGAGACCCTCTACCTATAACTCCAGCATCACTTTAACACATTCGGGGTCAAGTGAGCAATAAAACTCATTGTTTTTGTTGCAAAACATTTAGTCTACTGTGTATCGACCAAAAATCTGCACATGAACACACCACGAACACTACAGCCGACAAGCCTGTGCGTACTGTTTGCCTTGTTATGATTAAGCAGTCATTTTTGAGAGCAATCTCGCTAATTTAGCTGCTTCTAATCGAGAATGTGTCCACGCTAAATGGGTCAAATGATGGATACAGCAGGGACAGGCTCAGAGGGCTTTCCATTACTCTTTTCATGCCCTGAACAGCCAATCAGAGAGACTTCTCTCTCCGAAAAGCAAGCACGATTGGACAAAAATCCCCCACCAAGGGCTGTCCAGGCCCAATGGTGTGGGACGCACTGTACTGACTTGCAGTCACTGTTTTTTTTCTTGGCATCTTATAACATGACCTTAACCACAAATGTATCACTGTATGAACTCAGACAGAAATTCAGCCAAGCATTAAACACAAATGCCACAAGAGCCTGATGCTACAATGATCGCCAAAGACAGAAAAACAAATTACAGAATGGACTCATTAATAATGAAAATAATCATTAGCTGGCAGCCTCAGTCTGCAGCACTGGGTCAGCGCAGAGACGCAGGTCACAGCCCATCTGGCCTCAGCGACCCCTCCGCTACTTCTCTGCTGCAGAGAGAGAGAGAGAGAAACACAATCTCCCAGCAGAGCAGCAGAGGAAGTTCTCGCGGCAGGCAGGGCCGGCAGGTTCCTCCGTAACCAAAGCACAATTGTTGCAATTTCATTTCCTTCCCAGCAAAATGAGGAAATATGCTCCCCCTTTTTTGTGTGTGTGTGTAACCAATGGCAGATGAGCGTTTGGCCAGAGGACCAGGTCAAACAAACGGTGGGCTGTGCTATCAGGAGCTCTATTTATGGAAGCCGGTGGGAACAAAGAATAAAACGTTTGACTCCTTCGCCGAGCTCTTCCGCGCGCAGAAAGTCGTTTTTCGGGGGTTCGGATTCGGTGTTTGTACAGGAGTAGCTACAGTTTTTCAGATTATTTTGTTAGAACGGTCAGCAGGGGAGAAATGTAACGTCAACTTCCTCGAAAAACCTCTTTGAGACGTGACATATTGTGCCGTGATTGACTTCCATTAAACAAGCACGGTCACAATATGAGCCCGTCTCCACTCAGATGACCTCAGCCGTCCCACACCACAGAAAGTATATGTGTATAACAGAGAAAGAAACACCTACACACACACACACACACACACACACACACACACACACACACACACACACACACACACACAGTCTCACACAGACACGCACAGCAGACACTCAAGCACACATATCATGTGGTTTCCTGTCTGGTGCGTTCCTCTAGAAAGCCCACGCCGGCCGCTCTGGGTTCCTAGATGGATTCTCCAGTCTGTTTGGTGGGTTTTGACTCTTGTCGGACTGCGATTGGCTCGCAGGCTGTCTGTGACCTGCTCACCTCACACCTAGCTGGCTTTCCCCCGGCCGGCCAGACTCGTATATATGAGTTATAAATTATCCGGACCGAGGCAAGAAGTGAGCAGACAGACGTTTTTGTTGTTGCAAGCGTCAAATAAAAGCCCGTGTCAAAACAAAGAGACTTTGTGTTGAAGTTCTTTTTCCCCCCGTTTCTTCACTTAGACGTGAAATCCTTTATCCACGCTCTTCAGTCGAGCTGATTCCACCCGGTTCCCGAAATCCAGCATAGTTCACAAATTCACCGTGAGGATCAATCTGAATACTGAACGTAAATATGGACAAATCAGTTCAACATGTTGGATAATACTGCTATTTGCGCACTTTCGGGAGAGTTAGATGGGAATGTGCGGGACTATTTCTTGTCTGGGGGTTGTGACTTAATCAGCGAGCAGTGGAGGTGGCGGCTGGCTAATTCTGCTACATTTGGAGTTAGCCGGGCTAAGCTAAACGGATAAGATAAGAGATTAGTATCAGTCGTCTTTCTGTTTGAAACCGCTGGCTGTCTCCGTCGCCAGAAACCTCTGTCCTGTTAGCTGCAGCTCAAACTGTCCTCACCAGGCTGACGGCAGCATACATTTGCAGAACAAAATGATGATACAAACAGCTGTCTGCGGAGATTATGCATACCAGAAGGAGAAAAAAAAAAAAGTAGACTTGTGCTGACCAAAATGCTTCAAAGCTTTTTTTTTTTCGTCGTGGTAATTGACGTCCGAAGCAGCATTGTAACCAAGCAGATGCTGCACCGCTAATCTGCGCAGAGCAGAGCTAGCAGCACAGGAAGTTGGACAGCAGAAAGTCAAAGTGCATCCGGTTAGTTTTCAAAATAAAACACTATGTGCCGGCACAGGGTCTAAAGCACAACAAGGTCAGAAATATTGACAATAAACACGTCTACCCCGAATCAAGGAGATATGACGAAATAAACACAGTCTGAGCAGATCAACAGCATCAGGCAAGCATGATGCTCTGCTTCTGAAATGCTTAACTTTGAATATTTGCAGTTAATTCTCAATTCTCAAGTTTTGAAGCCCCTAAAATGGTATTCTGGATGGTCCTTGTAAGAGTTTTAAAAAGTGTGGGTGGTCTGGAGGTTACACGCATCTCGTGTGCGAGTCAGGGTGGACTGAGAAATTTGATAAAATGGAAGCTCATCTCGCCTGTGAGACTGGCGAGAGATGGATGTCGTAAACGCCGTCTATGGAGAAGACGTCGCTCACACCCAACATGCTGGACTGTTTGTGAAAACATCTTTCTGATGATGACCGACAACATTTCTGCTTTGTTTCCTTCCTTTTTTAACTCGTCCGCCTCTCTTTGACTCTTGCAGTAATTAAACGCCATAGTTCAATTTATAATTCGATGTCTCCTTCATATTTTACTCCCATAGTCTGCCGCTCAGCAACACTCAGCTGTCAGCTACACATAAATCTTACAAGAATCACTGTACACTAAGCTGAAATTGAAGTGCACCTTGGTGCCACAACCAGGATGCCAGCCTACTAGAGGGATGCCAGGGGGGTAGCTGTTACACTCCACACTCCTGTGATCTCTCCACATGCCTTGTCGCCGGGCAGATTTGGAAAACGGCCGTCTATGACGCCAATGCAATCTTGGCAATCGGGGTTGGGCCGTGCTCGTATTTAGCTACTGCTGCTGCATGTAAGTTTGTGTGAATGTGTCTGTATGGGGTTGTAGGGGTGAAAGAGGGGTGCAACCTGACCCCTTTCCTCCTCTAAGTTGGTCTCTCTCTCTCTCTCTCTCTCGGTCTTTCTGTCTCTCTCACACACACACACACACACACACACACACAGACTGGGACAGCTGCCATACTCGGGGCCTCTCCCAGCGCACCAGAGGAAAAGGCCACGGCTAAAAGAACCTTTTTTCCCCTCTTTTTTCATCCGCTTTTTCCTCCTCCTTCATCTCGCTCACTTTTTTCTTCTGGTGGCCATACATTTAAATCCTGCAAGGCTCCCCGGGGTCAACAAACACCGCCGCTAACCCCCCCCCCCCCCAAATCTCTCACTGCCTCCTCCACTAGCCAGCAGCAGACCAGAGACTTCAATCAGGGCTCTGTCGGATCGAGAGCCATCAAGGGGGAAGCGAGTGTGTGAGAGAGTTTGTGTGTGTGAACTCGCGCTGGTTCATCAGCTTAATGTTGATGTAAAAAAAACATTTTTAGGCATTTTATTAAATTGTCAGGTAAAACTATTAATCCAGTCCTGGTTGTCTCTTCGTCATAATCTCATAGATGACAACAACAACAGCAACAACAACAAAAAACAGTTATCACCTTTTTCTCCGCAGCTAAACAAGCATGTGACAACAGGTGGATCGAGACACTTAAACAGGCTAAAAGTAGCATTACGGGGCTAACCGCTGTTGGCCCTGCCTCAGGCTCCTTCTTCCAGGGCTCCCTGAGGACCCCAGATGGCAGGCTGGCCCTCGGCAGGCAGGCGGCCAGAGAGGACGCCTGACCATAACCCAGATGACGCGCGATGGATGTGGTGGGAAAAGGGAGGGACAGGAGGAAGGGAAGGGGGGTGTGGGGACTTTAAAGGGTAGAGGGGAGGAGTGGGGGTATCAGGTGACAACAGACAACTCCCCGAAACTTTGTGTGTGAGCCGGGCGCTGTTTTCTTAGTCACCCGAGACACGCCTATTTCAACGAAGCAGCGCGGGGGGAAAAGAATTAGCCACTTTCAGTTTTCAGTTTAAATATTGAAGAGTAAAGAAAAAACAAAACACAAAAACGTTTCGGGGGAAATCAATTACAATTATAGGATCGATTTAACAAATGAAAGACTTCATTTTCAATTAAAGGTCCACTGAATTTCTGAAAGGAAAGCTCACATTCGTACTTATATTATGAGGTGAGTAACTGAAACAGTGAGTAAAAAAATATGTCAGTTTGAAACAGAGCAGGACGATGAAGCTACTGTGTTACATGCTGATACAGGCACGTCATATTTGTTCACTCTTGGTTGTCATGATAGTGAGATGACATGATGAGTCGATGGACTGAAAATGAACTGCCTCAAGTTATTTTTAACAACAGCGAATCATTTTAAGACAGAAATACCAAATGTTCAATGGTTTCTCCCCTTAAGTTTTGATTATTTTCTGGCATCTATAATATTAAACTACATTTCCTTTTGATTTTGGATGTTTGTTTAGACAAAACATGACATTAATGTAAATCAATGTGGATGTTTCTTCTTTAGCATGACAACAACACCCCAAAACTTATAGGTCTGCTTTTTAAAGGGAATTGACTCTTGAGTCTCATTCCCAACTTGTCAAAAACTCTTTGGGATGGCGACCGACCCGACCCATAATCCCAAAGCATCTATATCTGAAGTTGGGAATGAGACTCTTCATCTAAATCTCTTACAGAGTGGACCTATATAAGCTTTTTGTGTATTGTTTGTCGATCATCTGCTTATGCTTTCTCAATTTTCTGTATATAGATGTGGCCCAAAATGAGGCGAAATTGAAAAGAAAAAAAACATTTTTCTCGAAGAACTAGGGGGAAAATGTCCATTGTCCCATTGTTGACGCTAAAGTTGAACCAACATCTCCTTTAATAACTCTTTAATAACTGAACCTTACGAACGGAGGACTTTGTAGCCGGGCTGTTGTTTTTAGACCGTTCTTTTATGTAACTGTACCTAATATGAAGGTGAATGTTTAAATCAGTGGCACCAGACACTGAATCAAAAACAAATATGCGCCACAGAGTAAGCCTCAGCTCTATCAGTCCGTTATCTCCACGCGATATGATTAAAATCTCTGTCCTTCCTCTGAGCTCTCGTTTCCAACCCGAACAATTAATCAATGCCTTTGGGCCGCAGATCAAATTCACATTATAAATGATATCACTCCCCCCTATTTAAAGCAGGTGAAGTAATTGTGGAATACGGACATCAATATTTGATATTTGGATGGCAGCGAGACAAGATGGATGCTCCTCTCATCCTCTTTCTTCGCCTCTTCCTCGTCCTCTGCGTGTTTTCGTCGTTGTGTGTGCGCGTGCTGTGCGTGCGAGCGGCGGTACTCCGCTGGGGTCAGCCTGTAATCCAAACCCGGGGCGAGTCTGACAGAGCAACACAAAAAAGTGGAGGAAAAACAACATAGTTCATGCGCTCTGTCCCACTTTGCGCTATTATTACAGTGGAGGCTGGCAGGTCAGAGGGAGAGAGAACCAAGCCTGATGGAGGAGGAGGAGGAGGAGGTGGTGGTGGTGGTGGAGGAGGAGGAGATGAAATTACACCTGTTCTGGTGGCTGACTAACGACTTTGAAATGTGAGTGGACCTCGCTCTCCGCCAAAATCATTTTCCCAACAATACAGCCTGATCTTTAAACAAGCAGAACTGGGACGCTGCGCTGACGTGACGCAGAGACGGCCCGCTGTGCTGATACACTGACAAACCCCGAGGCACGCTGTGTTTGTGTGTGTGTGTGTGTGTGTGTGTGTGTGTGTGTGACTGGGGTCTAAAAGATTTGGTAGAGATAAGACTATCAATTAAAGGAGCACTATGTAGGTTTGGGGAAGACATCTTAGAGGAAAGAAGAGAGAGTTCTTCATTGACTGACTTTTTATGTCCTTATATGAACTAAATACATAAACTTTTCGTCATGACTGAATAAACAAACTGACCTTAAAGGACAACACAATTTCATACGGTTTTACTTTGGCGGACCCCGCCACCGTTCTAGCTTCTAACGGACATAATTTTTCTTCCGGGAACAGCTTGTTCATTCAATTAAAGAGAAAAATAAATATTTCGGGGTTTGTATTATTACCTTGTTAATGTTGTAAATATTAAAAATTTGTATTTGATTTTCTTCTGCAAATATACATAGTGCCCCTTTAAAGGAACAGGCCACCCAAACATGAAAATTCAGTCATTATCTACTCACCCACTTACCGATGAAAAGTAAAGTCAAATGTGGTATTGCGATACACAAACATTTCTGGAGTTTCACAGCAGAACAGCGCTGCAGCGTTCTCCTCGACAGTGGACATAGATAGGGACTTGTTTTAAAATGTCAAAATTAACCCCAAAACCCCCCCAAAATTTAAAGTGTCTCTCTGCAAATTGTCCGAAATCGATTTTATAAGATGTTATTTACACCCCTGACGTGTGGTCAAGCTTGTCTACCCGCTTAAGACGGGATGCGAGATAAGTAGCTACAGTAAACATGCAATCTTTAAAAAAGGGTGTAAATTACGTCTTTTCAAATCAATTTGTGATCTCAGGAGCTGAATGGAACCATTTTATTTATTTTAATGTTTTGTTTTTATCCAGTTTTCCTGTTTTTGATGATTTAAAACAATTCTTCATCTCCTTCAGTTGTCTGGGAGAATGCTGTTCTGCTGTGAAGCTCCAGTAATATTTTGTGTACTACGAAATATCACTACTACTAATGACAAAATATTTAATTTTGGGGTGAACAGCTCCTTTAAGTTGACTTTGGGCTCACTTGCACATCTATGCTCAACAAGTCCAGGTTCCTCATTGGGGGTCTACTTCCAGCATTGTTTCTAATGAAGTCTCATTCACTCTGACTGCTGCCATATGGTTACTGTACACTCACTGAACCACATCTGCTGTGTGTTACCACACACACACACACACACACACACACACACACACACACACACACACACACACGTCTTTCCATTGCACCCATACCTCAGACTTGTGTGGCCGACTCAAGGTACACCCACCCACCCACACACACAATTGAATGCATACAGTAGCGTTTAACTCACCATCTGTTCGTTGAGGTCCTGTGAGGCCTCCATGGCTTCTTGGCTCGTGATCCTCCACACACTAAAGGGGCAAAAACCAGAAAATAAAACGTGGGTGAGTGGGTAGAAGAAACTCGGAAAATTCACCGTTTTCTGTTCACCTGTGCACAGGTTTGATGCTGAAGCACCTGCGCTAATGAGGGCGATTGTTCGCTCGCCCTGACCGGACGAAACCACCCAGCCCAGCGTATTAATCTCTCTTTTTTTCCATGTCTTTGTGCATCTGTCGGTTGGACCTTCTGTCAGTGTGTTTATGTGTGAGCAACAGGAGACCGAGGGGAGGGAAGCAGCAGTGCTAACTTCGCCATATCATCTTCAGCTGTGGGTGAAGTGGAGAGATAATTGCAGAAGTAAATATCAACAATGAAAATGGAGAAGTGTAAGCGATACGGCTGCTTGGCTGGCTCTGGACCACAGACACAGTGGCTGGCTAGCGCATGGAAGACAGTGAGTGACCCTATTAATACTAGACAGGAGACAGGTTGGCGCAGGAGTCTGGAGCGGCGGGGAGGCCGAGGTGATTGTCTGCAACTTAGGTGAGATTCAACATTGAAGACATAAATTGCATTCTGGTTTTTTGTTGTTGTTGTTGTTTGGGTGTTCATTTGCCACTGTCACGCAAACAGTGACGCTGCGGGGGGGAGAGAAAAAAAGGCCAACTGAAAGAAGAGAAAACAATGCCAGCATCCCAACAGAAAAAAAAGGCACAAAATGGCTGCTCTCCGCTATACTTTACAAAGGATGTCAGAGAAGTTTGACAGTTGGGACAAAAGAGTGGGTGGCGAGGACGCGCACAAACACAATAGTCCTTCCCTGTCATTAGATCTGTGGTTCCCAGCAGAGGAGGGCCACTGAATTTACATTTCCAGTCAGTCCTCATGACAGAAATCGTTCAGTTTCACACATCTGATCAAATTCACTTCGGATTAGGTGAACTCCTATTTTTCTGCACCCGGGCAGTATCCGAAGAAAGGTGCTGTCCTTTTACTTCACGGGCTTTATCGTCACGATCAGATGAGGGTTCATATCAGAGGTTATGTTTCCAACCTGAGGGATGAGAGAACTCCCTGTTCACTCCTCGACATTGGCTGAATAGTGTTTTAAAAGAAAAAAAAAATTACTAACATTAACGTTAAATAAGAGCAACAACAGACCATTTTCAGTTTGATCAGCGTGTGCGTGTGTGTGCGTGTGTGCGTGTGTGCGTGTGCGAGCGGTGTGTGCTCGTGCGAACTCGTCTGGCTCGATCCTTTAAACTAACTGGCAGCCTTTTAATTTTTCATAGCGTTCAGCTCCTCCTCGCCTGAAACCGAAGACAATAATGCGTCTCTCAGGTGAATTGATTTGTGCCCTCTCCTCCCTCCTCCCTCCCTCCCCCTCCCTCCCTCTCTCTCCCTCCCTCCCTCTCTCTCCCTCACCTTTGTGGAGGACAGATTCAGCCTTCTATCTGTTTTGCATTTCACTCTCCCCTTCATGTTTTTTTTTGTTTTTTTTTTTTTTTTGTCTGTCTTCACTGGGGATGTAGTGGACGATTAACCCATCCATTGATTCATTATCCTCTTTGAGGGGTTGTGGGTGGCCTCCCAGCTGACATCGGACATGAATTGAGGCGCACCCTGGACCGGCTGCCGGTTCTTAAAGTAGCTGAAAGATTACCAATGATTTTATGACTCTTAGTGAAAAAGGCTTGTGTGACTTTTGGGCCTTTAAAAGTGACACAAAAATATACTGACACAGTGTTGAAGTTTAGAATAAGTCTTTTAAAAATAATCCTGTATCTACACTGTCATGCTTTTTTTTTTTTTTTTTTTTTTTTTCGAAATAAACCTTTTATTAATTGCTTTTCCTACTCTGGCCCGCTCACCTCTCCTGCGTTACGTCCCACTACACATGAGTGCCCGGCGCGGCCCTGAACTCACCCAGTAGTTACCTGACACTGCTGGGTGAATCAATAATGCCTGCCATTTCCTTCAGCGTCCCAGAAGAGAGAATTATATTTCCCTCCACGGCTACTGACAGCGACATAAGAAACACATATGGGACGGCGGAGGGTTTGGAAAGTGGACTGCACAGCCACACTGTGTGTAATCTGCTGCTATTAAAGCCACAGAGAGGAGAGTGTGTGGAGCAAACCGCAAGACGGCTGCTGCTGCTGCAGAGAGAAGTCAGTCAGACTCAGCTTTTATTTTGTATTTTTAAGCACAGATCAGTCTTACTTAATTCATATTTATTTTGTTAAAGAGCCAACGATTTTATTTGTCCTCACAGGAAACATGCAGACACACGTCTAATCTTTTACATCTGAATTATATTCAGCAGCAGATACTGAGGAGACACATTTATATTCAAAGGAGTGACTGTCAAAATAAAATTAAATCGTCCTTTACAGAGGTTCATATATTTTTCAGCACAATTGGGAGGAAATTTTAAGGGAATTAGAGTAAGAAGTGTGTAAATCTATTTATTTATTTTCGCACACCGGATGGTATTAATTTTGAATCTTTCCGGACTAAATTCCACTGGGCTTTTATCGCTGTAAAACGCAGCCTTATAGGCAGTTAAACTGGTTAATAGACAGTGTTTCAGATAACCGAGTGGTGCGAGAGAACAATGGAATAAAACAATAAAACCAAACGTCACAATTTTAAACAAAATTACCACCAGAAAAACGGAAAGGAAAGGAAATCATTAAAAAAAACGGCATTAGAAACATTTTAATATGTTCTGAAAGACAGAAAACGGGCAGTCGGGAAGACTGCGTTATATTTTCCTCTTCAAATAATAAACTTTTCTAAATAACTTGAATATTACGCGTTTGTTTTGAATTTTTTTTAAAAAGCTGCAACTCAATTCGTATAAACAAAATAAAAAAAATTATAATAAAAAAGGCCAGAATAATGGTTTATTTTTATCCTCTCTGTGTGCAGGACTGAACCCAGTCCATCCATCTTTCCTGCGCATTAATGCGCGTTGGTTAACTATGAGACCATTAATGTGAAATCTAATCTGTATGGATTACGGCGCAGTATGGCCTATCAGATTTTGAGCCGGCGCGTAACCTGTCATGTAGTTAGGGGCAGGCCAATAGCCAGGGGCCATTCAAGCCCTGCGGAGCCCGGCCGTGGTTTAAGATTCCCATTTCCTACATATCAAATATAAACACAAACTCCACGTGGGATGAGAGGAGAGATGGGGAGAAAAAGCGGCGGACGCAGCGGAGGATGTGACGCTCGCTGGCGCACAAATTCCGCCGCGTGTGATGAAATCTGGGTGAAAAAGACGTGGAGACCACACTGACCCGCGGTCAGATCCTCCAGATACTGTGTTTAATTTTAGCAAATCATTTTAGATTTTTTTTTTCTCCCAATATAAAGCCTCTTATAACTAAATTTGCTTCTTAAATTGATGTTAAATTAAGTTTCCGTCCATCGTTAAACAGCAAAGTCTTTACCTGAAAGTCAACAGGAGGATAAAATACATTTAGGAGAGATTCATATTGCTGAGGATGAAGTCTGGACTCCATCCCAAAGTGAGCGAGAAAGTGACGCAAACGTAAATATTATTATCATCGCTTCTGAAAAAAACAAAACAAAACAAAAAACGCGTGAATGCGCATGGAACAGCCGGACTACACCAATTTACGCACACGAAAAATCACGATATTGTCATGAGTAGAACATTTTAAAAATGAGAGATTTTGTCACTGGATGATGAATCGTCTTGAAATAAATTAAATGTCTCGCTTGTTATTAGACAATTCGTCCAATAGCATCAGACTGAATGAAAGTCAGCGGCTGTGGTGGAGTCGCGGCCACACGGACGCTCCCTGAGCTGATGTTGGACACAGTCAGAGATCTCCAACTGTCTGTCAGTGAAGAATCAAAGTGAACATTACCTGTGTCAAAATTTATTTTTGTGTCGTCCCCCGGCAAGAAATCAGCTCCCAGCTCTCCTTCACTCCTCACAGACGCTCATGATCGAATGCAGTGTGGTCGCCGCACAGCTCTCCCTGCTGTTAGCAGGCTGTCACTGACTGGCTTCAAAACACCTCAGCCGCTGCTGGCCATTACCAACAGGAGTCCCCCCCCCCCACCACCACCACCACCACCACGCCACCCCCCAACCCACCCCACAAAAAATAAAAACAAGCCCGGAGAGTTTGTCCACGCTCGATTTGAAGTCATTTACAAACTCAAAGCCAGGTCCCGGCTCGCGGTCTCGGTGGCGGGACCGCTCGCTTCTGCGGGAAACACCATTATTTTCAGTCCGCGTCCAAGTTTGAGCACCAGGCTGTTCACAGGCATTAGGCTCAACTTCATTATTGAGACCCGTGGCTGCTGCGCATGCGTCCAGCTGCCATGCGGACACTATTGGGCAAGTGTCCAAAGGACTAATGGGGTTCAGGAGGGAGGGGGTGAGGGTTGGGGGGGGGTTCTTGACATTCTTATTAATAGTTTGGCCCAAATGACGAGCTCACAGTTTTATTTATTCCATCAGAGCAAAAACAACATGCACCCACTGACCAGCATGCACCTCTCTCTCTCTCTATTAGAAAAACAGACACAACACATGTAAGCATTCAGTTAATTGTGAATGTTATTTATTTTCTCCTGATAATGATAAATAGCCTTTGTAGCGCACAAACCAACAGGTTATTCTAGCATTTTTCCTCACTCCCCTGTTAATATTTCTGCATGTGGAAAATGCTTCCGTGCTCCTCGTGAACGTGCCGTGGGCTTTTGAGCGTAAAAACTCAAAGATAACAAACAAACAAAAAGGCTACATCAATTGTTTCAATGAAAGCTGGACACAGCTGGTTCTTGTCAGGCGACTGTCAGGGCCGCAGCCAGGATTTTGAGAAAACTGAGGTCGAGTGTCCCCCCGACATCCCCTGTAGTCCTTCAATTTAATTTAATTGTATTTTTTTATTTTTTAGATTTGAAAAAGAGAGGGCCGTTTGTAGAAAAGTGCCCATAAATTCCTGAATATATTAGTAACTGATATGTACTTGTTTTCTGTACTGAGAGCATGCGGGCACACTGGCATGGACTCCACAAGTGCGAGCAAAACCTGATGACAAAAACACTTTGGCTAGTCGACCCTACTGTATGCCATCGTTATATTCCGACTATTGTAATGTTATATAAAGTATTTAACAATTCAAAAATATGTAATTTGTATTTTTGTAGGATCTCCATTAATGTCTTTGGATGCAGTTGCAAGTCTTTCTCGGGTTAGGTGACACACAAATACACACGGGACAAGGTTTTGTTCATCCACATTCATGACTGACAAAACAACAAGAAATATAAAATGAAACAAAAATAAAATAATTTATTAAAGAGCAGTTTTAGACAGGAGACTGCCTCTGACAGGCTCATAACCCAACAAACGGAAGACAACAAAGTTACATGTTCTCTTTCCACCATATTAACAAGAGAGCGTGTTTCACTCACCGTTCAAAGCTTTGTGAATTTAAAATGTATTTGATGTAAGTTCATAAAAGGCTCAAAGCTTCAACATTCTTTCGAAAATGATTTGTTTAAGTCTGGGAAGACATTACTGACAATGCACAAGACTGTCACTGGTGTTTTTAATGTAAGTTGTACCAGAAAGAATTCAATTTACCAGAAAAGAAAGAGAAAAAAAAAGGCTTTCTCAATAAACAAAACAATACTTCAAATAAGCGTTGCACTGTGGAGGACGCAGACTTCAAATGATAAGTTACCCAAGTTTAAACATGCCCCCGACAGAGAGTCACTTGAAAACAGTTATTGTAATGAAATATACAGTAATACAAATATCAGAGCGGACATGGCAGACAGAAGGAAAGCACGGTGCCGTTTCAGTCTGTATACAGCTGGAGACAGAGACATGGAGAACAACTCGCGCTAATAAAAGCCAGAAAACATGCTGGGTGTACAAAACACAATAACAAACATAAAATCAGCATGACTCAAATAAATCTTGTGAGAGCGAAGTCAGACGGCGCTGTTCCACAGTGGCCCCCTGAAAAAAAAGATGACAGATTTGGCCCCGGAGTGTAGTTTATTTGAAAAATTGAATGTTTGTTATGGATTATGGATTCTGGGACCGTCGGATCCCGCTGGCCTGGGACCAGCACTCTTTTACCATGCTGTAATTTATTTGGGGATGATGATGTCAGCAGCCTCTGCGACTGATTCCCTGATTGTTGGTTTATAGATCCCGCTGACAATCACTCGCACATGCACACAGAACGGGCGCGCACATCTCCCGTCCCCTCGCTTCTCCGGCCCTCTCGTGCGCACAAATGCATTTTGTTTACGCGACTCAAAGGGCTTCTTGGTATCATTGTGTGGAAAAGAAAAGAGCCAAAGTTTCCCTGGCATCGCACACGCAAACACTGAAAAAGAAAAAAAAAAAAAAAAGTTTGTTCTTTGCGGCATTGGCTGGCACATCAGCTGGCCGAGCCACAGAGGAAGAGAAAGCCACTGACATGCTGGCAAAGCGGAATGAAAAAGTGAGAGCGGAGTGAAAAGGAGGCTGTCACATTAATTTTCTTACCTCAGTGCAGCTTTTTGCCCTCACTCTCACTTTCATTTCTCTGTCTATTCATTTTCTTTTTCCATGTGTCTGTTTAATTGGGTGCCGGGGAACATGGATTCAGTATTAGTGATGTCACCCACACATTAGTGGCTGGGTTTTTCGTTGAAGACTCAACTATGGGTTGCCAGTATCTTGTCAAATACTGGGGGGGAGAGCGAGTTCGAGCGTGGCCGGAGTGGAGGCTTGGTGAGTGTCTTGCAAACCGCATGGCATTAGGCAGCAAGTCCTTCAAATTAAACGACAAAAATACAATGTTTGACCGCAAAGTTTAGACTAATACTTGGAGGAATCCTCTGATCATTCGTCTGTGCCTCTCAAAACCCTCAGTTTTAAATAAATCAGTTTTATGATGTGACAACGCGATGGTTATGTTTTGGTTGGGTTTAGGCGCAAGAACCATGTGGATGTGTGTGAGGGAGGGTTGCGGTGTCGGTTAAAATGACGAATCCGTTAAGGTCAGTGGAGCTCCTTTGTCATGGTAACAATGACACTTCCCAAGTCCGACCCATTTCTGTGGCAACTTTCCTGTTTTCTGTTAAACTTGTGTTCTGTGGGCTAAGTTTGTCTATGTTAGTTAAACAGGAGATCAGATTAATGAGATGGTTAAAATATGTTAATGGAGGATCTCTAAAAGCTACTCCACTCGACACCCCGACCATGCGGAAGGCTTGGTTTTTATTCCATTTCCATATCCGGAGAAAAATGTTGTCCAATATTAAAGAGTGGATTAGGCTGCGTGGTGGTTAAAATATAAAACTGTAAGTCAAAGTCATATTATATTGATGCCACAATCGTCACAGACACATCCCATTGTATATAGTCACATCTCAGCTTAGCTAAAATTAGCTAAACACTAACTACCTCGCTACCTCACTGGCTAGCCAACGCAACATAACGGTCAGCACCGTGGTCTGTGGTCAGGAATAACTACACAGAGTTTCTCAAGAAGGGCAGAAGGGAACCTGGCAGCGCCGGAGCGATGTTGACTGATAATCTTGTCATCCTTGGCCTCTACGCAAAGTATGTGTGGCCTCAGACTGGTATGACTTGGCCGCAATTTGCGTCATTTAGCCTTGTTCATAAAACTTAATATTGCGAAGATATCCTTTCATTGCATACCGGAGTCCTTGCTGCAGGCTTCTCGAAGCTACAATGTCTGACACCCCCGAAAGTATCCAACGTTATCGTTATTGTCACGTTTGTCCGACCTAGCAACGGTAACCAAGGCAAGGAGGGATTGGTCAATAACAAACACGTGGCTAAGTTTAAGGATCAGCTTCTGGTCATGCTTTCAGAACACCTTTTTTAACCATGAGGTGGAAACCAACAGCGGTCTCCTGTGTTAAAGCCTGACATTACTCTCACGAGGTAGTGTATGGAAATGATCCCTCTCTGGCTTCCCACCACAATGGAAACAGATTTTTCTTGCCACTTGGTGTGATGAAACATAAAATCAAAGATCAACAGTACAATGCAACTTACCTTTGGAGTATATGCATCCTTCTATATCTCGTGCAAAATTATTGTCACATTTGCAACCAATTATATCTTTGAATGGAAATAAATATTTAGTTTGTGAGTCAGTGTGAAGCCTATCAGCCAGTCCATCAGCTGTAATGACAAACATTACCAGTGAGATCTGCACTGGGTGGAAGGTGACAAAAGACGGGCTATCAGCTCATCAGCAGACACAGGCTGAGAAGAATCACTTTGCATTGCGCAGCTGCCTTTGGACCCTGAGAGGACACCCAAGTGAAATTAGGGAGGGATGCACATTCCACACAGAGTCAGCGGAGAGAACTGAGCTCCGGTCTGTCGTCCTTGCGACGTGACACTTACAACTGAGCTTCAGCGCGCGGAATCACGGAGGATGAGCCCCGTGAAAGTCATGTGATGCCGCGCGTAGTCAGGCATGACATCACATGGTGACTGACGCGTGTGTGTCTTGGCACGGCGTCCGGAGAGTCGAATTCACACCGGTGGCATGGCCCGTGGACAGACGCTGGTATGGCAAACAGTCAAGACAGAGAAGAGAGGGAGAATAATGATCGGCGTATTCGCTGCGCGCTGCTGGAACGAGCCTGTCCTCATCAGGACCATGTCGGGTGAAAATGAAAGCAGCTTCTTTACAACTCATAGATTGTTAGGCGGTGACCTCTAGCAGCTGTAGTAATCATTACAGCTGCAAAGGAGGAAGGGAGGAGAAGAAACATGAGGAGGGAAAAGCCTGTATAGGGAAGGTGGAGGGACAGATTGGTTGGTTAAACTAGACGGTAGCCAGCGTGGTGGTGCTGCCCCGGTGGACAATGTTGCTCGGGGCCCCAAATTGCTCAGAGGAGGCCCTGGTTACAGCTGCGTTTATAATCTGTCATCTGTCTCACGCACTTCTCATGGAACAGTTTCCTTTTTAATCATTGCACCTGTCTACGTAGGGTGTATGTCCTATAGGCATCAGGTCTATTTCCTTCCATTTTATGCTTGTAACTTCAGTGGCTGTGTATTGGCATCTGAGCAGCAACAAAAAGGAAGTGACCTGCACAGACTGCTGTCCCTGAACACATCATGTGTGAACTCTGACGGGAGGCAGAAGCTGCTGCTCTGGTAACGTGCTGTTTTTGGTATACAGCCTGTGTAGACATTGTGTTGACTTACTCGTACGTGCCACCTCAAAATAACCCGTTTAATGAGAATGTTTCTTGCTTCAGGGCCATTAGACCTGCCATCAGTGAGCGTCAGAGAGGGGGCATAACGTGCAGCCACTCCCGAGTCCCACCCACCTTTCAAGCAAATGTCACAGCCATCTTATAGGAGTCACTATAGGAGACTATACTGGCTTCCCGCTCTTGAAAATAAGTTTTGCTTGCTCCTCAGTATCAGTATGAACACATTTTGTCGGGAAGGATTTTGGGAAATTCCAATTAGTAGATGAGTTTACATCGGTGTGTTTCCAGTCCTGTTTGACTCTATCAATAAGGTCTTCCTGCCTCCCTGTCCCTCCTGCAGCACAGACCTCAGGCCTGGACCTTGCTGCTCAGTGATTGACACATTCTGGCAGAATAAATTAAAACCTCAAGCTGTGACAGAGCCCGAAATAGCAGGAAGCTGTCGCTGACCTGCAGTCTCTAGTGCCACATGTCAGCAAGCTTAAAAAACTTGGCAGAACATTCTGCACAAAGGAAGCATGTACAGGTGTTTGTGCATTTCTGATGTGTGTGAGAGAGAGTGTGCGTGTGTGTGTGTGTGAGCGTTTATATGAGTCAACAAGCACTAATCTATGTTGATGCTTCAACTACAGCTGCCGTGTCAGACATGAATCCTACAGGTTGTCGTAAACAGAGCCAGCGTGCGAATGTGTGCCACTTTCTTAGTAAAAACTTCTGAAAACTGATTTCAACTTGTTTAATTAAACTGCAACCACTTTGGAATTTGAAGGCAGTGGCAGATGGATCTATTTTTTTAGCCAGCTGTTCTCTGGAGGGTGACGCCGGGGTGGGGGGCTAAGCCCCAAGATGTTTAGTGGCGTAGGACTGTGGGTCCCTTTGCCAAGTCACAGAGCTCCTGGTTCTTGCCAAGCAGGGGGTGGGTGATAGAAAATGCCATTTAGCTGGCTGGTATTTATAGATATGTGAGGAACTTGTGCTCAGGCCGGGCCGAGGTGCTGACTACGTAAAACGAGAGGACGCTTCCAGAAGTCGAGTGTCAGGGCACACAGATAAAAATACCCGGTGAAAGATGGGGCTGGTCATTAGTGGCACAGTCTGGCATGTGACATGGCAGCATTTCAGAGGTGATTTATGATTATTACTACAGCTAACCTATACCTCTCCCTTTCCTGCCCCCCACCCTCCATCCCAAATGGGTTTGCCAAATGGAATGGCGCAAGGGGTTTATTTCAGGAGTATGCAGAAAAAAAAAAAGTCTGTTGGCATTTTGGACTTTGGCAAAGTGCCACGGTTGGGTTTCAGTTTTTTTTTTTTTACCACAATATTGAAAGGAAAACAAAAGTGATATTAAATCAATCTCTGGTTTTAAAGACGGTGGCGCACGAGTGAAATGCATGCCTCTCTGTGTTTCCGTAAGCGAGACAAAGATCCATGAATCAGAATGAATTCATGAACACGTTAAAATGGTGTTGGTCACGACGCGTATCGTATGATTTACCGCAGGAAACACAAATCCGTCAAATAATTCTGCACAACAATGGTGTTGGATGAAGACACAGAGAGAGGGGAGGGGGGGATAATGAGCTCATTGCAGGCCGCTGCCTTCCCTAATTGCCAGAGTGAGCTGCCACAGGGAGGAACAAAGGAAACATTTAACACGTCGTAAATTCCTGTAATGTCCTGCCGAGGAGCTGCCGCTCCGGTTACACTTACAACTGTTTTTCGCTGACTCTCTATTAGTGTCCAGTGACAGAAGGACACAGACATAATACAGTAAAAGACAAGTATAGCACAAATTTTAACTGTGTTTTTTCCTTCATTTGAAAAGTTTCTACGTGTGCTTCCTGTGATCACTGCAGTCAAATGATGTCTGTGCTCTCCCATCAGATCAACAGTCAGTGGTTTAAGTCTCATGTGCTTCTAACCTTCAGGAAAAAGCTGTTTAAATTTCAAATTAAGACACTGAACTTCTTAAAACTATTGACAAATGCTTCTACAAACCCCGCTCGCATATAACTTGAGCAATTTATCACATAAAGAACGCAACTGATGTTTTCGTCTCTTCCTTCAAAATACGTTGAATATCGAGTCCAGATTTAGACTCGTATAATGTTTCTTCTGTTTCACGGAGAGGAAAGCTGTGCAGCTGAACATTAACACACGGCACTTCTCTCCAAGAGTCTGCAGAGAAGTGCTACAGTGTCTCGCTGAATTTCTTCCCAGTCTTTTGTCCCTCATGGCAAATGATGGAGCATATGCCTTACTCTGTGAGATGGTGATCAAGTGAGTGTGAGAGCAGTTGAGGGAAGAGACGGAAAGAGGGAGAGAGCGAGAGAGTGAGAGATTTGTCCCACATTTACCGTCCTGAGAGACTCCTCACGTACGGTATAGTACTGTGTGTTCCGCACTGTGTGTGTGTGTGTGTGTGTGTGTGTGAACACAACACGTACCAACAAAATTAGTTTACCATCAGCTGTGCTCTGGCGCTCGTTCGGTCCCAGCCTCTGTCCAGTATTTCTTCCAGCTCCCTCCACCTAATGGCGGCTCAGGGCGGTTTTACTGCGCCACCCTGGGGAGGCTACTGTGGCCAGATCCAGAACACTTGGCTTTATGTGGATTGAATGTTTTATGGTTATGGACATAATATTTAAGTATAGGAACAGTCTCACAAGAATCCACCCCCGCACCACTATCCACAGCCCTAATAATTACAGCAGCGCAGGGAATGTAAGTGGGAAAAGTCTATATGCTGCGTGAGCGGCGTTATGTAACTGAGCTGTCTTCTGTGAGAGATCGACTGTAGGTTTGATAGATAACCCCAATACTGATGGCGGAGGTTTTTACGTACTGACAGGAAACCATATATAACCAAACTGAACCACTGAGAGACACATTCTTTCTTTCTTTCTTTTCTTTTCTATCAGCATTTAAACTCTACCTCGTACCACACAAAATGTAAATAGGAGTGTGTTTGATGGGTCTGGAAAACTGCAAAATGCTGTTTCTTCTCTTGAGGCAACTTTCATGTCAAAAGTCACAACAGAAGTGTGTCTGATTCCCTCCTTTTGGTGCAGAAACAATAAAATCTATATTCTACACCTCACCTTATATCTATATTGATCTTTGTTGTGTGGGTTCAACAGACTAAAAGAGACCATATACGTTACATTTAAGCGTTTAAAAAGTGTGTGAAAAAGAGACGGTGAGAAGAGGAGAGGAAGTAAAGAGCAGCCACACCAGCAGGCCACGCGGTGGTGCGTGCTGTCATGTTAAACCAGTTAGTCGTTGATCGCTGTCGCTGCAGCGGTCAAGGGTCGAATCACTTGTGATTTTCACCGCTGGGGATTTGATGTGTGCACCTTAATGTGTGAGAGTACTGTGAATAAAAAGATGCACAAACAAGGTTAAATAAAACATCCAATATGATCTCGTGCCATGAGGAAAGTCCTTACACGTAATGCTGTGTCACAGAGATTGTAAAATGAACCTGTGAATGATTTGTGTGCTACGTTACAGGTTTGCAGTGGACTGATTTGAAATCCTGTACCCGTCTGCTCCTGCGGGTTATTTGACCTTACTCGCCTCTCTCCCACAGCTTCGCCTTGATGAGAGATCTTACAAGAGTTGAATACCAGCACCTACATTACATCTGTCAAATTGTTACAGACCGGGGATTTGTATTCACAACAGTGGTGTCGCACTCAGAAACTGTGGGGGGGGGATGCGAAATTCTACACAGTGTTGCTTTAAGTAGAGGATAAGTTCCAGGAGAAAATGTTATATAGTGATCCAGAACATTTCCGTTTGTGAATAAAAAATGTAGCGTTGGTTTTCTGGGTTGCCTTGGCTGAAATCTCTCAACATGTTCAATCATACACATGTAAGTTGATGTGTGTGCTCCTCCAAACTATTTTCATGACCTGGTTGCGCTCACTGTTGGTTTCCATTTGAAATAAAGTGGAATTTCAAAGTGTTGGCTTGTTTCCAATCTGTCGCAATAGTAAAATGTGTAAAACAACTGAGAATACCACCCCCCTTCTAAAAAGTCTGAGTTTTGTTAGTCATAGAAAACAGTTAACTTTCACACTGTTTGTGTCTGCACTTTTTCAGCTCAGTGCTGCTTCTACCTCCAACTCGTTCAGGTGTTCAAAGGTTATATATGATCTATAGTAGGTCTGCCGTTTTGTGACACAGAAGGCAATTAGATAAGCAGTTTTATCTCTCGCGGGTGAGTGTGTAATCAGTCATTGCACAGGGTAGAGATCAGAAAGCAAAAACTCCTCCCTGTTCACGCGGAGAACTGGGAGAAGTTACAGCAAGTCTGAAGCTACCTGCTTGTGGTAATGCTTTAAGTAAAAGTTCAGATAGCCGCTGGATAAATTAACAGAATGGCTGCTAACGCATCACCGTCTGAAGTGGAGTGCACCTGCCCCGTGTGCTGTGAAATCTTTAAGGATCCCGTTCTCTTGCTGTGCGGTCACAGCTTCTGTAAGTCCTGCCTTCAGGAGTGGTGGAGGAAGAGCACACAGCAGACATGCCCGGTCTGCAAGGAAATCTTTCCCATGGGTGAGCCTCCACGTAATCTGGCGCTGAGGAACCTGTCTGACGCCTTGAGACAAGAGAGGAGTCAGAGAGCTGACTCGGCATCTGAAGAGCTCTGCAGTCTGCACAGTGAGAAGCTGAAGCTCTTCTGTCATGACGATCAACAGCTCGTCTGCCTGATCTGTCGGGATTCACTAAAACACAAGAAACACAACTGCGTCCCCGTCAACGAAGCAGCAGAAGCCCAAAGGGTGAGTGAGCAAATATATGTGTAAACTCAACAAAAATACAAATACAACACTGGATTGCTCGTTGAAGTAAAGGTTTTAAGACTTTTGTATGAGCATGGAAACAGATTTGTTAAATCCGTGTTATTGAGCACTTGTCTGTCAAGATTAGTCATCCACCTGACCGGCGTTGCATATCAAGAGGCCGATTAGACAGCGCGGTTATTGCGCAGGTGTGCCTCGGGCCGATCGAAATGAAAGGCCACTCTGAAGTGTGCGGTTTTGTCGCACAACACAACGCCACAGACGTCACTAAAGTTTTGAGAGAGAGTGCACTCGGCATGCTGACTGCAGGAAGGAACGAGGAAGCTCTGCATGGGAAAATGCTCACCCATGATGCTGCCTTAGACTTTGGTGAAGCACTGATGAATCCTGGTGTCCACTGCACCTGGCAGATGATAAGGCGTGGTGCTGGTGATCAGCTGGCTGATGTTAGTGTAGCGGACAGTGTACCTCATGGTGGCGATCAGGTTATAGTATGGATATGCATAAGCTCCAGACAACAAACACAGGAAATGTGAATGCACTGGGATGCCATGAGGAGATCCAGATACCTTCTGTCCTGCCGCTCGCCCAGCGCCATCACCTGCAGTATGATCATGCACGGCACAGCTCAACTTTATGTGAAGGAGATGTTTTTCATCTGTATAAGACAAATTGTGGTCACACTAAATACTCAATTAGCATCTTAATATCCCACCTCTGCTCAAAATCTGAGAGAATAATTATTTTGACTAAAACTTTGACTTCAACTTTTGTGTTTGCTGTATAGTTAATTGTGTGTCCATTCTATCTGAAGACCCAACTCAAGGTTCAACTGATGACCTTAAAAAGCAAACTGGAGTCCTTTAACAGAGTGAAACTCAACTGTGATAAAATGAAGAGCCACATCAAGGTAAGTCACAGACGTCATGGCTGTGGAGGCGGAGAGCAGCGTGTTGATGTATGCCTCATTCTAAAAGTCAAACTGCTTCTCCTCAGCTCCAGGCTGAGCAGACGGAGAAGACGATCAAAGAGGAGTTTCAGAGGCTGTACCGGTTCCTGCGAGCACAGGAAGTTTTTCGAGTCGACGCGGTGAGGAAAGAGGCGACGCTCAAGACTGAGGCAATGAGGATCAGGATTTTAAATCTGACCGCGCAGATGTCTTTGGTCTCACACAAAATCAAGACCATCGAAAACGAGATGAGGGCCGAGGACGACTCATTCATGCTGGTACTCAGTAATCAACTAATGTTCTGAACATTATAATGAATATTCAACTAAATTAGAGGTGCTGAGTTCTCTTTTTTTCTCTTTGTTTGACAGAATATCAAATCCATTAAGGAGCGGTAAGTTGCTTCCTGTTCACACATCGAAGCACAGCCAATTGATAGCATTTCAAAGTGTCGACTTCTAAATTGCCGCAGTGGGTTGATGGTAGTCCGGGACTTTCTCATCGACTGTGAGGGGAGAAAGTCCTGGATGCATCCCCCCAAAAAAGGCTCCCTGCTTGACTGAATGTGGGAAAGCTAACCTTCAAAAAAGTAAAACATCCGGTTTGAAATCCCTTCCTATAAATCTTAAAGCAGCTGTAAGTAATATCTTTTAACAAACTGAAATAAGTGTTGTTAGCTCTATATTCCGACAGTAATCACTGTTATAGAGTGTTTGGTCAGTAACATGATGTCTCTCCTCCCCCGCTCATGCAGTAAAAGAGAACATACATTTTCTGGTATCCCTCTGGCAGCCACCCATTCATGTAGTAACGTGTGGAGGAGGGAGGCCAAAATGATGACAGCGCTTACGGCATCTTTAAATCTCCCCTCTGTGTGGCCTATCAACAATTATAAGCCATCACCTGTAAATACATGGCTGTAACAATAAATAACAGCCATGAATAATATATAAAATTGTTTTGATGTGAGCCATATTGTAAAGATGATAACTGTGAGGCATTTACAGCTTTGCAACAATTCTTTCAGATCACAGTGCAACCTGCCAGAACCGGAGACTCCATCAGGAGCCCTGATCAACGAGGCCAAACACCTCGGGAACCTGCTGTTCACAGTCTGGGCAATGATGGCGAGTGATGTCCACTACAGTAAGCAATGTTATGTTGGCTATGCATCGCCATATTCGGACATTTGAGTGTGCGGTAGCATGTAGGGGCAACCGATAAACTGTAATGACTTCTTCACTGTCACTTTAATAAACATCTCGATAAACTTTTCTTTTTTCCGTTTCTATCTGAAGCTCCCGTGACTCTGGACCCAAACACTGTCGACTCGCTGTTGACTATTTCAGAACAGGCGACCCGTTCAACAAGACGTGACAAGAGTCGGCCGCTCCCTGCGAATCCAGAAAGGCTGGACAGCTCGGGCGTTCTCGGCTCGGAAGGCTTTCGCTCTGGAAAACACAGCTGGGACGTGGAGGTGGGGGGTTACTGGGCTCTCGGTGTGGCTGCTAGAACCAACAATCAAACCTCTGGGCCCTGGGGCATCTATATATGTAACTGCCACGTCTGGATGCATGAGCTTAAGCCAACAGGCGGCAAATGTGGTGGAGAAATTATATCTAAAGAGTTGTTCCCCCAAAAAGTCAGAGTGCAGCTGGATTATGACAAAGGAAAACTGACATTTTTTGACCTTGACAGGAAAAAAAATTTGCACACAATGAAACACACTTTCACAGAAATAGTCTTTCCGTACTTTCCTGATAGTGCAAAAATCCTTCCGGCTAAAATGTCAGTGGAAATAAACCAACCCGGATAACCGTTGTGATTTACTGCAGAGGTCAAACTACTCAGCTGCCTTTGCAAATCTTTAACTTGTTGCCATATCAGGTGTGACAGTTTGTATGAAAGTTTAATATTTCTTTTGATATTTAGTTTATGTCTGTCAGATTTCACCACAGATAAATAAATCTTGGTCTGTTGAGTGTCACCTCTGCTGTTGGGCTTCAGTTTCTACCAGCCTGCATTACAAACTGAAGGCGAGAAGTTTAAAAGGCTCGGACAGGCTGATGAGAAATGCTCTTGATTTGCATTATGGGAAATGTAGGCTGCTGTGCTTTTGGAGCTTGGAACTTCTTGTTTTAATGCGGCTCTTGTGTGTACCCCAACTCTGTGGACGTATACTCACTGAAGAATCTGTTTTAACAAAATTTAACCTATTTCATTAAATGTTTAGATTATTTACAGGCTTGTAAAACCATGGCCAAATACATGGACCTGTTGAAATGTTATTACTTGATTCTATACATCAGCTGTTTTTAAGGATATAGACTTTTAGTCATTAATTACGTAAATACTTTTAATAAGGGTTGGAATTGTTCCTGTCTCCATAACTTTTACCCGATTTTTGGGAAGTTTTTCCATATCTGAACTGAATTTCTACAGATAGTCTACTGATCAAAATCCTATTCTGAGGTGAATGTGTGATTACTTCACTGAGTTTTGTTCACGAAAATGGTTGTTTTTACTTCACTATCAAAATGTACATTAAGTCAAATGCATTTCATGTCATTGAGAGAGCTGCCTTAGTTTTTTCAGGTTCATGTCTGTTTAACTGCTGAAAAGAGTCAAAGTTGTGTTTATGTTCCCAACTTATGTGTCATAAACCCTTTTACCAAACATGCATGGAGTCCACAATTATTATTATTCATATAATGCCTCATGTGGCTGGTATGTATATGCATAGCAGAATGATGAATCAGCAGTTATTACGAGGTAAAGAATCTATGATAGTGGACCATGGACAGCAGAAGTGTCAGCTACATAATCCTCACCTTGGAGGTTGCAGTGTACTCTGGACACTCCTTCACAGTTACAGACTGACTTCTTGGTTTACATATCTAGAAAGTGGAGGGGTGATAGCCGTTGTTAGTTACATAGTAACTACAGGGTGGATAAGCGTAAGACAGGACTGGAGAGGTATAAAAATAAAAAAAAAGCAACTCCTCCCACTTCTCTTGGACAAACAAGAAGAAGTCACAGCACCAAAGGCTGCTCGTGGTGGATAATTTGTATGCAAAAATAAGGAGAAAAGTTCCGTAAGTAGCACTTTTATTTTTGTTACTGGGAATTTATGAGTGTTTGTTTGAAGTATTTGCTTCAAGAAGTACCGAACCTGAGCTGTGGCTGAGCAAATAACAGAACATCTGTGAAAGTGAAAGTAAAGTTGTCTGTCTGAGACAAGAAAGACCGGACAGCCACAGGAGAAATTAACAGAATGGCTGCAAACGTGTCACCATCTGAAGTGGAGTGCACCTGCCCAGTGTGCTGCGATATCTTTCAGGATCCTGTTATCTTGCTGTGCGGTCACAGCTTCTGTAAGTCCTGTCTTCAGGAGTGGTGGAGACAGAGTAGACTGCACTCGTGCCCTGTTTGTAAGAAAGTCTTTCCAGTGGGTGAGCCGCCACGTAATCTGGCACTGAGGAACCTGTCTGATGCCTTGAGACAAGAGAGGAGTCAGAGAGCTAACTCTAAACAGTTCTGCAGTCTGCACAGAGAGGAACTTAAGCTCTTCTGTCAGGACGATCAGCAGCTCGTCTGTCTGATCTGTCGGGATTCACAAAAACATAAGAAACACAACTTCGTCCCCGTCAATGAGGCAGCAGAAGCCCAAAGGGTGAGTGAGAAAATATATATATTTTAATAAAAACAACTGAGAGAGGAAGAATTCTTCATAATGCATGTTTATTATAGGAGGTAAATGTGTTGTGTATCTAATAAACTGTTTACTATGTGTTACTGGATGTCCCCGAAGAACCAACTCAAGGTTCAACTGATGACCTTAAAAACCAAACTGGGCAAATTTAAAAAACAAAAACTCAACTGTGATAAAATGAAGAGCCACATCAAGGTAAGTCACAGGCGTCATGGTTGTGGAGGCAGAAAGCAGCATGTTGTTGTATGCTTGGGTCCAAAAGTCAAACTGTTTCCCCTCAGCTCCAGGCTCAGCAGACGGAGAAGACGATCAAAGAGGAGTTTCAGAAGCTTTACCAGTTCCTGCGAGCAGAAGAGGCTGCTCGGGTTGATGCAGTGAGGAAAGAGGCGACGCTCAAGACTGAGGCAATGAGGATCAGGATTATAAATCTGACTGCAGAGATCTCCTCCCTTACAAAGTCAGTTGAAACCATAGAGAAGGAGATGAGGGCTGATGACATCTCATTTATGCTGGTATTTAACTTATTAGTATTCTGATCTTGACATTGAATATTTAGTCAAATTAGAGGCATTGACTTGTATCTTTTCTTTCTTTATTTGACAGAATGTCAAATCCACCATGGAGCAGTAAGTTCCTCTCTGTGCACACACTCTCAATGAACAGCTGGATGAAAGTCAGCATTTAAAGTTAACCTTAACATTGCAGGAGTAGGCTGATAGTAGATTAGGACTGTCTCATCTACTGTGTTAGGAAAAACCACGTTTAATGGAGAGGACAACTGCTTAGTGGTCTGCTTGATTGAAGGTGGAAAAGCTGTCCTGAACAAGACTACGTCAAAACCTAGTATGGCGGGTCAATGTGGGAAAATGGTGAGGTAGTCAGTGGTTTATGCTTTTAATTTCTGGATATTCCCCATGCATTAAGTAAAAATTGTTCTTTACATGCATTGTAGTAGCAGATCACTTATCATGCCGTTTTAGTCAGGTCATATCACTGTGGGTTATATTGTGGACATGTAACCGTAAAAGTAAGAAAGCTTCATATCTCCTATCTTCAGTTCAAATCAGTAAAACTATATTGCAAAAAGTAATAATAAAGAAAAACTACTACTAGACAAAACTTCTATTTAGCACCAGTTTCATCCATTTTCAGGAGCAAACTTAGTGGAGAAGAAGGCCTGAGTGAGTGCAGTATGAATGACAAAAGTCATTTGTAATGACGTGCTCACCTCCATCTCAGGGTTAGGTTGCCGGGTACCTTGACACATAAACCACACAGAAACTGAGAAACACTCATTTTATCACTATCAAATTGGAAGATCAACAGTAGAAATTAGAAAGCCCGGGGGAGAAGCAGGTATGCCATTAGTGATTCAATAACCAATTTTCACTGCTTAATTTTGAAAAGGCAACGGCCAATGATGTGCTGTGACTCGACTGCCTGGATCACTGGTGTAACTCCCTCACATGTCAACGTGTTTATAGTACTTTAACTACTATCTTCTTACCTATAAATGTACTGTAAATACTTTTATTAGCCATAGAGGAAGAAATTCTAGCCATGCATAATAAAATCAGTCTGATAACAAGAATATTGTAGTGATCATAACTTTAAGGTAATTGCACCTCAGGACCAAGCAAAAATTCAACCGAGGATGGATATTTAAAACATTTGACTGGTAACGTGTCGCCGCCTTTCAGATCCCAGTGCAACCTGCCAGAACCAGAGACCCCATCAGGAGCCCTGATCGACGAGGCCAAACATCTCGGGAACCTGTCGTTCACAGTCTGGATGAAGATGAAGAATATGATCCAATACTGTAAGCAACGTCATTTCTGCCTCGCCGTATTTTAACATTTTAATCTACAGTAATGCATACAGGTAACTTTAGGAAAACTTTAACACCACACCAAACCAGGTAGTTTGATGAGAACACTTTAAGGCCTTCAGTAAAACATATACCTTAATACAAATCTCAGTAAACTTTCAAGCCTTTTGATTCTATTCTTTTTTTTTCTCTAAAGTTCCTGTATCTCTGGACCCCAACACTGGCGGCTCACTGTTGACTATATCAGAAAACATGACTCGTTCAAAAAGTGACAAGGATCAGCCAGATCCTTACGACCCAGAAAGGTTGAACACGTCAACTGTTCTTGGCTCTCAAGGCTTTAGCTCTGGAAAACACTGCTGGGATGTAGAGGTGGAGGGTTTCTATGGTGTCGGTGTGGCTGCTAAGGATCTGATGAATGATAAGATCTGGAGCATCTACATGTATGGATGCGGTGAAATACATGAACGTACTCCAGAGGGTGATGTGATAATTAAAGCCTGCATTTTACTCACAAAGATCAGAGTGCAGCTAGATTATGATAAAGGCATACTGTCATTTTTCGACCTACGTGAGAACACACTCATACACACCATCAGACACACTTTCACAGAGACGGTCTTTCCATTTTTTAGTGAGAATGCAAAAATCCTTCCGGCTGAATTGTCAGTGGTGATAAAAAAACCCAGATAAAAGACTCTATATTACGGCAGAGGTCAAACATCAAGATGAGGCCTTGAAACCTCAGCAGTTTACAATATGTCATACCACAGCAAATCCTGGACTACCACGTTCAGATGTTTTTGTTTTTTTGTTTTTCTTTTACTTTTCCATACCAGTACTTAGTTTATTTTTGTCAGATTTCAGTAATTCTTTTTTATACATCTCCCATCCCGCATATCTCAGTAGAGGTTTCTAAAGTTTGTAAAGATTACTGACCAAAAAATCATCTTTATTTTGATGTTTTGCTCTTGTGAGTACTTCAACTTTTTTGGCTGTACAATATAAAATGACATCTGTTATCACTGAACATAATTTAGTGAGTGTTTTTAAATGACTTACAAGCTGGTAGATGTACGGCCAAATGTATGTCAAATCTGTTTAAAGTTTTACTTGTTTTTTAACAATTTTTAGTTTAAATTTCATGCTGCGCTGTAAATGTATAAATGGTTATGAGTTTATATTATGTATCTCATTTGTTTTTAAGAATTAGCAGGTGTAGCTAATGGGTGGATGGATGGGTTGATTTAGAGTTAAATCATGTAAATATTTTTGATCAGTCTTATATTAAGCTTTCAAATTTAATTAAATATTTCTTGTTTTTTTTTTTATGTTTTCCTGAGTTTCCTCAACTGTTGTGATTTTGGGTTGTGTGAATTAAAATAATTGTACATCTTTCAATATTTGCCAAAATGTGTATGAAGCCAAATTGTCAGCTTAGCTCTTGTGCAATGGAGGAAATGGTCAAAGTCATGGTGCTATTGTGCAATTACCAAGTCTGAGTCCAGGGTGCGTGCAGTAATATGGCTCTTCTGATGTTTGTAATGTGAATGTAAAACAAGTAAATAAATAAACTGATATTGCAGCACACAGTCAGACCGAATGTCTTCATTAGGAATCACCAGTTTTCCCATGATGCCCCTGTGTGGCTGCCTACATGCACACGCATAGCACAGGGATGAATCATTATGAGGCAATGCTTAATGTCTCCAGTGTACTGCCATCTCTCTCTCTCTCTCTCTCTCTCTCTCTCTCTCTCTCTCTCTCTCTCTCTCTCTGTTAGCCGCTGACACACTCACACACACACACACACACACACACACACACACACACGTCCGAATCCCCACACTGATACTGAATCTCACTGGTATTACAGCTGGAATGCCTGCTATGTTTTTTCAACTAATGAAAGAATGAAGGAAAACAAACAGAGGGGCCAAATTAAAAGAGTAAAAAGGACAGAGAGAAGAAAACACACGGAGGGAGGAGAGGAAACAGAGGGAGAAAGTGGCGCACAGGCATCTTTCATCCACTTTGTATTCCCCTGCATGCTTCACATGACGAGTGTTTCTGATGGCAGCTTCTCTCAGGACTAATGAATCAGAGAGAGACTGACTGACGGCATTCGCTCAAACGTGGTCGTGAGGGCACTTTTTCCCCCTCCTTCAGAAAAAATTTGATCTTTAGAGAGAGCTAGAAGAGAAAAAGTGATACTTGAGTGTACATCATGTTTTTCTACCTCTATCCAAGATTGAATTCATGTCATCTTAAATTGATGATTGTCATTTTATATGGTGTATAAGTCAAAATTGATCCCTGAGCCTGCTAATTTTAATGCTACAGAGCAACAGTCTGGCAGATTGACCATTCTGGATGAACACCCCTCTTCTTGCCGTTGTCTTTTTTGCTTTTCTGCCTGCAAAAAAAGTCATTTGTCTTGTATAAACCATTACTTAAACACAAAGGAATGACGGCCAACCAGCATATCCAACTTTCCTTTTTTTCCCCCCTCAAAATCCCCTTCGAATGATCAATCACTGGATGTTGACCAGAGAGCACCGAGGAGCCGCCGAGTACAATACGTCAGATGTTATTTCGCCGAAAGTCCCATTTTTCTACTAATCAGATGAAATAAACACATTCATCAGAGGAACTTTCAAAGCGCGGGACGTTGTTTTTGTTACCGCGAGGAAATCAGTTTTGTCCCAGAACCTTACAAAGAGAATCAATCACGTTCGACATCAATGATTTTTAATCCGCGGGCGAAAAAAAGAAAATGCCCAACAGCTATTTGAGTGCACGTGCTTGTGTATTCGTGCGAGTGTGCTGCGCGTAAAATCCAACGAGCGAGTGACTGAGGAGGACGCTGTCAGTGGACGACAGATCAAAGGGGCGGAACATCTTCCCGTGATAAGAGCGCCAACACGGCCCTGAGCCAGAACAGTGAGCAGATATCGAGTTAGGACACGGTTAGAAAGAAGACCAGAGACGTACGGGACAGGAGAGATGTGTCAGTTGGCCAGAATTTGAGACGGAACAAATACATAACACAGAAAGACAAAAAAAAAAAAAAAAAGGATTGTTATGGGTTCTCTATAGAACCCTGAAGTATGTTCTCTCACAAAAAAACATGTCTAAAAAAGGACCTCTAAAATATCAACTCTTTGTTTACAGATGTAGGTTGATACAGGCAAATAGCTTACTGTATGTTATTAAAGTTGTATATATTATAGATTATTATTTGATTTAACTTAGCCATAGTGGAATTAGCTTCATAGCATAGCAACTGCTGAATAATTTAAAAATGTTGCGGCCAACCAAGGCCATGAACGGTTTGAGATATCTATCGATACTCATCGAACCTTCTGAGGTCCAATACGTAGAAAGCTACAGAACCCTTAAAGGTTCTACACAGCACCAGCCGTTCTCTGAGCGCGCATGTAGTTTGACTTCTGACGGGAACTGTGTGTGTGTAAAATGTTTGTGTGTTTTGGCCTCGTTTGAGAAAAAAAGGATTTGCAAACTCAGACGTGGTGCCGAGGAGATGCACGTTACATAACGGCGGAAACAAACACAACATGTGACGAGCATGTAATCAGAAATGAGCACGACATGCTGCACGATCGTTCCCCACATTAGCGCGCCGCACGTAGAGTAACGTACGGACACGAGAACACACACATTGGAAACACACACGTGCACTTTTATGTGGCTGTGTCTCCATCTGCTCCTTGTTTTCAGGTCCCTTTTGGTCACTTTTTGCTCATGTTATTGCGGTCTGGATATCTTCAAGGAATAGACTCCAAGTATATGATGTTGTAATTTCTCTCTCTCTCTCTCTCTCTCTCTCTCTCGAAGGGTTTATTGTTGTGTTTGGCGTTTATGTTGCGTTTGGAGGCAATCATTGAAGAATTTGAGCAGCACGTGTCCTCAGCAATCATAATCATGAAATCCCAACTGGTCTCACACACCACATATGCACACACACCACACATGCACACACACACACACACACACACACACACACACACACACACACACACGCACACAGACACGCACACACACTCGCTGGCCTGATTGCTACTCTGTCTGGTCTGTATAAGGTTATACATGCAGATTGAATGTGTCAGTCAGGACCTCACAGGAGGACGTTGGGAGAGATGGTGAAGGAAGGAAGGAAGGAAGGAAGGGAGGAAGGAAGGAAAAGAAGGTACGAAGGAAGGAAAGGAGGCAGGGAAGGAAAGCCTTAAACCGCACAAGCTTAAAATGTGCATGAGTCAAATAGAGCTGAAGCTTTCTTCAAAAAAATCTACACTATTTATTTATTTATTTATTTATTATTCTTAATGGAATATTCCACCCAAAAATGAAAATTCTGTAATTTTCCTGTCACTCACCACCACGCTGATGGACAGTCAGGTGAGGTTTAGTACTCCACAAAACATTTCTGGAGCTACACAGCGAAATAATGTAGCTGCATTTTCCTGAACAACTGAAGTGGACGGGGACTAAAACAGAAAAAAAAACTAACTTTAAATGGCTTCATACAGCTGATCCTGAAAAGTCTCTGGAAGCAAACCGAAATTGATTTTAAAACCCTTTTCTGAGGCTGACATGCGCCCCATCTGAAGAGGGTGCACGAGCTCATCCACGCTTAGCCAGTGTAAATAATGACTTTTTAAATCAAGACTTGGATTATGTCAGCTTTTCCCCCATTATGATTAGGTCTCCATCTGATTCCGTTGGTCAGGAGAATGCTGCAACACTGTGAAGCTCCATGCAACGTCCCCTGACAGTCTGTAACGACTGAATTTTAATTGAATTTTTGGGCAAACTGTTCCTTTAAAGCTCCCTCGTCCTCTCTCTAACACACACCGACACCGACACACACACACACACACACACACACACACACACACACTGCACCGGCTAGCCTAGATGGTCAAGTGCTGTGATAAAGTGCTGTCTAGTGTTCTCTCACTCTCTAAGCCCCCTGAGAGTAGATCAATACTCACTCAGCATCAAGTTACCGCTAATGTCTTCATGTTTTTAACCAGTCGGTGTGTGTGTTGTTAGTGAGCTAGTGTGTGTGTGTGTGTGCGTGTGCATCTGCCCCTGGTGTGACCCAAGTTATAATTATCATTAAATGTCAATGAAGGCTATGGGAAGAGTTGGACTGGACGGATAAATCTCACAGCCCTGACTCACAGCGCCTCCTAAGGGCATCTACCAGGAACTGCAGCTCCAGTATGAAGGATGCATGTACCTCTGTGACAGATAAGAAGATGGATCCAGTGGCGTGAAAAGAAGCTGCGATGTGTCTGACTCACTGCCTTTTTCACATGCAACGTGTATCATTAATGAGAAGAAAAGGCCCTTCACCTCATACAGCCCCACATCCAGTGTCAGCCTCCGTCAGCTACTATTGCACATCTACAATAATGCTGCTGAGTCATACAGGAGGATGGTTACCACATAAATAATATATGTCTGTTCCTGCTGAATCAACAGGTATACATTAACTTGAATGGATACTCTAGATAGCGATCAGTGTGGTTGGTGGTTTTGCAGGATTTAAAAATGTGTGTATGAGTCACACTCATGCCAGCGCTGCCTTAAAGGAGCATCCCACTTTTTTTTCCAACTTGGCTTTCATTTCTACGGTTTTGGCTGTTGTTTCTGTCCATTATGACGACACTGTGCTCACATAACTGATTGAGGGGATCAAATTATTCAAAATGCTTTCCTTGGTGGGGTAACAAAAACAGGAAAATATACATTTCTTAAAGTATGGGAAGTCAACGTTGAACAAAAACAAGTCTGTCTGTCTGTAAAATCGTATTTTGAAGCGAAATGTTTTTCCAGTCCAGGATGTGTTACAGTCTTGTCACACTTCCTGGTGAGCCTCGAGTGGGTTAAGGACAAGGGAGAACTAAACTAAACTAAAAATGTTGTACTGAACCGCAGCCATAAACAGTTCTATCAAACTTTACATCCTAAAGTAGGTGTTGTAGGGGAAAAGCAAATAAAAGGAACAGCTCACCTAAAAATGAAAATTCAGTTATTATCCGCTTACGGATAATAACAGACTTACGCTGATTGAAAGTCAGGAGGAAGTTTGGTAGTCTGCAAAACATTTCTGGAGTTTCACGGCAAAACAGCATTACAGCATGCTTGGGAACTACTGAAATGTGTTGTGGCCTACAAAACTTTCGATAAGTATGTAATGACTTAATTTTTGTGTGCACTTCTCCTTTTCAAGTCTATAATGGCTCTGGCTCACCCAAATCTACAGCTACAATACGAAAACCCAGGTTGTATAAACCTGTAATTTCTCATTAATTTCTAAAATATTGAAAGTGTCACAAATACAGAAACAGTAAGAAATGGAAGTCAAATAAAAACAGAAAGACTGAACAAGAGCTTGAAATTCATAGATCATTATAACAAAAAAAGAAAAGCGTTTCACTCCATTCCACCCCTCCTTTCTCTCACCTCCACCTCTCTTTATCCATTCCCTCATCTCTCCATCCCAATCAATCTCTCCCTCCCCCCTTCACTAATGCACTCTTTCATGTCCTCTCCTATTTCTCCCTCTCTCTCTCTCTCTCTCTCTCTCTCTCTCTCTCTCTCTGCCGCCCTCTCTCCCTCACCCTGATGTCTCATGGCCCTTTTGTAGGCCCTCTACATTTTTGGGAGTAACGTGATCTCCCCCCCCCATTTCTCCCCAGGGTGGTCCGTTCCTCTCATTCAAACAACAAGCTCGGGCTGAATGGAGCTGGCGATGAGAGGGGAGATGGAGAAAAGAACAAGAAGGAGGGGAGAGGATGGAGAGAAAGTGAAAAAGTAATGGGCATGTCAGACAGCAATTAAATCTCATCCGGGGTTCACTCATATCTCACACCAACAGGTAACATGTTCATAGCTAATGCATCACATCAGGTGAGTGGATCCTGTGCATGTGTGTGTGTGTGTGTGTGTCTGAGTATTGTACCTGTGTGCCATCTGTTTGGTCAAATCCTGCAGCTGTTCAGCCTACAATATCAAGGCTAACCAAATATTACCTCAGAGCAACATTTCCACTTAAATCTACTTTACTTTTATTGAAAAACATACATCATCAGAAGATGTCAGCTATTCAGTATCTTCTGAGAGATATTACAGGGCTTAAAGTAGCATTAATTAACTTTCTGTGCACCGGGGGAGCCTTAAAGAGACAGGCACCAAAAGAGAGCGTTCAGACAACAGGTGAATAGAGGTGCTGCAGCAATAGACGGCGTAAGAAAAATGTGTTTTATGGACATTAGAAGCAGATTTTAGACAACCTCACTAAAAATATGAATCTGAAAATGAGGATTTAACGAGACCTTTACAGTAAATTTTAAAAAAAAAATCAAGATCACATGATTTTAATGACACCTTTAAGATATGCAAAAATCTTGGGTTATTAGTGAATTGGTTATTGGCACACACAAAAAAAAACAACTTACAGGCTTCGACGCAGCTCCAGAGACCAGAACTTCATCACTTCATCAACTTTACAAATAGTATTAAGTGAATAGTATTAAGTATTTTGAAGGATTTTAGAGGAAGTGGTGACTCTTAATTAATTCACTTTTAAATACCTCCACTGGATTCATATTGCAACATTGAATTCATTCTGATATCTGTTATTCTGAATTCACTTTTTCTAATTTGTTCCTGTTTTTGGTCTGACACATGGTGTTTCTGTGCTCTGCCGTCCCTCTCATCATCTCCTCTCTCCTTCATGCCCCAATTTTATTTCACCTCTTTTTCTGCCTCAGGCTGTCATCCTCCTTTCCTGTCATCCCTGAACCACATTGTTTCTTTGTCAGGGGATGCGCACTCACTCACACACACACACACACACACGCACGCACGCACGCACACACACACACACACACACACACACACACACACACACACACACACACACACACACACACTCACCTATGCATACCACTGCGGTGCCCCAGACAGCCCTCCACAATGTGGATGCCCCAAGGGAGCTTGGGTAACTTAGTCCCCTCTATCTGCCAACTGCTGTGTCACAAAGGGGCTTGCATTACACACACACACACACACACACACACACACACACACACACACACACACACTCGTTCATTTAATTAAACACGGGCTCATTCAGATGCACAAGCACATACTCAATATTTAGGCATGCAAATACTGATCATATGATTCACACACACACACACACAGACGCACACGCACACACACTTTCAGCAGATATCAGGCCTAGTCTCTTTCATTGCCAGTTTCAAATGGGAGCTTATATTGAAGGAGAAAGAGGATTAAGAGAAGGGGGGAAAAAGTGAAACTGAGCTAATGTCCTTACATACCAACAGGAAAGCTTTAAGGCCTCACACACACACACACACACACATGCGTGTTCATTGCTACACACACACCCACACAACCCAAAGAACCACTTTAGCTCGCCAACAATGCACACTCAAAGTTATTTCAAGGACACGGTAATTTTGTCACCCCGGATTAGCTGACTTTTTCATCAAATATCTAAAAACTGTGTTCAAGTGAAAATCATTTTATCCTCACTTGTCACCTCTCAGAGTGCAAATGTGTTTAACCAAGTCCGTGCATGTGTGTGCGTGTGTGTGTGTCTCTGTGTGCGCTTCAGTTAGAAATTGTTGTTATTGGCTGCAGGACTGAGCTTCAGCTCCAGTCTGGCTACGAGCTGCAAACCTCAGATCTGCACACATTCTCACACACACACACACACACACACACACACACACACACACACACACACACACACACACACACACACACACACACACACACACACACACACACACACACACACACACACACACAGTGGTTTGTTAAAGTGTATGGAGGGAATGCTGTGGTCACACCTGGGAATGCTCTTTCAGCTAACCTGCCCAACATTTGCTCTCCCTCCATCATTTCCTCTCCAGAGAGGTGGAAAGTAACCAATTACATTTACTGACCTGATATTTACTTCTCCATTTAGGGAGGCTTTAGTTGTATGAATAACCATGTATTGCAGCTTGAGTTGTATTAGGATACATTTTCACCAATTTCTCTGAAATGTATTTGCTTTCTGAAAACTCTTCCTAACAAACAGTGAATCTTGCTAAAATAACACCACATAGACCTAACTTGGTTCTAATCGTAAACACTATATAATTCATCATTTTGATTTACTGGCTTTCTTGCCTAGAGTTAGACAAAAAGATCAATACCACTTCAACGTCCGTATAGTAAATATACAGCTACATGCAGCAGCTGGTTAGCTTATCTATCAAAGACTGGAAACAAAGGGAAACAGCTAGCCTGCAGCTCTCCAAAGGAAACAAAAGCTGCTTTCCAGCACCTCGAAAACTCCCTAGTAAACAAGTTATATCTTGGATTTGACAGCCGTCCTTTTTTTGGATACTATGCTAAGCTAAGATAGCATGCTGCTGGCTCCAGCCTCATTTTGGCAAGAATAATATGCATAAATTGTCAAGTCTGTCAGCAGGAAAGGCAAAAAGCTGCTTGGGGCCTCTCAAATCAAAACATAACAAAAATACATATCAGCGGTCTCGACTTTGTATTTATATGTAAATATGTATGTCAGAAATGTTACATATTGTATCTTTAAGTCTGAACTTTATTGCTAATACGATCGTTTCTATTAAGGGTACCAAGCAATATCTCTTCTACCTCAGTGAACGGATTACACCATCTAGGGGCAAACAGGAGAGATTATAATGTTAACACACACACACACACACGCGCGCGGTCAGACAGTTTAGCACACAGCATGCTGCTGTCATAATGTGCAGGGTGCACAGTGTCTCACAGTGTGAATTTTAATTCTGATTTGATTGGAATTAAAGTGGTTTTAAGCCAGAGTTAATGGGTTTAGTCTGGCTCTAATCCTGGTTTAATGAAGGCCTTGGTGGGCTTCTTGCCTCTTTCATCATCCTGGACTTCAGCCCATCATAATCCAAGTGGTGAATTAATCAACCATTTTATGGTAAATGTAGCACGTGTGTGTGCGCTGTGTCTGTGTGTGTGTGTGTGTGTGTGTGTTTTGTAAGGCACATAGGAAACAAATGCCTGCTTTAATAAGGTCGTCGCTATTAATTTTTCGGAAAGTTATGGTCTCTAATCACTTAGAGAATAGCTGGGTCATGTTTGACTTTCTTTCTCGGTTGTGTCCATGCTGCGTGTGCGTGTGTGTTCTTCAACGCGCAAACTCGGGTGCGTGCACGCTCCCCCACTCCCCATCCCTATGTAACTGGAGCCAGCCCTCCCCTGTCAAAAATAAAAATCATTTGTCCGCTGCACGAGTGTGTCCATTAAAAATGCATGGTGGAGGGAGCTGGGGGCCGCTGGGGAAGAAAGCTGATACTCGGCTCTCCGGAAGGGCATCAGAGTACCAAGGTGGACAAATGGCATCTAGTGAGAAAGAAGGGGATGGAGAGGGAGACTGAGGGTGAGGGTGAAGTGAATGGGTGAGGATGTCGGTGTTTTTTTTTTTTTTTTTTTGGATGATGAAATTCTCAAGTTGTGGGGTCATATATAGTGTCTTTCTCTCTGTGAGCCTCATATATAAACATGAATATTATATTCAATATATTCATCTAGAGAGATAAAGGGATATGAGAGAAAATCCATCTTTATTTAGAATATAATCACGCAGATTGTTTTTTATCTTGCAAAACTAGCAACAAAACTTTTCTACATTTAGAAATACATATAATACATGAGATATATGACTCAAAACAATTATTTTCTTTTACAGTCTGCGTTCTACATGCTAAGTGTTATAAGATGATTTGACCAGCAGTGTTACAGTCACAGTGTTGATTTAAACACTAAAAGTCAGACGTTAAGTATGTCCCCCGTATGTACAGGGACCAGCGTAGCAAAACATGTGATACATTCATATGAATACAAAGTGATACAAAAATCTCACAAGAGCATAAATCTGGATAAAAACAATGAAATATCAAATAAACTATTAACCCCAGTTTAATTAAAGTGACTATGAGGATTAATAATAGCCATAATGAAATTGCAGTCTCTGATGGCGTCGCTGCAGGTCATTTATAATTGATTCATTGATTCATTTATAATCATCAGAGGGATCACAAGACTTTTTCAGAAACACTTAAAAGTTCCTTGTAGTCGCTCTAAAACAGTGAAACGTCATGTAAATTATTTAAATGCATGAATATATAAACTACAAACTAATGAAAAACTAATATTCTAATACATAAACTAAAAAATGTTAAGGTGTCGTGCAATTGTATCTAGTCCCCAACTGTGCCACCCATTACTCAAGCTACCCTGCTACTTTCAAGCAACAAAGCTAGCTTAGCTAAGTGATTAAAATGAAACAAACTCTGTATAGCCTACTTGGTCATTTACTTACTCTGGCCTTTTTTTCTTTTTTCCAGATTGTCAGAAATGTCTTTCCATACAAAGCTCTCTAGCTATATTCAGTACCTAGCCAGCAGGTCTTTTAGCTCTGTCACTGCTAATAGGGTCACACAGTTGAATCATATTTGCACCACTGATTCCTGCCTCAGTGCTGTCTGCAAACCATTTGACGAGCCATCGCAATACAGCTGATACGTTACAGACAGCTGTCTTCCTACATTTGACCTCACTTTCACTTCACTCAACACTGGTAAACAATTTTGTGTGAGCTGTTTTGAATGCTGGCATGACCGGACTTACTTGTGTAACTTAAAGCTAAAGATTGTGGCTAATATTAGCTTGCAACCCGCTCCACGCCTGGCTGTAAAGAGAAGGCCGGGGATTTGTTGGACAGCTATAAACATGGAAATGTTGCTGACCGGAAATTTTGACTGAAATGCTGATTAAATCAGCATGAAGGCACCGCAGAATGTTTTTCCTACACTATAACAAACCCTTTTTTGGCGTTTGACCTTTCAGCTCAGCTTTTATTGAATCTGTTTTAAGTTTTGGATCTGCATCTGGTGGGAAACAAAAACATGCCGCAGAACTGGAAAACCAATGCACAATAAAAACCTCGGTAATAGTAAAGAAAAACAAGGCTGTTCCTGGAGTCCACATCAGTGTTTTGAGCTGATGCCCTCTTGATGCCTTTATTCCACAGCTGGAGAACCAAAGGATCAATTATTCACTCAATTAGCATGTGAAATAAGGCAGCATGTGTGAACTTTCATTGCACTCTAGATGCACTATCTGCACTTAGTACAGTGGCGGACTGAGGATGTTTGAGGGGCAGGGGCGACACAAATAAAAGAGGCACCACATGTATTTTGGGGGGGCACTTCGTCACGTTTTCTCCACTGGAAGGAGACTCTAGAGGGCACATTTTTTTCAATATGGAGGCACCTTGTGTCGCTTGATGTGGGTGAATTTGATGTCTTCTCTCTCCATATCTTCCACTCTATGCCTTTGCTTTTCCTGCAGTGGTATCACACCTTTTTTCTTTCCCTGCGGCCGCACAGAGGTGAGTCGAGTGCCGTTGCAGGTGTGTGTGCGTGTGTGTGTGTGTTAGAATACAAGTGTACGGAGACTTGTGGTGTCAAACTTGTGGCCCTTGCATGCTAAACTCATCAAAAAAGGAGGTGTTGATATTTGGATTTACTGTTCTGGTTCAGTGTGCTGTAGTTTAATTCTTTCGTTCATTCATTTTTGATCGATACGTTTGAACATTTTGTCTTTTCCCCATATTCCTGTAATGCATAACTCCACATATTTCACTCTGAACCTCTCTCCTCCTCTCTTGTGGGACTCAGTGTTTTTCTTTCCTTGGTCCTGTCCATCTGCTTCCTATAACACTGGAGCAGTCTGATCTGGTTTGCAGAAACCCCCTCTGAAAAGTCCGACATTTATTCACGTACAACCAAAATACTCCCTTTTTAAAAAAAAAAAAAAAAAAAACGTCCTGGCCCTGTTTTCAATAGGGTGGTCGAATCTGGACCCAATTAAAACGGGGACCCCCCTAAATTTCCTTCACACCCAGCTTGAGGAAGACCCCAGATTAGAGGAATATTTTCCTTATTGACGACTTTACTTTGTGCGGAATTCCACGGGATCATAATTGACACCATGTGTGCTCAGTATTCCAAGGGTATTCCCATTTTTGAGTTGATTTTTGAGTGTGAATAAAATTGCTGTGTTGTGTGAGCCATCAGGGCGGGCACAGTTTTGACAAATCTGTTTTGGGTTTTTTTTTCTCTCCTTTTTGTTCTTCTTCATCTTCTGGCCAATAGACCACAATCCTTGGAGCGATGTTTGGATATAATTGAAGGAGGGGATTTTCTTTTTTTTTTTTTCAAAGTATCGGTCAGGTTTCCATGTGGGAAGAGGCGGAGGCTTAATTAAGATCAAATAAACAAAGTCACCTGTGAGTGATTTCAGCTTATAATGAGACACATGTTTGCTAATTCACACATGCTCACGCGCGCACACACACACACACACACACTCACACACACTACCTTGATTTAATAAGCACTAAAGCAGGTGTTTGTTCCACTGCCTCAGTGAAATCCTGCACATGCCTCCACACAAACAGACTGGCACTGGCTTTTTGTCCAAACGCACACACACACAGGCCACTCACACACATGCACACGCACGCACACACACTCAGCAAGGATTAGCCTCGGCTTCTCATAAACTCCATGACTCAACAGTGAGAGCTTGTGTTCTGCTCCCCTATGCAGTGACCCATCATCGTGCTCCCTTTGGCTTTGTGAGCGCTCTGAATGAATCGGCATTTGTTAAATAAACCCGGGACGCTCCTGAGGTATCATAGTTGTCTGCACGTTATTATTCTAAGTGGTAATAGTAAGAAAAGCATCAGAACGCTGTGTGACTCTGCTCAGCTGACCGGCTTTCTCTACCTGCGAGCCGTCTGTGGAGGGAACTGTGGGAGTCTGACTTTGATTCATGTCTTCCTAATTGTAATAGACCTGAATCCCCTTAAAAAACAACATGTGGATAATTCTTATGCACACGCAGACACACACACATACACACACACACACACACACACACACACACACTGAGGCCTGTGTGCTCGCACCCACAGAAGGACACACACACTCGGCACACAGGTAATTGTGGCCACCTGGGAAAACATCATTTAGTCAGGCGCCCCTTCCTTCTACTAACACTGCTCTTATAGCATGGGTATGAGTGTGTGTGCGCCTGTGCATGTGTGTGTGTGTGTGTGTGTGTGTGTGTGTGTAAGAGCGACCTCCTTTACCCTTTGCTTTCCAAATTGCATTGGACTATCAACACTCCCTAAGCCCTAAACCATCCAATTACAAAACTGTATTTAAGTTTAGCCGTTCAAGGTTTTCAGGAAAATGACTGTGCTTCTCTGTACGGGCCTAACAATCTGCCATGCTGCGGTGAAGTCGACTGTTCTTCCTCGAATTTCCACATATCAAATAAATAATTCATTTAGTCTGAGCAGCACATGTGAAAAACCCAGTAGCCTGAATATATGTTGCTCCGGCAATCCACGAATATGTCGAAACTTTACATTTCTGTAGGTTATATTTTCATTTTTTGTGCTGTGACGACGCCAAGCTTATGGTTTGGCTTATGGCATATCCCAACATCTCGTCAAAATGTACAGCGGTTCCGCTTGCAAATTTTGAAATGCAGTATCGAAAAAAGTGTTTGGCAGCCATCTCGTCCAGCTGTCATTCCATCACTGCATCCTCCTCCTCTTGAAATAAAAGTCAGCTTGTAAACACGTAATCTGAACTTGATATGACATATAGCATGGAAATGTTGACATGATATTGAAACGTACACATTTTAACATTTCCATCGTTTGCGGTAACAGAAACGTAAGATACTAACATTTCATTCTGGTGACCAGGCTGAAATAAAATAGCCATCTACTGTTTTCAGTTGTTTTCCTGTCGCCTACCTTGAAAAAAAAAAAAAATCAGAGGTGCAGGTTAGTCCATATATATTAGTACATGACACAGTCACCAAAACATGAGCTGACAGCCACCATGTGCAGGTCAAATTCCTTCACAGTCTGCTGAATGTGAAGTACTTCAGGCTACATAAATCTGTGCACACAAGCAAGCGCTTTGAGCTCATGTGTGGGTTACGCAGTGAAATGTATTTGTTTTTCCCCTACTGCACTGCTTAGCGGCTCGGGAGGAACGGGACGGTTGGAGGCACCCAGGCAGGGATGGATGTTCATCTGTTCTAGTTGTCTTCCTCACAGCTATGTGTTTGTGTTAGGGTGTGTATGTGTGTGTTTGAGGGAAGCTGTCCGAGCTTTGATCTGATGATGACGAGGAACAGGCTGCAGCATCCGTTTTAGACTTCCAGTGTTTAAAAGAACAAAAAAAAAGTGTATGTAAATATCAACAAATATCAGCACAATGAAATAATAATCTGTATATTTTCATGGATTAGTGTTAAACACAGAAGAAGATTACATATTGAAAGGAGTAATTTGACATTTGGAGAAATAGAGTTATGTCTAGTTGCTGTAGTGATTATGACAGGCGCCGAAGTCAGGTTCTGTGGTATAAGCTGAATGAAGGAAGCTGGGGTGGATGGACGGGTCAAATAAACAGGCCTCACAAAGGAAAACGCAGTCCGTGTGTTGTATGGAAACAAAAGTCCAAAGTGAGTTATTCTGATGCATCTAATGTATATCATGTAACGAAACTCTTATCAAATATTAACTTATTTTAACCCAAATCACCATATTTTCCTGAACCTAACAAAGTACATTTACTGCCTGAACCTAATCAAACTGCTGCCTTATCAGATAATACATAGGGGCACTATGTAGGTTTGGAGAAGAAATTCAATCTCAGAATTTTAACATTTACAAAATTGGAGAGGTAATAATACAAACTAAGAAATGTTGATTTTTTCCCATAACTGAATAAACAAGCTGTTGTCAGAGGAAAATAAGATCCCCAGAACTGGAAGCTGTTTGAAGCTAGAAAGGTGGCAGGGTCCGCCACATATAAACAAAGTAAAACAGTATGAAACTGTGTGGTCATTTAAGATCATTTTGTTTATTCAGTTTATTCATGAAAACAGAGGTAATTTGTTTATTAAGTTTGCTTAGGTATGAGGCTCTTTTGATTAAAATTTACTCATCACAAATGCAGAGTGCACCTTTAACAACAAGAAAAAAAAGGTCCTGTATGTCTGATACTGAAATGATCCAATGTGTCACATACGTTGTTCTGGGAGTCACTGGCAAACTATTCAGTTGCTAATGTAGGAGGACATATTGGGATAGACTCAATGATGGGTTAAAAATAAAAATAATTTGTGATTTGTTTGAACTGACCCTTTAAGTCCAGTTTTGTGGCAAAAGGCACTGTCTCTCTGAGGTAAGAAGAACGTGGGAGATGAATACCGATAATTGACTGCATAGATAGCTCCGACAATGACGTAAAGGCCAGAAGTCTCATGGCAGACACCTGCTGCGCTCCTTTTAATAATCACGTACTGGTGCCAGCAAACACACACTCACACACACACACACACACACACACACACACACACACACACAGAGGAGTGGACCATGTCAGTAAACGTGGGTAGGTGGTCTGGGCAGACCTCAGCCATCTCTGGCATCTCCTCTGCTCTGGTGGTGGCTGTGCCAGGCTGCCATGCCATCTGATACAGATCGACACCAGCACCAGCTGTTCTCTAACCTCAGTCATGTTCGTATATCTGGCAACTTTTTGAATGCATGACGGGCATGATGAGCATGACACACTGATGTCCGGCACTCGCTTTGCTATATCTGATACCCCAAACGAGGAAACCAAGTCAGCACTCTTTTACCAAAGCATTTAAACTAATTTGTTTTGTCTCACTCTTCCACCGTGATCCTCCACAAACCTGATCCTCACCTCAGCTCTGTTTAGTTGCTGCACCCAGCCATCTCCTTACAACGTCTAAACCCTCCAAGAGAAACTTTATTTCCTTTATTTTCCCTATGCTGTTGCCTGTCGCTTGTGTTGCAACTGTATTATAGGGGATCCTCTGCTGCCATCTACTGGTTTAAACTGCTTGGTGGCCTGCCTTCAAAGTGTTGAGCTGACCTTTGTCATGAGAGCAGCAGCATGTGTTCTTGATAAATTATTTGGCAGGGTCTCTCATTAAACATCACAGAGTAGCACACAGGTTTATAAAAAGAGACATGAGATGAAGCAAAAAAAAACAACAAAAAAAGAACAACTTTGAATCCAATCGACAGAATAAATGATAAATGTTGTAGGTACAAAAATCACCTGGTTAGGGTTTGGAACACACCGTGTTTGTCAGCGCAAACACAGATGGAGATGTCCCGAGGTCTCCTTAAAAATATCCAGCATTGTAACGCTTACAAATGTTGAAACGCCTATCTAAATAAGGGACAACTGACATTATATGTTTCTCATACATTTGCATAAATAATTCTCAGCTCAATACAGAGGAACAAGCTGACCCAAAACACCCCAACACCACCCTCCTCAGTGAGGCACCATCTGGTATCGCTCACATGACCTTGTGTACGTGTCTCGATTTACCCATGTCCAACTTTTCACTTTTTTATTCTGAGTTTGCCAAACTCATTATCAAAAGCAGACACAGTACAGCGTTCATGACATCAGCTGCTTTTCCAATTAAAAAGAAGGTAACTGAGCCGCAATCGATTCCATTTTTCCCTGAAGAGGCGTTGGTAGACAGCACAATGAGAGCCCATTCACCTTCGCAGTTTTTGCTGCTCAGCCGGTTTGTGCGAGCAAATGTTGGAGGGGAGACCAAAGCCCTGGATTTCTCGCCTGACAAAGAGCAGCAACTGGACCTCGGTAGCACAGCTGATGGGTCAAACTACAAGACCACCATCAACTTGGACATTTGGGCTGAGCTGAGGATGCTGAGAGACATGGTGGTGGAGCAGAAGGTGGAGCTGAGGAAAGTGGAAGGCTGACGGAGACAGAGACGCAAGCAGATGAGCCGAGACTGGATCTTCTCCTCACTAAAACCAGCCTGGAGGAGCTGAGGAGAGATCACGCTGCCTTGCAGGAGCGACTAATAAACAGCGAGCAGCAAGCGTGGAGCTGAAGGCTGATCTTGAAAGTCAGGCAGCTGAACTGTTGGCCGTTGGAGGCCGAGAGACTACCAGAGCTGCAGCTCCTGACGCACAGGATGGACGACCTGCAGGCTCAAGATGAGGCTCAGGAAGGTGAACTTACATCTTTAACGAGCAGGATGACCACGACCGAGCACCAAGTGGAAAGAGTGCAAAGGTGGCATTTTATGCTGCTTTTACAGACTCTGGAGGTGTAGGGCCTTACAACACTCCAACACTCCTAAAGTTCAGCAAAGTCTTTACCAATGTTGGTGACACTTACAGTCCAACCACCTGTGAAAGGAGTGTACTACTTCAGATTCACAGTATGTGGTCATACAGATCAGGGCTTAACTGGAGTTCAACTGTTTCATAATGGGAAATTCATAATATATAATTTGCAAACCAGGTATAATGAGTTTTTTGAGTACCTGTCGAATGCCGTTATTCTAGAGCTGAATGTCGGTGATGAGCTACACCTGGTCCTCCCAGAAGGCATTTCAGTCTTTGTTAACATAAACAATCACAGCACCTTCAGCGGCTTCCTGCTTTTCAAATTATGACGTCAGCTCACTAAAGATCTGTAACAATCCATCACAAAGGAATCACAAATCATCTCTTACGCATTGTGGATATTGCCATTTTTGTTTCATTTTTTTTCTTTTAATTCATTCTGCATGTGTTTGTTTCTTTTTGTCATGAACTTCTTACTGAATTTTGGAAAAGCATAAAGACATAAACAGTCATAGAGATGAAAAGGCAAGATGGGCATACAGTAAAGCATATGTACGTCTTTAAGATAAATGAATGTAATGAAGAAATCTTGCCCATTTCAAATAATACCTTTCTATAGCTCATGCCAGTCTTGATTGATGGTGCGTTTCACTGCAAGGACAAAGACTTGTGTCTCTCAGGGTGGACAGGCGCTTCAGCACGGATAAACGAATGCAAAAGAGGACGTCATGACCGTTCTGTGGATATAGTCATGAACCTATACATCCAAAAATTATTACCTGTGTAATACCTGTGTAAGCCAATCGCCACATGTCCACATTTGTGGTTTTCACATTCACAATGGCATATTTCACGTCTTACAGACTTTTCTAAAAGGGCAAACTAGTGACAGTAATGTGTTTCGCAGTATGAAATCACGTATGCGTATAACACTGCCATGGGTTTCTAGGGATGTCTGGAGTTAACTGTGTCTCTAGAAACACATTATGCTTCGTCCAGAAGATGGCAGTCTCAGGACACTGACGCACAGACAGATGTGTTGGGGAGGCTTCCCAGGGAGAGATGATAAGTGATGTAACATGAGAAAAAGGCAGTGATGTTTCTACCAAGAGTCTGATGAGAAACTAATCTGCCCAAGAGCGAAAAAGTGTCTCTTCATTGGTGAATATTTCTGTTCAATATTCATGTGCACGCCGACAAAGAGAGATGCCGTCACGAACAGCGTAAACTGATGACTAAAGCCAAACAGTCATGTCAAAAATAAGTGATCTGAAGGAACCCTGAAGGCTGATGGGTAGCACGACGGGATCAGCTGGAACACAGTGTGGTTCCTTCCCTCCCCCTCAGCCCGTCGATCTTTTTCACATCACAGTTTTTGGGCAGCCGTCCAACAAAACAATTAGCAAGTATGGGAATCCCGGCCCTGCTCTCATGCAGACCCCTCCCTCCCTCCCTCCCTCCCTCCTCTATCTCTCTTTCCTCTCCCCGCTCTCTGCAGCTGGCCCCAGGAGAGAGGCAGCCAAGTTTATTTTCTCCACGGTGGTCCCTTTGAGGTGGCGGCGAGGCCCCTGCCACGCCGCCCCCTGATGTATTAGGTGAGGGTCCTTGAAGAGACGTCGGTGGGACTCTTTTATTACCACGGCACTCAATCTTACTGTTGCTGTGAAAGGACGGTTGGTGCTGTCCTCTTTTTTTTTTTTTTTTTTTTTCCTCGCACCGGGCGAAGTGAGGTGAACGAGTTAAGAGTGATTGAACTCAGACACGTCTCTCCTGCTGGTCACTGAAGAGAATAATTGAGAAGAAAAGCAAAAAACAAGCACTTCAGCCTCGATGATGACATAAACATCTCCATGGCGACGGAGAGAATGGTCCTGTTGGTGAGGACCAGTGGACCTTTATTAAATTTTTTAAAACCACAACTTTTCCTGACCCAGGAAAGAAATTTCATGCTCAGTTTAAATAAATGATAAATATCTGAGCACAGAAAAACTCATTCAGTTACACTTTTTTGGTGGTTATCATTGATGGCAGAGGTATTCAGATTTTTACACTCATTAAAAGTAGAACAAATCTGAAACCCCACCACCACCATCGCTGATCAAGAAGGGGCCACTAAAAAGTAGCCACCCTAAGATTTTCAGTGAACGCTTCTGGCCCCCACAATGAAAAATGTGTGGGAGCAGCCCTGCTGTTATTACCAGATAATCATTACAGAGACGTCATAGATAATCAGCCCTTTAACATTTGAATGCACACCTGTGCCATAGCTACCTCTGAGATAAAATCTTCTACTGTATTTTGACTGTAATGACCTGAGGAGAGTTTGAACTGCACAGCTGAAATGACACAGACTTAATGCAAGATGATTTTAAGCTGTTTTTAGGCTTTTATAATTTCTATATTCTTGACTTCTGACCTCATAATATTCAGCAACAGTAATCGCAGCATTGGTCAACAGCTTTTCTTTTCGGATAGTTTTGCACAGGTGTCATTCACACTGGGGACGATGGGGACCATTTCTTACATAGTGGTGTCCACACCACTATATAAGAAAGGGTTTCGTCTCAATCACATTTTAAAAGCATTATTTCTTCAAAATGTCATGAAATAGCTTGCATTTGAATTGCAACATATGAGAATATTTTGCTCTCCATCAGTTGAAACTGGCCTCTGCTGATCCTAGTGTCAAGGCCAGACAGCGGACTCCAACATGTGGAAGGAGAACAGCTAATGTTCACTGGATAAAAGGTGCGATCAGCCTTCTTTATTCTGTAATAGCCACAAATGTAATATTACATATACATACTGTAATTATCTACTCTGACCACAGGCACTCTCCACATTACATTGCCTTTTATTTAATTGTTGTCTGTTCCACTTTTCAGTACAAAGTGACAGTTGCATCATATTTCATTCACTCAGCAAAACGTTTGCATGTAAAATGTAACTGATAATGTGAAATATAGGATTAAAAGGTTTGCCTCTGAAATAACAATGGAGCAGAAGTAGCATGGAATAAAAAAAAATTTTAAAAAAAGTACAAGCAGGCGACATTAAGAAAAAGAACACACTTTTTAAATGTGCAAACAAATGAAACGTCACTACTAAATATTACATGTGTGTTTTATTTAGTGTTGTAAAAAGTTCCTGAAGGTCATACTCAAAAAAACGGAAAAGTCGCCCATACAAATGGTTTGAGTGAATGTCTATTGAAGTATGTGATATTAAATATATTTAGTTTGGCTATCAAAAGTAATTTTCTGGTAGTGAGTATCAAAAATTACAAGTAAAAGTAAATAATGCATATATTTACATGTACGTTGTAGATACTTAGGTCGACCAATTATCCAAATGTATTTTTTTTGTTTTGTTTGTTTGTTCATGATTTAATCAGATTGTCGATTGAAAAAAAAAAAAATCATTTAAATGAAGTAAGTAACCTTTAAAAAGCAACTTGTAACTGCAGCAATGAAAGGAGCACTATGCAGTTTTGTAGAAGAAATTCAAACTCAGAATATTTACAATATTAAGGAGGTGATAATACAAGCTCAGAGATATTTCTTTTTTCCATAAATTAATAAACAAAGGTGGCAGGGTCCGCCACATAAAGTAAAACAGTATGACATTGTGTTGTCCTTTAAGGTCAGTTTGTTTGTCAGGAATGATAAACAAAGACAGTTTGTTTATTTTCTTTGTTTAGGCATAAAGAAAAAAATAGTCCTCTGATTTTTTTTTTGTAAAACTACATAGTGCACCTTTAAATAAAGGCAGTGGAGTGAAAAAGTACATTGTTTGCCATCAGAAATATGAAGTAGCAGAAAATGCAAACACTTAATGAAAAGTAAAAGTACATCAGAATTGTACTTATTTACATTCAGTTGCTGGATTTTATCAGAGCACACCTCCAGATGTGGAGTTACAGGCGGGTCGCTTAGCATTTTTGGAGAGGAAGAGAAAGCTAGTGAGGGAGAAAGGTGTTTATAAAATGGTGATCTGACATGTGGACACGGCAGCATCCATCTCCATCTTTACCTTCTACCCAACAGACCACAATGAAAGAGAGAGAGAGAGAGAGAGAGAGAGAGAGAGAGAGAGAGAGAGAGAGAGAGAGAGGGAGAGAGAGAGAGGGAGAGAGAGAGAGAGAGAGAGGGAGAGAGAGAGAGGCCGTGTCAGAGCTGAGCGCATAAATAACTGTCGGCCTGATGTAAACACAGCGGTCACAACCCGGGCGAATTAAAACAACTGGTCTGGGCGGGATTAAAGCTCAGCGCGCATGAGATTGTCTTTGTACATAACATGACCTCTGGCGGCTCCGCTCCTCACCTCTGATTGGCTGAATCCCTAAATACTCGATCCAATTAGCGAGCGCAATTAGTGTGTGCGTAAAGATGACGTTAGACGCGTATTTTGCGGCAATATAGTTGCAGAAGTAAGTGACAGGGTCTGAACTGTGATATAAAATATTGAAACGTTTACATGTTTTGTTTTAACCTGTATTAAACATTTTAATTTGTGTGTGAATCTCACCGTTTCCTCACATTTTCGCGGATCATGCAGGGACATAAGCTTATTTTGACTTTATTTTAAACTGCATCTGCTGTTCATGCGGATAATCTTTTGAAGGCAATCGTTTTGTTTACGCAACGACAAGCGCGTCCACTGTTATCTTTTAGTAACAACAGAGGGAGGCTCGGGCTCAGCGCAGCGATAAGAGTTGGGGGGGTCAGCGGGTCAGAGCGAGCACGGGGCCCCACACACGGAATACTAAAAAAAAAAAACAAAAAAAAAACACACAGGGTGTAAAAGTGATGCAAATATATTTTATATACATGTAATCTGTACAAACATTTACTTCACATCCATCACAGTGCGGCCGCCAACAGGCCTGCAGGGGGGAAATGCATCTGCAGAGTATCATATAAAAAAAAAGCGATTTAAAGCGCGCAGTTTATCTTTGATCCAGCAAAGACAACATTATGTGACAGGATGCATTTAAATAATATTCAATTTCTCTTTACGGGAACGAAGGAGAGAGGATCATCTCTCTCTCTCTCTCTCTCCATATATTCCCACTCAAAGTCAGCGGAGATGAAGCGTGCGTTTGGTTTCAGTCACAATCCGTGTTTTCTTTCTTTCTTGAAAAAAACAAATCCCTGTTCCTTTCATTTAGAAAAAAAAACCGCACACAGAGGAGGGGGGGTCTCCGCCTTGGTCCCGTCAGGACGCCGTAGTTCCGCATAGCCTCGTAGTGTTCAGCATCTCCTTCAAGTCGTTCTCCGGCTTACCTGCGACCATGAAAGGCCACGTCTGCAGAGAGAGGGAAACAAACACAAGGCACAGTGCGCAGAGTCATCAACATGAGGCAGCCAAAGTCACACAAAACAAATGAAATACAATAGAGAAGATCAGAAAGAGAAAATCAGACCAGTGAGGAGTCGATTAATCACCCGCATCGATCAGGCGAAAACACAACCATTAGTTCATGCATTTTAGATTCAATACAAGAAGCTGCACCGACGAATGTGTCTGACGGGTTTACAGTGATGTTTGCAGAAATTATACACAATAAAACATGATAAATGCGTAATTGTGCAATTATCCTATCTCTTTCCAGTGTCGTGCTGCCTGTGTTGCATTATTTGGAAATTATTCAGTGAGGTATAGGCCCATTTCTATTTTATTTTTATTATTATTTTTTTTAATCTCTTGTCCGAACACATTTCTGTCTACAAAAGGCCTCAACACAGTCTGCAGGATTAGGCCTTGTCCCTCTCATGCACCTGCTTCACAACGCCATCACCCTCATCCGACCCTTGGGTGCTCTTACCGAGAGGCCTTGCAGTTGCAGGAGTCTGACACCAGATTATGATAAACTCTAGAAATGGCAGTGTCGTGGCGTTTAATAAAAACGAAGCTGTCGAGGAATAATAAAAGTCTAACTGGGCCTCTGTTCTTCACGTCCCCTCCATGTACGCGTTCTGTCTACACAACCCACACATGCTGAGCCTCTCCCTCCTCTCTGTAAGTCTCACCAGGTTCACAGGGTGGATAAATCCGTTTTCATATTTGTCGTTGGCCAGTATCTGCCGGAGGTGCGCGATGTAGCTGGACGCCAGGCGCAGCGTGTCCAGTTTGGAGAGCTTGGTGTCCGCCGGTACCCAGGGCAGCGTGGTCTTCAGCCGGGAGAAGGCTTTGGACAGGACGCGCATCCTGGCTCTCTCCCGCGCGTTGGCCGCGTTCCTCTGCACGTGCTTGCCCTCCTGCTGCGCCACACCCTTGGGTGCCGTTTTCCGGGACGCCGTCTTGCGCTTCTTGCCCGGCGCGTCGCTTGCGCCCTCGCAGTTGGAGCTCTCCCCCGTGCTCTCGTTGGAGTCTTTGCCCGAGGAGCCGAACTTGAGGATGCCGTCCAGGAGCTCGTCGTCGACATCGCTGAGAGACCCGGTGGACATGGTAGACTGTCTCCGACCGGAGCGGGATCACAACATGGACGGGAACAATCGGGGTGGACGAACACACACACACACACAAACACACACACGGACCGGAGATGGGTTCATGAACTGTCTATCTGTGCGTGAAGGGAGCAGAGTGGAACAGTTTTTATCTCCGTGGGGAGAGAGGGCGTTGCTTCATGCTGGGAGGAGACACTGGTGCTGAGCTGACACGCTGGTTCCCCAAGGGTTCCTGGACCCCAAGGGACCCTGGATGGTTCCCCAGTTAGATGTGGAATCTGGAGTTTAATGTAACTGCAGTTTAACCCACCAATCTTTGATTCCTTTTAGAAGATGAACAACTACAAAAAGATGGATTAATTCCTGAAATGTATTTTTACAACATAAGGAACACCACGAACGTTTTTATTGATTTTACTCTCAGAACTTTCAGATTATAAATGACGCACCTGTTAACAAGTGTGGGCCCTTCATTAGGAAACACAATGTACAGATGTACAATACAGTTTATTATTATTTACCTGACTAACTGTGACGATCTGCAACATTCATATGTAAGATTTAGAGCTTTTAACTTTTGCCCACCCCAATCCAAAACTCTTGTGGTTACAATATATCAGATACAGCATATTACGAATAAATACAATATATTATTGTGGCACTGTTAGCAGGTTGTAATGATGTTTAAAATTTGTGGCTGGCACATTTTTGTTGCAATTTTAATTACTCAAAAAACAATGTAAAACCAGTTAACACATTTTTTCTTTTCAGTAAAGTCTAAAACAAAACCACATTAATTGTAACATGTTCCATGTTCACACATATGCAGTCGATGTAATTAGCATAAATACATTTATTTGCTCGCACAGATTTTAAGCATTCAGCTGCTGTCTAGCCTGACTGCTAACTCATGTGATTACAATATATTACTAATGTTACACGTTCTTATAAAGTGTATAAAACATCTGAACACACTGCTGAAAAGAACCAGTCTCGCTGCCCCTTCAGTACCTGCAAAAAACCTGCGCACACATGTAAATGAGGTCAAGATTCAACTTTTTAACAGTAATGGCGAAACAAAAATCACTAAACGGCTCAGTAGAAAATCAGTGTATCTTGTTGGTGTAGTTGGCTTAAAGACTTGTGTTCTCATAACCTAGAACTGAGTTATCTACCTCTGCAAATAAGTGTAAATAACTAAGGATATAATCTTTGTCAAATCCTAATAGAAAAGCTAATTTGGCAGAAGTTTCTAATGATACATTTTGAATTGGTTCCAAGGCCAATTTTTGATGTACCTTTAATCAAAAAAATAACCTTGAAGGCACATGTGTAACATGCAAAATCACAGTAGGTGCAATATAAAGTCAACACTCCAGAGATTTATTCTAATGAAACACTGAGAAGGGTCTAGCTGAAAATTAAATGTCGAAGTGCTGCAATTAAATGTATCATTGGGGGACAGTGTGTGGGAGTTTATATAACATCTTGTAAATGCAATTTCCACAATATTCATTCTGAAAACCAAGATCTGAAGTCAGAGATTTTTTAGTATTCTGTTGTTTTTTAAATCCAAGGTTTTAAATCTTCAACATTATGGGGAAATGGAAAATCAATATAAAAAAAAATACATTTGAATCCTTGTAGGTTTTACCTCGCAATTGAAATGTATATGTATTTGCTATTAGCCTCTTCCGCTCCCAGGGCCCGCGCAACTTTCAGCACATCTTGCCAGTTAACAGGATAAAGTGCAAGGACGGTGGGGGGGGTGTCACGTCTCAAATGGCAAACTGGCGCCTTGGTCCCCTCTGATGTAATGGATACCCAGCACCCACAATCCCACAATCCCCTGTTTGGCCTTCCACATCATTCCACACCGATGCTCCATGCACCGGACCACTCAGGGCTCAAGTCCAAACAACCAAGTCTCTGGAGCTCTGTGGTGTGGCAGCAACGGGGGAACACTGATGATAGTCATGTGCATCTTGCTGACTTCCTTTTTTAAAATATAGTTTATTATGAGGGAAACTGGTTGTGCACATTTGTATTTGCAGATCTTTCTTGCTGGGATGCAGGACTGTGTGTGTGTGTGCGTGTGTGTGCGTGCTAACTCAACGTCTTTGCCTGCACAGCTGAGGCGTGTGCAGGGATAAGAGGTGTGTCTCTCGAGAGCTGACCTTTAACCCCCCCTGCTTCCGGTGTCACAGTGCACTGAACAGGCACCGCCGCTCCGTTTCATCCACGAGGATCGAGGAGCCGCGTTTTAAAATAAATTTGGAAATAAGCTCTTAAGGGAAGTTTGCAGAAATAAAGGAGATACGGCACCACAACGCAGTGCAGACAGGGAGAAAGAAAAAGAATAGATAGGTGAACGGACGGAGTGGAGAGGGAAAAGGAGGGGGGCTTAATCTCCTGGGTGGGCTGGAAATCAAAGCACTTTGTGGAAAAGTAATAATAGAGTCCGTTAGATTGATGATCACCTCTGAGATACACGGATCCACCAGAGAGGGAGATGAACTAAAATAGCTCACGAAACAGAGCACGGCCCTTACTCTCTCCCCTGTGCGTCAATAAAACACAGATCCTGATGTAATTCTGTCATAACTTTATTTGCACTTGAAAAAAGACTTTTATACTCATGTGGCGTGTACAAGATTAAAGTTTATGTCCGTCAATTAATAACAAAATATCTGAATGTTCCCGACACTGGGCCTGTTTAGTCACCAGGCGGTCCTTCATGTGAATGTTAAAACAAAGTACCTTCCCCGTGACTGATTCTTTCCCTCCCAGAGCCTCGGTCACACAAACACAGTGACATGAGGCAACAGGTGGAGAAGGGGGGTTAAGTGAGAAAGATGGAGAGAGAAAAAAAAGAGAGGACCCGGGCAGTTATGGAGGGACATGCTGCTAATTAGCCGGTCCGGAGTCAAAGGTTAGGCTGGTTGTGTGATGTCGCAATGAGGGGACGGGTTCCAGATGTTGCCACGCAAGGCCACCGAGGGGTGGCGGGGGGGGGGACACCTGATGCCTCGGGTCATAATCATTTCTCTCTCTGTCACACACACAAACACCTTTGTTAAGTGTTTAAAGCAACTTCAAATGTTGAGGAATGGCGCCGTTTGACATTATTTTAAGGGAACGTCCTGTTTATGTCCCCCTCCGACATTCGTATACGCCCGAGGGTGTGTGAAGTGAAACCTGCAGACGCTGACACTGCTGTCATTTTTTTAATGGCGTGATATTTGTGTATGGATGCAGAGCAGAAGAAATAGTTTGCATCGCGTCAGTTCCAAACAACAAGGGCAGTTAAGCAGCCGGTTGCCAACATTGTTCACTGATAGCTGTATTTTAATAAGTGTAGAAGAAGAAGAAGAAGAAGAAGAAGAAGTCATTGTTTTTGTTTCTTTCCTTTGCTGGCGTGTGCACCCCTGTTACTCAACAATAATTCCTAGCAGCGATAACTTATTAACTTCCCACCATCTCGTCTATTCTGCTTTTTCCTCTCTGCCCTTCACGCGTGATTGGGATCATGACCACAAGGAACATATTCAAATTTGTCAGCACAGTGAGTCCCCCCAAAAGTTTATCAGTAACGGTACATAACTAAAGCTATGTGACTTTGTTTTTAAAGAGGTAAAACATTTTCACCATCTGCAGGCCATATCTTATCTAGCTGCAGTGTCATCATAGATTTGATTTCCTCTTAACATTAAAAGGTAATTAGGTCAAAAACAATGCTCCCTAACTCTTCAGATCTGTAGTAATATATCTGTTGGACCCAAAAGTGGACACCATCAACAGGGAAATGGTTGAACGTATTTATTAAGCATGATGAGAAGACTGGGGGTAGAGGAGGACTGAGGCTCAGGCTGGTGGAGAGGAGAGGTGGCTCACAGGTGGAGCAGGCTGGTGGTGGTAGAGGTTTGGGGAAGCTGGGTTGTGGTGAGGCCAGGATGTCTATCCAGGAGTAAATGCAAGAGGCTCAAGAGAACGAGCGTTTCACATGGAGACCACACGACCAGCGTGTGGAGGAGAGACCAGGGTATTTAACCTGGAGCTGATTGCCTCAACGTGCTGCAGGTGTGCAACAGGTATCAGCTCTGGCAAAACAGGAAATCACACCCAGCATCTCCACAGCACCTCTGGAACACACACACAAGCACATAAAACAGGCACAGTGTACCACTGATAGTGAATCTGGCCATGAAGATTCACTTTGACCTCAATCAAATACAATTTTTTAACTAGACTCGCCACAGATTCTCATCTTTCACTAAAACGGCTCTCCTCATCTTCCTTCCTCTGCCATGTTTTCTAAACACATGAGGGATAACTGAAAAAGACGAAGAAACACGGAGACAATACATTATGTGAGCGAAAGGGACCATGATCTGAGACATAATATTGTTTTATTTATTAGCAAAACATTCCACTTACAAAGAAAAAACGAAATTAAAAAAAAAAAAAAGAAAAACAGAAAATGAAAGAGAGAAAGAGACTAGTTGCTTGGTGGCTGTCAAGAACGGAATGAGAAACTATAATCTTGGAGTGAGGCTTGGGGTGAGAAAAACATCATCCATCTATGTCTTGGCACTCCAGTTCCCTGTCCCCTTATCACCGCCATACTCCCCCTACACACACAAACACACGCACGCACACACGTATGCACAAATTGCCTCTTTTTTTTTGCCTCAGTTCAAGTGCCTCTGAAGAAAGAAGAAAAATCAAAGTAAAACAACTGAAAGAAAGGTTGCAGAGAGTGCAAAGATACAGGAGGGAGTGGAGCGAGCCGGGGCAGAAAGGATCTGGCGGACAAACTGGGCAATAAGAGAGAATTATGAAGATGTTCATGGGAGTGGAAATATCATATTATATTTCAAAAAGACAACAATCCTTTGATATTCAGTGACAGGAGCATCCGGAGGGAGGCGAACAGTGATTCACCAGAATGAGACTGATATTCTGTCACAGTGTAGGTTAATGACCTGGAAGTCTTGTCCTTACTGTGTGAGGGAGTTGGAGAGTATTGGTCTCTGGAATGTGCGCACACATGCACACTTATGAACGTAAGTGTGTGCATCTGCGGAACATGTATCCGGGTTTAGCAATGCCTGTGACAAATGGTTATGGATGTTGTGGAACGCAAGTGAGGAAATCTTGTGATATCTTGATGAATGTGGGGATCTGTAAAGAGCCCCTGCACTGCTTAAATGTTCCTCTCCTCAACTCACCAAAAAAGTCCAACTGGAACAACAGGCTCATTTGACAAGGACAAACCTGGGATGTGACCTGTGTCTGAAGATAGGTTGTGTTGAATATTTTACATTTATTCCTTTTTTGGGCCGTTTTTGTGACAGCGCATCCTAACAACTAAACAGCTGGACAGGTATATACCGTGCCCAAAACAATATGTACCACCTTTATAGCATGCTGGGAGTTTCACTGAGTTTAGGTAACAACAAAAAACTACTTGGTTAGGTTAAGGCAAGAACACTAGTTGGTTAGTGTTTCGGTAAGGGATATTTCTTGGTTAGGCTTAGGCAACAATACTTCTTGGTTAGGTTTCGGTAAGAACACTTCTTGGTTAGGTTTGAGCAAGACCACTACTTGGTTTCTACATTCAGACAGCTTTCATTCAGGCATTCATGGTATATAACTTGTGTGTACATACATGAATTGCTGAAGAACACCAAAAAGAGTGAGTGTGCTGCATGAATGGCCAATTGTTTCATGGGCTTGCTCCTGTTTTTGGGAGACTGTTTCATAAGTTTGACAATCAGACAAGCACTTTACCCATTGAGAGTGGACATAAAGTTGGCTCTTGATTAACTGCTGCACAGCTACTGACCAGGTCATCGTCTTCCAAATCATCAGTTTTTCCACTCAATCGCAAGGCAAGCAAGCATTTTCAGATTCATCCATTCTCACAACTACTTTTAAAATGTCTGTTTTTGGGGCATGGCAAACTTATGGGGATGGAGGACCCAAAAGCGGGAAAAAGAACATGCACTTTTTATATTTGGTCAACTCATTTTATGTGTCGCAAAGTGTTGCAAGTGGGATTAGGCGAAATGTTTGTGCGTATGAATCTGCGTCATTACATTTTAGAGGCGAGCGGGAAAAGGAGACATCATTTGCGGTATGTTCCACTACTTAAAGAAGAGTTTCCAGTTGTTACTATATAGAGAATGGAAAACGACAGATGGAGGTCAATAACACATTAACCCTGGAAAAGAAGAAGTGAGAAAAACAAGGTAAAGACAGTAGGGCAAACTAACAAAGACGTTAACATTTTTAACTGAACCTGTGGCCGAACGTCCGAAGACACTTGCTGTATTGACGGCTCTGCTCCCAATACGCGTACACGCACCGTTACTGGAGTTGTATTGGCTTGAACTTGAGTTGGCTGAGTGCCCAAAGTGGCCTGTCGGAAGTAAGTGAGACGTGATGCAGCTGCAGTTGGAGTGTGTTTGTGTGTGAGCATGTGTTCTCCTGAAGTGTGACACTTTTTTAACCTCTGCGGCAACCTCTGGTGTAACTCGTGGCCTGGTGATCGGATGCACAGATAAAAAAAACAGGTCGAGTGCGTGCGTGCGTGCATGTGTGTGTGTGTGTGTGTGTGTGTGTGTGTGTGTGTGTGTGTGTGTGTGTGCATGTGTAGAGCTCTGTGTAACACTGGGCAGTAGGGCAGTGGAGGACAGTGCCAGGTTTTCAGAGTCTGGTCTCTGTCACTGTGATTGAGGGTACAGTTTATAAACAGAGAGAGGGACAGTGCTCAGTTTTCTATCTCACACAGTGGTACCAATGAGTGTGTGTGTGTGTGTGTGTGTGTGTGTGTGTGTGTGTGTGTGTGTGTGTGTGTGTGTGTGTGTGTGAGTGTGTGCATGTGTGTGTGTGTGTGTGAGTGTGAGTGTGTGTCTGGGACCAGAACTCCCAGCACCCTACTAAATCCTCAGTCTCCCCCCATGCTTCCTCCTCCTCCTCCTCCTCCTCCTCACCCAGTCCCCCCCCCCCCCTCCTCTGTTCCCACTACCGACTCCTCTCCATGTTGTTGGATGTCTGGTCAATTCTGTCTAGCCAAAACAAATAGAGTCAAAACAGTCCAGTGAAAACAAGCTTTTCAGCCAAGACGCGGCCACACACTTAATCCTATTAATCCACACAGTTAGCTGTGTCTCAATAACTTCCAAACTGTGGCATTTCAGTGGTATTCAGCTTTCAGTGTACACGACTGGTTAAACTGAGATGTGTGGTTTGCTTGGCTCTAAGGTGCCGCTGAGATCTGGCGAGTGATACGGAAGTATCCACTGCCACCAACACCTCGGATCAAGATGTCACACTCGGACGGACGGGCCGAGACTCTGTTTACATCACTGATGCTTGGTGCTCACACTCAGTCAAAGTGGACGGACAGTGTTTACAAGATGTCGAACTTTTGATGCCAACGTTATCATCACCTTCATGTTACTGCTGTTTACATTCACCCCAGTGCAAATTCAGATGCACAATGTGATTGTGTATATTTGTATATACATGTCTGTATATATGTTCTGTGTTTTGTGTAGCACATTGGAGGCTTGCAGGGGGATGGAGCTGATCCATGTACAACAACGTGTGGTAGTTTTTCATGACATGAATGACATTCACATTTATTTCAGAGTTTGAAGGGTTAAGCCATTAAGATAAAACGTTTAAACATTGGTCCCAACAGTTGAAACTAGAATCAAAAGTTTGAAAGTGATATTCGAATGAGGATTTCAAATGAAGAGCTTTTTGACGTGCCTTACAGAGATTCAACTTTTAGAGATTACGTTTATTCGATTTTAGATACAACCAAAGTCCAAGTGTTGGAGCAGGGTAGTATATTCATTTCATACGGCTGTACCAGTCTAATCCCCGGCTGATCTCTGTAAATGAAGGGAGATATAATGTCAGGATTATCCCTGTGCACACCTAATTAGCCGTGTAATGCCGGACCGTCGCTGATATTATTCACACCTGATTAGTCAGGCTGCTGTTAACATGGAGGGCGATGATGGAGAGGGATGATAAACAGCGCAGCGCTCTTATTGGTCGGATCAGGTTCTGGGCTTTGATCATCTTCCTCCTCATCACTCTTGAGGGAACGACAGGTGTGTGTGTGTGTGTGTCTGTCTGTCTGTCTGTCTGTTTATATATGTGGACATTTTTATAACACTTGAAATAAGGTGCACAAAATGACAAGTAGCAACCTTATTTACTATCCACATTTTAATGCTGGAACTGCCACATGTATTCTTATTATTTTGAAAAAGGAAACTGGTTTCTCCCTTGCAGATGAAGTGATCTCACCACATCATATCTCCTCTGTCTTAGCTCATAGTTGCACACTCACATACAGATCACTGATACAGACACACACACTGATTATCTATAACTTTCTGTGGCACTCAGTGGTAATACTGTAGCTCACAGTGCACAGGGATAGTATTATCAGAGGCCAGGAAGAGCGATAGGAGCAATCCCTAAAGGCTGGTGATACAACCCCGAGCTCCACTGTGAGTAGTGTGTGTGTTTTCACATTTATGTGATTATGTATTTCTTCGCATGTCTCCGTTGTTGGGGGGGGGGGCCTGCGCTTGTCTACGTGAACAAACTCCAGGCTTGTGTAAGATACACCCACATAGCCCTCCGATATCTCCGGATAAACCATCCAGAGCCGCTGATAGCACAGGGACGTGCTGACTACCCTGAATGCAGGAAAAACCTCTGCCTTCCTGGGCGAAGACATTACGCATATCCCCCTCCTCCTCTCCGTGGCTGCTCTCCTACAGCACTACAATCTGCCTTGCAGGTCCCATGGGGAACCGGCGCCCCCGCCAGGGCCTGAGATGGAGGCTCCTCCTGGGCTACTCCGCTGATACTCCCCCCCCCCCACCCCCAGAAGTACAGGGAGGGAACTTGTACAAACACTGCACATTTGAGTTATGTGTACAATCTCTTACGCACACCCTTGCACACTAACATAGGGTACACCCACAGAGAGCAGCACAGGCGGAGAATATACAACAACAAATCTCCTACGCTGTTTAATATAAATATGAAAAAACACAGGGTGTATTTATGACAGATGTGTGAGGCCGGAGAGAAGAAAAACTAATAAAGCGAAGACAAAGAAAGGAATGTGAAATTATGAAATTAAGTGGATTTGCTTGGCTCTTAGTTACTTATGATTTGGCAACTGATGTTGAGAGTGTGCACGTGTGTGTGTGTGTGTGTGTGTGTGTGTGTGTGTGTGCGTGCGTGCGTGGAGGATTAAGGTAGCTGACCTTAGCAGCACCTTCTCTCATCTCATTTCAGGCCTAATCTGTGTTTGCATGAGTGTGTGTATCAGTTCTCCCATGAGACGTCAACCTAAAGCTACCGGAGGATAACAGGAGATGACGAAGAGGTGAGATGTGAGTTGTGATAAAAAAAAGTGTGCCTTACACATACACACACACACACACACACACACACACACACACACACACACACACATATCTAGCACCAAATCTCCAGAGACCTTAAAGATCCTCTGAACCCCAAAGTCCCAAGGCAGGAAGCAGACAAGTGTGTGTTTGTGTGAGTGTGTATTAGCTCATTAGTGTGCGCATGTATTTGTTTGTGAGCGTAACCCTAGCTCCGGTGCAGCTAACAGACAGGTCCACTTATTAGCAGCAGACAGACACAACAGCACCGCACCTTTAAGCGGTTAATCACAAACAGATGTCTGCTGACCCCTTCCGCTAACAGTTAGCATTTGACTTTGCGTTATCATGCTAAATACCCGGTCCATGTTCTTGCATATTTCTCCGATGACACCAAAGTGCAGGCAGTTATGAGAAAACACAAAAATGGCTGCAGGCCTACTGATCGTTTCCAGATTCGGGATGACATTTTTAAACTTTCAGCTGAGGACGCCTCGAATTAGCAGTTGAGTAGAAGTTTCAGTTGCTCTACATCCATTCAGGAAAAAAATGTCAGCACAAAGACACAGTGCCATGTGTCGGTTCTATTTGTGGTACCATGCCATGTATTCCTTGCGTTAACAGTTGGGACTGCAATGAAGAAAACGAAATGATTAGGAAACGATCGGTTTTGACAGAAAAAAAATGCAAGGGCATTCTCCCAAGAGTCATCGTTGCCACCATCCAGAGGGATATACATCTACGGTCTTTACGTTAAAGAGGCAGGGGCACCTTACTCAAGCAGAACGCAGCCCTGTTTGCAGACATATTGAATTTGACCCCTTTCCCCATTTCTTCATGTTCATTCATTCTCTGTTTTTTTGTGTATCTCTCGGTGTCTGTCTCCTGCTGCCTCCCTGCTTGTTTTCTGGAAAAGTTTTGTTTTCCGATTGTTTCCAGGGTTGCATTGTTTGTGATTCCAAAGAAGTTTTGGTGGAATTCATAAGTGAATTTCAAGTATAACCGCTTACAATTGCGTAGTCATGATGAACACACACACATTTTATACACACACGAGTGTGTATATGAATCTGTCTCTCTTCCTCTCAAAAGCTCTGGCACGGTTAAGCAAATGATCTCTGTCACTGCGGTGCATCAGCTGTTGTGCAGCTGTCTGATGTGTATTTATTTTCTGGCTTATTTATTTGACAGCAGCGATCTGCATCTGAGGAGGTGAGAAGTGTGTGTTTGTGTGCACTTGAGTAAGAATCATAATCCCCTTCAACGTCTATGATTTCTTATTTGTATTTCTTATTTGTAAACACATGTACGTCAGTTCTGTTTGCTTTAAAGCTTCTAAAAGTGAGATTTTCAAACACTAATAAAGCGGCGAATCACTATTTGCTGTAAAAGCTGGAGTGGAGTCATTTCATCCAGACCGGAGAATAAAGTTTGTGTTGCGATCCAAGCTGATCTCTTCTTTGTTTCAGCGGCCGGATGGGCCACGCATGGGTGTAAGATATGTGCTGCAAGCTGTTAAAGGGCTCCAACTCGACCAAGTGACCCCAAGTTTGAAGAAAAAAGCCATGAAAATGTCCTCTTGGATGCCCGCATCTTAGATAAAGCATGACAAAGTGCCCTCTGGGGTGCCCTCACTCCTCTATAATTACATCACAACTTCCTGTGCGCTGGTGTTCCACCGCATACAGCTGGTGCCCTTTTTATTTCCTCCCCTGCCCCTCAAACATCCTGAGTCTGCCACTGGTACATACACTTTTGGTGCCAAGATCAATTTTTGGCAACAGGCAAATACTCACCAGTGATGACTTACAAAGTGTCTCGACAGGGCTGACCTCCTGACTCCAGAATTGGAGAAAGCTATCAGATTAGCTGTGTAGACCCACTTAATTTGACTAAATCTTACTGTCGATGGTCCGTCAGTGGATGGTACACTAGAATAAAGTGTCTGAAACTTTCTGTCCAGGTGGTTAAAACGTCGCCGACTTTGCACCAACCATTAAGTTTTTGGTTGATGCTTCAATAAATAAATGTGCTTCTTCTGCTGACAGGCACTACAACCTGCCATTGAACGTTTGCTTCTCATGCAGGTGTTCAGGTGTGTTTTACTAATTACAGCAGATGTACTTTCAGTAGTGGGTCAAAACAGATTGCACTGGATATACAGTGTACCCATCCACATCGAGGTAAAGATAAAGGTGTAACTGGAAGCATCTGGGCCTTTTTCCAGGACTGATGATACTTCTTGGTTTTTGGAGAGAGAAAAAAAACAAATCGCACAAAGATCTGTCAGCGAGAAGGTGGTCCTTATCTATCTTTTTCGCCTGGATGCTAATTAAAGATAATAAACCTTGCAGATCATTTCTCTCTGGCTTTAAACTCACTGTCACCTCTGCTCCTCTCGTACATTACCAGATGGGGTGAAACCACACACACACACACACACACACACACACACCTAGAAAACACTGTTGTTGGGTTTCCCCAGAGGCTCCAGGTGAGCATAAAACAGAAACGCTGTAGATAGTAACACAGGCAACACTGAAAAGCACGTTTTAAATAAGCACCAAATGATAAAAATAGTGTCGAGGGGCTTTTAAATACACACGACGCTTACATCTTTCAAACACATGCCTGCGTAAACACAGACACATACGCGTGCACACACACACAGATTAATTTCTCTGTATGTCTAAGTTTAAACCCCCTCGTTAATTTTCACTCCACGCCTTAAACACAGGTGCTTGGAGAGCTCACAGATGCGAGCCCGATGCCAGATATGATATCATGTAACCGAGTTCGAGTCCTACAACTTTTTGGTTTCCCACCGAAAGAAAAAATAGAAAATCCCCCCGCCACTTCACTTATCACAAACACAGGCTCTCTCCAGCGCTTCCTCTTCCCCCCTCCGACTCACCAGCTCATTCAGTGCGCAGATATTTATTTAGCTCAGAGACAGAGAGTCTCATGAGCAGACGGGGCCCGAGGACTTTTTTATTGAGCAAGAAGATAAAAAGGCGAGTTCTGCTCTGTGTCCATTAGGACTAAAATGGCCAGGAGGGCGTCTGATGAAATGGAATAAACTGTTGTGGTTATCGTCCCTGGCTGCCGCGGTGGAGGAGAGCCGGAGGAGAAAAGAGAGAGGGAGACTACATGCACATGAAACTGCACATTACACCAAAAAAAAAAAAAACATTCACACACACAAATCTACCGCTCCTTGGTATTGCCCAGGTCTGTATTTATCCCTAACCATAACAGAGCAGGCAGATAATGGCTGATGGGACCGTCGTAAAAATAACCTGGCACATGTCTGTTTGGATTAACCTCGTCTCCTCACCCCATCCCTCCCCGCCCCCTCCTTCTTCACCCCTCCATCATGTTTTATTGCTCTCTTCTTTCCCAACCATTAATAGGCTATCTATCTATCTATCTATTCATCTATCTATCTATCTATCTATCTATCTATCTATCTATCTATCTATCTATCTATCTATCTATCTATCTATCTATCTATCTATCTATCTATCTATCTATCTATCACAAAGAAGCACGTAACACTGAGGAAAGAATTACACCAAAAATTTCCATGAATAGCAAACAACAACAACAAAAAAATATTAATAATAATTCCAGCATGATTGCAAATATTGTACATGTTTATTTTGGAAGGGCACGGACTGTCTTATCGACGGAAAAAGGAAACGGGGCTTGCTTATTTTCCCCCGCGAAGGAGCCTCTCTCTTTGCGCAAGATATTAAAAGTGTTGTCCGAATATGTTAAAAACTGAATCCGAAAGGGAGGAAAAAAAACGAAAAAACGAGCCAGAAGAAAGAGAAGAAAGAAACATTGCAAGCGCTTCCCTCGCGTGGGTGTTTGAACTCCAACACACAAAACAGCGAGCTACAAATCAAGTTATCTGAGATTGGGTACAAATAAGGGAACTTCCAAAGGAGTTCCTGGGAAAACATGAGTCATCATCACATCAATCTGAGACACCGGTGGGAAAATATTCACGCATACTTGCCTTTGTGTGTCACCTGGTTATTGTAAGTGCAATAATCAGTCGCCTTTTAGCTCTGTTTTTGGCTTCCACCCGGGGCGGATTCAGGATGTTTGGTGGATGCAAGGTGTTATCAGGTTTAATCTACCACTGTGGCATCCAAAAGTGCTCTTTCGCAGCATTTTTTCAAAGATGGGGACACCAGTGGAGACGAAAGAATGTCAAGCAGTCATCAAGTCAGTCTTTGACACAGATGGAACTAAAGTTGTGAAGCTAACGGTAAAAGATGAAGGCCTGAAAACCAGATCAATGAGCTGAAAGACACTTCCAAATCATTTTGGCAACTTTCAGAAGTGATCCACTGTTGAAGGGAAGCAATATGGTGCTCATATAATCAGCAGATTTTTCTAGGTAGTTTACAAACCAAAACACAAAGCCTTACTGTTTGGGTTCACCCTTATTCCCACCAGCGTGCAGCCAAACTAGCTTTAAGCTAGCTGTCTCAGGTATGTCTTTAGCTCATTATGAAATTATTTTGGTGTCTTTTAGCCCATTGTTTTAGTTTCTAACTCAAACAAATCAACAAATTATTTCATTCTCACCACTCTCATCGACCTTATGTGCAACTGTTTCCAGCAAAGAAGCTCCAATGAACCCGATGTTCGCCAGGTGCTGGTACCAAACAGCTGACGGATGTAGCTGAAGTGGCTCATTTAACATTAACGCAGATATTATTCTCAGTAGTTAGTGACCAAAAAACAAGTCACACAATATCCAAATGAACTTAGTCAGCTGAGATGTGAAATATGTACCTAGCGTGTTTTGGTGTTTGTGTGCCCCCTAGTGGCCATCATTGGAGTCATGCTGCTTTTGGGGGAAACGTTCCGATCAGGACCTTTCTCCGATTCAAAACAATTGTTCTGTTAGTGTCTACAAAAGCAATCACCAAGACCCAGCGCTGGAGTTGTTGACATGTTAGGACACATTCCCACATTTAAAACCCTGAATGCCCCTCTCTTGTGAGTAATGCTCAATAAAAACCGGAAACAATTATGTTGAAAACCAACAACGAGACAGCTGATAACTTCAGTAAACTCCCTGAACTCCAAAGGAGGACACTGTGTGCCTGTAAAACGCTGATCCCCACGTCTGATGAGAATGGGAGGCCAATATTTTATATCTCTGTGGTGGACGGGGATACAATATATCTGACACAGCTTTATTGGCTTACTCTTTAATGACTTCCTGCGCAGAGTGAGGCCGAAGGAGACGGAGGGAGTCTAACTCGCTGAGGATTGAGATCTTTCTCTTTGTTTTTTGTTTTTTTTTTCTTTTTTCTCGCTGTTTTTGGACTTTCTTTGAACCGTTTACCTCATTATCCGTTGCCCCCCGCTCCTCACACCAAAGGCTGATTCCTCTGTTCCTCTCCCCCTATCTGCCACTTTAACGGTCATTTGGAGCCGACTGTAAAGTAAATGCCTCTTCAACATGATAAGTATATGACCTTGTCCATGTATTCCTCAGTGTACCTCTCTCTCCCTCTGGATGGCTAAGATGGGGTTACTAATGAGCAAATGTTCTGATGATGAAGCCTTTTTCCAAGAATCTCTTCTCCCAAACGCCCGTGGCCTTTGGATGACTCCCCGAGGAGACCATTAATTTAGATATCAGTATGTGTGTGCGCACATGTGTGTGTGGGCATGTGTGTGTGTGTGTGTGTGCATGTGTGTGTGTGTGTGTGCTGCTCAAATATGAGTGGGAGATATTTTTTTGTTGTTGTTGCTTTGTTTTATCACACACAGACGCAAGCGTGAGCAAAAGCAGATCAATGCGAAAGCGTGCAAACGTGCAGCGGCGCGACTCTCCGGCTCTTAGCCGACTAAAACACAACATGCCGCCCTTATCACGAGTCCCTCCTTCCCATCATCATTCTGCACCTTCATCCCAGCTCGCTCCCCAAACGCCACCCCAAAACATCCTTCTACGTCAACACCTCCAACAACCCCCCCTCCCTCACCTCCACCCAGTTCAGACCATTCTAAGCACAAAGTTTAGGAGACATTCAACACACACTCACATGGAGGTTCAGGTAAAGAGGAGAGCCACAATTTTTACTTCTCAACACTAATAATACAATAACGCATTTCACTCCTGATCGCAAGAAAACACACACTTTTATCTCAAAGGGCAACCAGACGTGTAATTGAAGGGGATCTCCGATAACCCCAACCTCGCGAACCAGCCAACACTTGTGGTTTTTTTCCCTCCGCGGCCGTTCAGACGGACTCCTCCGCGCTCTTACAGCAGTTTGTTTTTGGAGTGCTCTGTTTTCTAGTCAGAAAGGAAGAATCCACTCCACAAGGCTTACAGCAACTCCTTCTCTTGCCAAACACTGGCCGTCTGAGGTGCTGACAAAATGGCCCACGGGGCCCCCGGACACTTCCGCGGCAGAAATGTGTTGTTTGTTCGTGTCTGTCTGTAAGGGAGGAGGTTTTGCCATCGGGGTCTTTCATGTGATCCCCCAAAGCATCGCTTGTGTACAGCTTCATAGTTGAGCTAATGGAATTGTTCTAAATAAAAAGATGGGATTACTGTGATTAGATGACAAAAAGGGTTTTCTCATCATGTGTCGTCCGGCCTGGATGAGGAATCCCCTTTCTCATGCTTTCTGAGGTATATCCCCTTTTTAAAAAATTATTATTTACTCATGTATTATGTATTTTAGCAGATGGTAATTGTAACCATACAGTAGGTGTGGTTCGGGTTGCTGGGTGAGCGTTGTGTGTGTGACCTTTCGGATTCTGCTACTGTATGATGTTTGACCTGTGCCAGGTTCTTTCCTTTTGTGAGTTTTAAAAAGAACACAATTGTGAAATAAGAACTGAAATAAGCAAATTAAAGGTATAATGAATGTGAACGTGCCTGTGAGGCAAAATATTACAGATAATATACAGATTGGATAAGTTTATGGTTATCATTACTTTAGCTGTGAATAATCATTTTGAAGCCTCAGATGAAGCACAGTGAGATTTGGAAAGTATTAAAAAGGTGTCTCAAATAAAGGCCTTGTCTGCATGTGAATGTTTAAAACATCAACAAGTTTGGAAATAAATGGATCTATATAAGACTGTGAGTTCATCATGACCCAGCCTCCTCAGCATTATTTCATTGGGCAGGTGCTTTTCTCTCTGCAGACTGGATTTGCACCAGATAACGCTCATGGTGGTGTCATCATTTCCCAAACCAGTCTAAACACGGTCGTGCAGGGAACTCCATAACATTTGTGCAGGTGTGTTAATGTTAGGCCAGTAAATCTGGCGCGATGAGTGTTGGGAGTGATTGTCTCCGTCTGAGCTTGGCTATGATGGGAGGGCAAGATGATTTCACCTCTTTGTGGGAACTCCTCTTTTTCTGTGGGCTGAATGTCTAAACTGTTGTTTTTTTGGGGTGGGGGGTGGTTTGGTCTCCTGGCACGCTGCGGCATCCTTTACGATCCAACTTCGGCAGCATAAAAAATGATATTGGTGTCTGAGGATGGGTTTAGATAAGTCATGTGACTGTTATTTTCCTCCCAAGACTGAAACCACATGTATAAACACAGTCCTGTCATATTTACAGAAAGGTGCTGAGTTTATATTAAACAGCTTATTCACCAGAAGAAAAAAAACTTGCAAATCTAACTCAGAACATTTGTCTCGTTTCTCATCAAAACTACCTCATTCCACTTAAAATAAGACTCAGCTATCTAGAAGGTAGCATGTTAGCGAGACAGAGACTTGATTTTCCCTCATCCCACTGGCAGATTTGTTTCTTCTCCATAGCCATAATTTATGTATTTATTTCATTGTTATTATTTTTACCTATTTTTGAAATTGTTCTAGTTTAGTTCAGAAGATAGGCCTACTCTGAAGAAATTCGATATTTTGACTAGAAGCCAGACGTGAGAGTCACTTTGCTGAGTCACCAATTCCTGTCATAATAATATTAATATTGTTTAGAATAGATTAAATAGTGTATCAGCCTAAAAACTGGGTCAACTGAATTCGGGCCAATTAATTACATCCCTGTTTCGACTACTGAAGACGAACTCCTTCAATGCAATCCGCACCCACGTCGCTTCCTGAATCGAGGGTTGGCGTGTGTCTAAACAAACCTGCTTACGCATATTCCTGCGTACGCACATGAGACCGGTGTGTTGGCCGTGCCCCCCGATGCCTGGCCGACTGGTCCCAGTAAGAACGGCGCTGATGTAAACAGGCTTGGTCGTTCCCACGTCTCTGTTTACACTGGGAGACCCCGGAGCAGCACTACCAGAGCGCTGGATTCCCTCCGCACGGCAAACTAACACACTATCCATCTCCGTCTCGTACAGGGACACTTACTCATAAGTACACGCATGAGGTACGTGGGCATGCAGATGCAGTGCATGTGCATCTGTGCAGGAACTCAGCCGTGCATGTTTAAGGCAGGTAGGGGTACAAACTGGGACCGGCGCACAGACTGAAGAGGTTTTGGTCTTTCGTTGGCTTTTTCCTTTTCCTTTTATCCTTCAGATCCTTTCCCTCCAGCTTTTATTCTGAGACCCATCATCCTCATCGACCTCTGCTGATAAAACTCAAACTGGTAAATCTCTAGCAATCGGACACAGAGTTCCCACAAACCCATCAAACCAGTGCTGATCTCGGTTTTACAACACCACTGCAAAGACTCTCAGAAGCTTTAACTCCGGCTCTCTCTCCGTACTTTTGAAATGGGCCTGTGATGTACGCCCAACATAAACAAATCACTGGGGTCCTGACAAACACGTCCACTTTACAGGCAACAGTGAGGTCACCCCCGTGGAAAGGCGCATCTGCCGATTCAGACAAACTCGGGTTTTTTATAAAACAGTGTCATCTTCACATTCTGAGAGAAAGCAACTTTGTTTAAGGGGGCTTTCAAAGGTTCTTCTTACTTTCTTTGGGAGTTTGGAGAAAAAAAAAAAAGCTGTGTGACCTTTTTAGCTGTTCATCATGAGAACACCAAACTGAATCACCAATTCTCCATTCACCTGGGTTTATTATGGTTCCAATAACAAACATGTTCTGTGTCATGTTTGACGAGTACTCTCAAGTTAGAATTTCCTGTTATTTGCAACTTTATACTTCCACCTCACTACATTTTGGAGGCCAATGTTGTACTTTTACTCAATGCATTTATTTGATAACTTAAGCTACTGGTTACTTTGACGATTGCACGCCGCATGTGAGCCAAAGGGGCATTTTTAAATTAAAGGGGCAATATTTAAGAATTTTCACCTCTCAAATTCATGCTGTAAACAAATAGGGGGAAGCATATATCCAGAGTAACAGACAATTGATGCTAACTGTGCAGCTAGCGGTCAAGACTGGAACCACTAGCTGCACAGTTAGCATCAATTGTGCAGCTAACTGTGCAGCTAGCGGTCCAGACTGGAAGCCAGGAGTGGTTTTATCATAAAGGACAGGCTGGGGCAACATGGTTAGCATGCTAACTACAGTAACTTTCTTCACATTCTGTTCATTTTTTTTGGGGGGGGGTATTTTTGAAACACTGATCCAAAATGCTCAATGCTGGATCAGATAGTCAGCCCGTGCTAGCAGTCATAAACACTAACCAGTGGATGCATGGCCAATTGAGCCTACTAGCTAATAGCAGCTACAGTTAGCCGCAGTTGGCGGCTACTGTGATGTCATGCTGCTGCCTGTTTGTTCTGAGCATTTAATTGCACAGCTTGACAATTCTCACATATTGCACCTTTAAGACTTTTACTCAAGTACAACTTTTGTGTACTTTTGTACAACTGTGAACACATGAACTCATGCACGCCAACACAAATGTTCCCAGACACATGAAAGAAAAAAAGAAAAATCTCTCACTTTCCCTCGGTCACTCTCTCTTTGACACACACACACACACACACAGAGTAGTTACAGTGATGGACCGTCTATTTATTCTTAGACATTTCTGCATCTATTAAGCTGTAAGTGCTCACATCTGTGTGTTTACATGCTGCATCTTATGACCTAATGAGAATAAGAGCATTGTTCCCCTGGGAAGAGACTGCCCCGGTGATGTGCAGCCCCAACAAACTGTAAACATACTCCTGCGCCCTGCGTCAGCCGTCTCACAGCACACACAAACACACACACGCCGGCCATGGATGCTAGCGGTCTGACTTTCCTAACCTGCTCTAAATCTAAACCTTTATAGTAAACATCTTGGGACATCTGAACAAGGCTCTTGTGCAGAATGGATGTGAATCACAGGGCTATATTTCACTGGGAATTAAACGAGCGGGGGGAAAAGAGACAATTTGGTAACCAGGGAGGAAGGACAATAACAACAAGGCTGAATCATAAAGAAGATATTTTTCTGTTTTGTTTGGGCGCGGGCCAGGCGGGAGAAGAGTTTGCATTGGTTTGAGCAGACTAGCTGGGTTACAGGACACAATGCACAAATGTGCATAAGCAAGCGATAAGTCATGGACACAAAGATGCATAAACAAGTACACATGAACGTGTGCACAGACTCACACACATTTGATCCAGTGTTTAGTTTAAAAGCAACTTTATCTCATAAAGATTGTATGTCATTCTTATCAGTTCAGCGTTCATGCAGCTTTGTGCAAAGTTACACACAGCTGAGGGAGTCAGATGAGTTCAAGTAAAAGTACAAGCCAACACAAAGCCTCATATAGTTAAGATCAATCTGCTTAAAGGTCACAATCAGTGCAGGATGTGCACAGAAACAGCATCCATTCACCGAATTCATTCATGAGCCACAGGAGCGGCTGCGAATTCTCTCATTGATAACACAAACATTCCCGGCTGCCTCCAAACTTTACTCCTTCTCCTCTTCTGTAGCCTCTCCAGATTTTCCCTGAGGAGCATTTACGGACCAGATGTGCTCATTTTCCTCTGAGATGTTCTAATCCACGTTGCTTTAATGTCAATACACCATAAACAGTGAAAAAGGTTACACATTGTTATCTGGAAATGGTGTTAACATAAGCCTGTTAAGTGTAATATTGGCAGACGTGGATGATTACAAAGACAAATCTGGATGCAGAATTTGGCTAAAGTCAATTGAGCATTTTAACCCTTCCTTGGATTTGCAAATTGTGACTTTGAATGACTAAAAATCAATTAACAACATGTTTTTGTATGTGATTAATTATTTGCTCATTCTGCAGGAAACTCTGCAGAAAACTTAAGCTTTTTTTATTTATTTAAATCATGTCAAAATGATGTTTTATTTCCCAACAACACAACCCTTATTCTCCACAAGGTGGTGCAAGATGCAAACTTTAGACAAAGTTACTGGCTGCTGTTCAATTCAGTCTGTGAGAGCAGGTCATTGACAATAAAGGTTGTATTTCATCGCATAATAATCATACAATCTTCTTTTGCTATTCGGTGTAACTCAGTTATTAAAGCACATACACAGATTATGAGGCATTTAAATGTCATTTGGATAGCTTCACTTATCAAAGAAGAAACAAAGTCCTGCATTAATAGTTTTTGAAGTGATGGCTTTTTTCCTTCTCAATCCCACTTCAGTTATTTGGATAACATCTAGCCTTCTTTACTACATCTGCAGCTATCGATATCTCTTAAATCTAATTCTAATTCTAAAATTCTAATTCTAATCTAATTAAATCTCTTAAAAATATAAAACTGAGATTTCAGAATGATGACAAAAAGGCTGCAGTCCTTAAAGACTGACCACTGAACAGTGAATTTTCCTAATTTCTCTGCATAAAGTTATTCTTTACTTGACTGCTTACCTGCTTAAAACTAAAACATGGGTTAAATTGTTGGACTTGTATATCTTTATTTTTTCTTCATAAAACCCTAATGAATGGCGACTTAATCCTAACTTGATCTGTTTGCTGATACCTTTCTACCCCTCTCTCTGGGTTTGCTGTTTTTATTGATTATAAAAGTACTTTAACATAAATGTATGTTCATTTAACTTCTCTTATTTGTTCACAGCTCGCACCTGTGCTTTTTCAAATGACTCAGTGTAAATATGTTTTAACATTTTTGTATTTTGAAAGTTGTAACCGGAAGTCCTAGTTAGTTTGAAGTTCACTAGGTCACGTTGTTTTATTGTGAAGGCTGAAAGCGGATATTGGGTTAGTTGCTGGTCAGTTGTCTGCGGAGGAAGGGGTCTGTCCATAGATTTCTACCGTTGACTGGATTGTTGTGAACTGGGGTTATAGCGCCGAGCTTGCTGAAGAGGTAGCTGAAAAATTGAAGCAAATATTTCAGACACATACATTTTCAATCAACACGCATACCCGACCGGAAACAGCGGGACTACATCGTCCTCAGTGTAACGTTTAGACAGCTAGCCTGCTAGCTAGCTTAGCTAACAACTTTTCATTCATTACTGCCGCTGCACTTTTCTTTGTTGCTAGCTAAAGGCTAGCTGTATTTAACACATTAGCTGTGCAGTAGTGGGCGAGGTGTCGGTTAACAGAGTTTTTAGCCTCTTATCTCAGTGGTTTTTTTCTAACCACAGCACATTAGCTAGTGCATTTTATGCCGAATTAGTTTTCGGTGAATAGTTGACAGCCGGCTTGCTAGGCTGGCAAGATTAGCTAGCATCATTTCCTGATTCAAGCATATCAGGTGCGTTACTATGCAACACAACACTGGGGCGAGTGATGCATGAGCTGTAGCGCCAATGAACCGTACATTTGAGATGAAGCTGCAGCGACGTATACCCTACATGAATGCATTATGTGTCCTGTTAGCCTGCAATATTTTTCTTAATCATGATAGGTAGTATAGCTAATATCAACAGAGATTAGCTGACATACCAGGCTGTGTTATTAGCGCGTTAGCTAACGTCAGTAATTGATTTTGACTACAGCACAACTGTTAAAATGATTCCTGTAATGTCTTGCAGATGTCTGTCTGATTCGTGTTTTGACATCACAGTTCATATCTCACGTAGAAGGGAACCGCGTAGCTGGAGATCCAGATGAACCGGTGCTGCAGTTAAGGTGACAATTTAAACCACCTTCCTTTGTTATTATTCACATGTGAGAGCTGCATTTACACACAGAGATAGCCTGACTGAGTGCTAGCTGACTGTACTGTATGTGCAAGCTATCAGCTAATGTGACTCTTTAAAACAGTCAAAATAAATACTTTGAAAGCTGTAGGCAAAGCATTACATTACATTGTTAAAAATGTAATAAAATTATATGTCATGAACTGAGATTTTTTGTTCCCCTTCCAGCTTGTGTCGTCTCTTTGTCCGTCTGTGAAATGGAGGTGATTATGGTGTTGGTGATAAAGGTGTGAGGAAAAAGCCCCTGTGGTCCTCTTGCTGCCCCGCACACTTCCTCATGGATTCCAGCAATGATGAGGCACTCGATATCATCATCACCAATGTGGTGGCAACCTTCAGGACCCGGTGCCACCTCAACCTGCGCACTATCGCCTTGGAGGGAACCAATGTCATCTATAAGCCAGAAGTAGGGGTAAGGAGGTGGCAGACTTTCAATGAGGATTCATTTGTACAGCTTTACTGCATTACTTCAAATTTCAGCTACTTTTTTTTTTTTTTTTGTGACTTCTTTAGAAAGTTCTGATGAAGCTTCGTAAGCCCAAGATAACAGCCTCAATCTGGTCCTCAGGGAAAATCATCTGCACTGGAGCAACAAGGTAGACACATGAAACTCACACTGACCACTGGCTGACAGGCAGACATAAAACACAACTGTAACTGCACATAACAAATAGAGTTGCTGGTTGCCAAAGTGCCATTCATTTTCTCTGGTGAGAGAAATGTTGGCTGCTGATGGCCTTGGCTATCCTGCATCTGTGTTGTTGGGGCAGTGAAGTTGGCCCATGCTGAATGTTTAACCAAACCCCCCCATTAACTGCCAATAATTCAGAGGCACTATCATTTGTCTCACCTGTCATGGATACAATACTGACATTAGAGCGAGTGATTATCATTTCTAGCAAATCAGCCAGCACAGTGATGACTTTGACTGTTAGTGCCCTGAACCAGTTGACGTTTGTGTGTTTTGTCTCGTGCGTGCCAAACCATACAGTGTATATATACTACTGCCATGCTGCTGCTCACTCCTGTTCTCCTCTTTTGTTCAGTGAGGATGAGGCAAAGCTGGGTGCTCGCAGGTTAGCGCGCGTGCTGCAGAAACTCGGCTTCAAGGTGAGAATAATCGCACAGCTCTTGGTTAACAATACTATAGCAGGTACCAGGTTTTTGTAATGCAAATAATGAGTTTTTCATAATATCTGTTGAGGTATCGCATCACAGATTGTCAAGCTAATGCTTAGGGTTCTTTCACAAACAATTTTGTGTTTCATTCAACAAAATCACATTTCACTATGTCTTAAAACTTGAAAAAAAAAATCTACCAATCTTTAAATACTGACTCAATTAATGGAAATGTTAGCAAGCTTGTGGTGTGCCAGTTGATTTTAAGTAAAATGCCTGAAGGTTTGCATAATAAGAGTATGTTTGTGCGAAGGAGGCACAGGTCTTTCATGAACAAAAAACAAGCTAGCTTTATTTTGTGAGTAGGAGATCAAGTTTTGTGACGCATAAAAAAAACAGAAGAGTGCAAACAGGACAAGCCTGCAGGTTGAACCTGGCGTTTAATAGCTCTGCAATTCAAGTAGCTGCTGTCTTGTGTTTGTATTAGGCTGGGTAAGAATTTAACATGGCAAAGCACTTGTGTCCACTATATCTGCAATAACTGGGGAGTAAAATTAGTGATAACCTATAGATAAACTTGTCAACACTAAGGCCATAAGACCAAGGTTGAAAGAAAAGGGTTCTTGTTTAATGCAAAAATATGAAAGTATGAATACATTCTCTCTGGTTCATAACTCTTTGTGTCTTGTCTGTTTAGGTGAGGTTTTCTGCCTTCAAAGTTGTGAATGTGCTGGCAGTGTGCTCCATGCCGTTTGCAATCCGCCTTATAGACTTTACTAAGAAGAACCGACCCATTGCCAGGTAAGATGGCACTGTGCATCATCACACAAAATAAGTTATTTAAGTTATTTCTCTATACTCTTTTTGGTTTATTAGTTTTATTTTGTGGCGAATAGAACACAGATGACTGTCATCACTAACCGTAATTATCATTCATTTTTATTTAGTTTAGTTTTTTAGCTGTTGAAGTGTTACACTTACTTCATTTGTAGCTGTTCAGTATTTGCAATGACAGGAGGACCTCTAGTGGTGGGATCACTTTATCACTTTGAGCGCTTTAGAGTCCATTTAGCTCTGTTGTCATAAGCAGGCACACAGGTGTTGGTGTGCGTTGGTGCAGTCAGCCTCTGATTCACGTTTATATGACAACATATGGTGTGCCGGCATACGGTGTCCTGTAAAGTCGAAAGTCTCTTGTGTGTGGTACTTAACTGTGTGTTTGTGTGTTTGTCAGTTATGAACCAGAGCTCCATCCTGCAGTCACGTACAGGATCAAACATCTCAAAGCTACTATACAGGTGTTCTCTACTGGCAGCATCACAGTCACAGGTACGTGCACGTCTACACACTAACACAAAACACACACACACACACACACAAGACACTCACCTCTCTCTACCCTCCTTTACATACAGCTGGAGGGCACACCAGCTTAAGGGATTGAGGTCACATTGCAATGCACTTTTACAGTCTGTAATAACCAGAAAAGCTGTTTGTAAAATAACCCAATTCCTCGAAGAATTTTACTCTGAGTGAAATAGTTTATACCCTCTGAGTATGTTGAGCCATGCGTCAGGATGAAATTAAATACAGAATTAATTACTTTGCTGCCCTCATTTTTTGTTTTATCACATGGTAGCATCTTCTGTACTCTTATAGTCTGTATAAAGGGTTTATTCCTTCTTCTTTTATTTATTTATTGTACTCAAAATGTGGTCTTGTGTCCTCACCCCAACCCCCCACTCACCCTGAACCCTTCATTCAGGACCAAATGTGCAGAACGTGGCCACAGCTGTTGAGCAAGTCTACCCACTACTGTTCGAGTGTCAGAAACCCCACAACTGATGTATTTGTTACAAGTGTGGAAGCACCTTATCCTTGGATTTTATGCTTGGTTTTATTATTATGTCAGCCACAGACTTCTAGCAAGATCAACGGACTGGATGTCACTTGGATTTTTAAAACATTCTTAAACAACCCCAGAGTCGTCAAACTTCCCCCTCACAAAATGTCATCGTTGTTGTGGATCGTGCGGCTCTTACGATTTTAACAACCTAAATTTGCAAGTATGTCTTCCAAAGTTCAGGAAAAACTGCTCCTTATTACCTGACCACCAAAGGGGTGGAAGCTATTTGCTTTTTATTTGCTCTGGGTGTTACTGCACAGACACTCGAAGACAAGTTGTTAGCAATCCTAACTACTTTGACACCTAACAGTGGTGAGCATTGCGAAGACTCGGCATGCATCACTGAGGAGCCTCACCTTTTAACCCTATTCACAAGTCGTCCATTTGCTGCTTTCTCTCAAAGAATCTCCGTCCACAGCTCTTCTGTTCTCGTGTTAATGCGAGGCATCCATTGTTTTATCAATAGTTTTGCCTCAAGAGAAAAACAGCAGTCAAATCTGAGTCTGAGTCAGACCTGAGTCTGGACTGTCAGTATGTTACATTTTACGCATGTACAGAAAGAGCAGGTCCATAAGCAGAAACACATATCCGCTCACAATATGCATTAATCTGATTTTAACTGTAGTTATCTCACATTTTCTTACTTTGTTTGGTTGTCAGTTCAGTAAGAAATTGTTCTTGTTTCCCCGCTGTGTCACTGGATCAGAACACACACACAATTGTGATTTTATTTTCATTTGCTAATAATTGTGATGTTGTGAAAACTCTAAGGGTTTAGGTATATTGTATTTTTAACATGCAGTTGGGTCACACATCTCTCATTTGCTTTCAACCCACACAACTACTGTTTGGTCGCAGGCTTAAGTAGTACTGAGAAAGGGCATGACAAAATAAGATTTTAAGCAGGCAAGGGAATAAAAAATTATCAAAACCGTCCATGACTGGACTTGGAGTTTCCTACAAAGGCAAAGGACAAAGAAACAGAAATTGAGAAAATTGACCATAATGTTAAAGAACCACTCACATTTGTATGGCAGTAAGCTTAGCCTTGCCACACAACATTTGTGGGAGTTTTTGAGGCAACAGTGTTCAAATAGGCTTAACTTGCAGCATCAGCCAATACCTGAATTGTCTAAAAAAAAAAAAAAAAACAATGAAAGAAAAGAAAAACCTTTGTAGTATAATATTCTCTTAACTGAGCAAAGTGAGCAGTGAGATGTTAAGTGTTTTTAAACAGGAACAGAAAACCCCACTGAGAGAGGTAATGTATATGTATGTATATAATCAAGGCATCTGATGGAAAAGATGTTAAACTTTGTCTCAAGTATGTGGGATGGACTCGGTGTCACGGAAGATTTGTGAAACTTTTTGTATTTTGTATAAAAATAAAGGTTAATGATAAAAAATGATAACTACAGGACTTCTGTGTTTCACACTTTTTCATCATTCAGATCTTCTGTGTGAGTTTGCAAATACATTTCCCTATTTAACAGACGTACAAATGTGCAAATTTGAACAGAGAACAGGTCCACACATGTCATTCTGTCTTGCAGTAAAATATTCAACATGTTAATGAACTAGGTACAATTTTGGCATCACTGGGAAAAAAAAGATTTTTGCTCTTGATGCTTGTTTTTGAGGATTCAGCAGTGTAAAGGGGGAATGAGCATGCTGATCATTTCATTTTCTTTATTGCTTGTCCCCATAACGTGCAGAGGAGATGACTCTAGGCTCTTCCTACTGTGACCATCAACTTTTCTGTCACAATGCAAGATTACAGTCTGCCTCTGTATAACTGGTTGAGCCATTTTAGTGTTATTACATGACATATGACAGGGAGCAGCATAGAAATAACGTCTTAGCAAGACCCAAAAAATTGCATGTACAGACATGAGGTGATTAGTGTCGGATTTTTTTTCTTCTTTTGATTTCCCCACTTTGATATAAGAGACAATCTTTTGTAAATGTTCATAACAACACCAGGTCAGAATAAAAATCTGTTGTACAGTTTCAGCACTTTTTGTCAAGCCTATGGTTGATGAAAAGTCCATTATTTATGAGAGTCAAAGGTTCTCATTTTCACATTCAAAACATACAACACGTTAATGTATTCACGTTCAAATAAAACCTATTATTTTTCATACTGTCCATCACTGTGCCACTTCCATTGTCCCTCTGTTTGGACGCTCCATTTTAGTGTCCGTCTCTTTAAGGCTTCCCTGCTGAAAAGCCCAGTCTGCTCTGATTGGCCAGCTCTCACTGGCCTGAGAAGGCTCCGCCCATTGTATAGTTGTGACACCACAATTTTATAAGAGTCCTTACACCTCCTCCCGTGGATTGAGCTATTTGACACTTTCACAGTATCTGTAAGGCACATTGACCTGCTTCAGAATCAAAAAGACATGGAAATCTTGCTTTCTACGTTATGGGACCTTTACTGGTAAGTTATTAGAGCTGGATTCTTAAACAAAGAAGAGGTAAAGAAAGTAAGGAATTAAATAATTATCTTTTATATTATTTGTATAACAGCTTATTTAATTCTGATTGTTGACAATTTTTTTAGTGCACTTTCGCAAGCATGAGTGATATGATCATAGGAACCACCTGGAACTGCAGGGATGTACCGATGTGGGTGGGCTGTACCAGCTGTAGCCCAAACATTCAACAGTTCCAACATTTTGTCCCTCTGGATGCTTCTCCGTCTGCTGAGGTGAACTGTTGTTAAACAGGTCTGTTAAAAGAGTCTGAAAAGAATGTTTCCTGGAATCCCTGTGGACATGCTGCTGCTGATCAGATTCTCCTGAGGCCGAACCTGTCCACAGAGCCTCACCTCAAATTGTTTCCCTGTAAAGCAGGGAAAGATAAAGTAAACCATTTCACAAATCAATCAATTAATGACGTTTAGTTAACATGTAAGCTGCCACTCACTTCTTGGCCAGTTCTTTCGATATCTCCTCCAGTGTGCGACCTTTGGTCTCAGGGATACAGAGGATGACAAACACCAGTAGAACAAAGCTCATGGTAGCATAGAGGAACATCACATTGGCAACACCAATCTTTTCTAGAGAAACGACAACAAAGACATGCGTCTTACTTCAGCGCAACCTAGGTCAGCACACTGGTGTTTTGTCCTCTTGCTCTGCTATAGTAGTTGTGACAAAGTTTAGATGTACTCAGTGTACTACATTATTGTAATACACACGTGAGTGAGAAGATGATGACCTCTTTTTTTTCAGGAAGTCAACAAGTTAAACGTGTTTAGTAAAAACCTGTTGACCAGTTCAGAGTTTGCTAGTTGTTGTCACAAACATTACGTACATTCATCTGTCTTTGGGAAATAAGTAAAAACTACAAAATTGAACGCAAAGAGCGTTGTTGTAGTTAAAATGTTTACTTTTCCTGTAATATTTGCTTGCAATTTTATAGCTCAACCGCAATTCACTTAAGCCTACAACTAATAAGCTATCACGACATGACACACCTGTAACTGTGAGGAAGGTCATGGAGATGAGCAGGTTAGTCGCCCAGTTTACTGCCGACACCACAGACACGGCCCTGCCTCTGATCCCCATCGGAAAGATCTCGCTGATGACCACATACACCACTGGAAAGGGAAGAAAATGGAAGAAATGCATACAGTGACATCAGTGGCCATGCTTCAGGTCTGAAGCTTTAAAGTCAGGGTTTACACTGCCTTATCTGAAGAAACAGGAGCATTTCAATCTAGACTTTCCCTGAGCCAAGTATTTGTATGATAACCAGTGTTGTACTTTGTACGTCACAGAACAACGTGTAGAACACTGCAACCACTGGCACCAAATATAAACCAACAAATTTCATTAACATAGAAGTGCCTGAGTGGCTATGGATTTTATCTGCTGCTATGTATAAAGTCGCTCTGTCATTTTTTAAGCAATTATGTCAAAAATCTGGAAAATCCAGCTTCTCAAATAGATTTTTTTTTCGTATTAAACTGTTGCTAACAAAAAGCATTTGACCGCCATTTGGGTTTTGTAGATACAGCAGGAATGGTCTTATGTACTCTTGCAAAACTCATGGCTCACTTAAATGCATATATTTGGTCTTTCTGTTAATTTGGCTAAGTGTATCTAAGTCTTAAAAACTGTATGTTCGCATTCACATATTTTGTGTGTCTGCATGTGTTTGTAAAGGGAGTGGATGGATGGATGTGTGCTTACTTGGTCCGAGGCTAATGGAGAAGGCGGCCACAAACACCAGGAGGCTGATCAGTGATGCCAGCTTCAATGTGGAAGACACTTCTAAGTTAGTCGTTCTTCCTCCCAATTTCCCTGTCCCATCATCCTCTCTGTTGGTCCCCAGTGCCTCCTCACTTTTCCACTGGCTGGGGAGGAGAGTTGAAAAAATTTCACTCTCATCAACGTCCATAGTGGTCCTGTTTAAACCCCACAGCGTAAGTGTGTGGTTTGGTGTAGTTTGACTTTTACACAGGCTGCTGAGGTGTGTGTGGCTTTGCAGCGTCAGCGCACCAAGCGCAACTAGCGACATTCCCATGGCGACAGCACCCGCGCACAAAAAGCTCTTGGGTCCCACGCGGTCGACCAGCAACACGGCTGGGATGGTGGCGACTACTTTGACCACTCCGAACCCCGTTGAGGCCAAGGTTGCTGCGGCGTCGCTGTTGAAGCCGACACTGCGGAGAAGAGGCGAGGCGTAGGAGAGGATGTTGGGCTGACCAGTGGCTTGCTGGAGGAACACTAAGGCCACACCTGTTAGCAGCCTAGAACGTAAGTTGGCCTTGGTGCTGAACAACTCCAAGAAACTATGCTCCGATTCCTCTTTTAGAGCCCCCTGGATATCTCTGAGTTCCACCTCCACATGTTCCTGAAAGCCACCTCTCATTCTGGCCAGGACTGTTCTGGCCTGCTCCACTTTACCCTGTGCAACCAGGAAGCGTGGACTGGGTGGGAGGAACACGACTACACTGAACTGCAGCAACGCTGGAGGGATTACTAGTCCAAATGTATACGCCCAGCCATGAGGCAGAGTAGCGAAGGCGTAACTACAGCTGAATCCCAACATTACACCCACAACCAACATCAGCTCGTACAGCGTCACCAGCAGACCCCTCCTCTCCCTCGGGGAGATCTCCGCAATGTACAGACATGCTGCTGTCCCTGACAGCGCCGTCCCCATGCCAACTATCACCCGGCCCAGTGTGAGTGCGATAAATGAGGTGATGGCAATGTGCAAGATGGTTCCTCCCACCACCAGGGTGGCGCTCAGGAGCAAAGAGCAGCGGCGGCCATAGCGATCCAGAATGGGACCTCCGGCCAGGCAGATCAGCAGAGCACCGAATAGTTGGGAGCTGACCAGCAGTTCCTGTTCCAGGCAGGAGAGGGAGAGGAGGCCCCGCAGCTGCAGCAGGACGCCAGAGGTCAGGCCCATTTCATAGCCCAGCATCAGGCCACTCACAGAGGCCGTTACAGCCGCCACTACCACCAGCCAGCTGCAACCTGGAGAGAGTAAAAAGAAACACATAAAATGTACCAAAAGATCAGCTAAGAACAGGTTAAATGTAACTCTGTAAACTCTCAAGTAAATGTTACTCTTCCACAGAGTTACAGAGTTATGTAACTCTCCCACAAACATGAGAGTTTAATATTATTATATTCAGAATATGCTAAATTTAGGGTACATATTAAACTAAAGAGTTAAAAATTACACTAAATTGGCCACACACGTGACATGATTTCATAGTACTGTACTGTGCCATCCCTCACACACCATTTGGAGCACTTGCACCTGCCAACACTCACATAGGTGATGCCAGTTAAATATTATGAGGCTGAGGACACTGTCTTCCTGCCTGACACACCCTAAGCGTCATATTCGCCTCAGGTGATCTGATTAAAAGGCACAAATTGTTTTGTGGGTTTTTTTTTTTTTTGGAACAGTAAGAATGTCATGACGAAGATGATCTGGTTGAAGAAGCACTGTCGGCAGGTGACTGTAAGGTGTTAAAGCGCAAGACACAAAACCTCTTTTAGATCCAGTTGGGTTATCATGTTATGTAGCTGACCCTACACTGTGATCTCCCCAGAGGGGGACCAGCAAGACGAACGTTTGATCCCTCTGGTCATCAAGCAAGATTGCGGCCTTGTTTACACAGCTAGGCAAGGCACACATGCAGACATTCCATTACACATTCCATACTGGGAGCAAAAAGGTTGTCACTCAAGGTGAGAACCTGCTAAACAGCCAGATAGTATCAATGAATCACAATAATACACAAATAAATAATATATAGAACTGTGTAGCAATACTTCTTGCAGGACCACAGCATTTCTCCCTGTACATTTCCCCCAATCATGGAGCTGCCTTAACAGGCTGACTGTGTGGAATTAGAGGTCGGAGGTTCAAAAGAAGAACGCTGAGGCAATCTTGTATTCCGTTGCGTGCGTGCGTGTGTGTGTGTGTCTCTGTCTGTCTGTCTGTGTGTGCATGTAAGAGGGGCTTGAGCATACTTGCGTTGCCTTGTTTGAGCTAACAGACATTGACTATCATTACAAGCACACAGATAGGAAAGGAACAAATGGAAATCTGATGAGTTGAGTATGTAGACATTGACACCATTTGCCTACTGAAAGTATTTTTTTATTAACATACAAATTTTTAAAAAATTTATGAAGTGAGTTATTTCTATTATCTAAATCTACTGAGTGCTTTTTTTTTATGGGTTGTAAAGTCAGACGCCCGCATACAATTGTCCATATAATCATGCTTGCTTTTTTCTTTTTTTTTTGTTCTAATTTAATTATGTCGCAACACGCAAGAAAAACAGAGACGCAGCTGCAAACTGCAGGGTCCTATACGATCACACCCCCTCACAATCCTTTACCATCCTTGACATTATCCAACATCTAATATGTTAGACTGTAATCTCCCTTGGGTACGTTTTAAAGCTAAAGGGTATCTCCTGAAACATTTAAAATGACTGTTAAAATACAACATTTTTAACTGAACCCATCCTCCTTTTTCACTCCTGATGCCTTAAGTCATAATACTTACAATTGGTACCCTGACAGCTGACAGAGAGAATCAATCTGACACCAGTGTTTTACTGTGTGGATACACTACTACTGAATATTCATACACCAACATTCCCCAGACATTTTACAGCTGATCTCTGCACCATGTCAGTTTATGTGATGGCTTACCTTAAATACACAAACACCGCGGGTGTGGGTGGGGATTTTGCTATTGGGAAATATTGTTTGGTTTTCCATGACATCATCATCAGCTTTACAATTTTCCATTAGGAAGAAAGTGTAAGGTCATACCAAAATTATACTGGAAAGGTAACGGGTTAATTAACTGAATGGTTTTTTTTTTGTGTCACGCCATCTTGGTCAACGTGACCTGGGACAAAGAGTCATAAACAACTTTTGGCTTCATCATCAGTGTTAATCAGTGTCGAAGAAGCTCTCAATGTGGGAAAAGTTGAACATTCAACAAACTGCATCTTAGAATGGGTGATGATTCAGCGAAAATCTAAGAATTAAATACACGTGTTCAAAGAGGCAGGTTTACTGAGTAATCTGAGTAACTTTTCTGCAGAGCAGGACTTTTAACTTCAGTCCAAGTTCCAGATGATTTACTCAGACAGTTATCCAGTTAACTCAATTAGACTGCTTCTTGGAACAGTTTAGCATTTAAGAAATATTGATTTCAAGTATAATCAAGTTTAATGTGTGATTTAAGTGTTTATGGAGGCCCAGTGGTGGAGGCCAGGGACTTCAAGCTGCAGAAGCCTGTTTGAACCTAGACTATTCAAATACACCCTCACCAAACATCTAAATTAAGTCATAAGTAGGCTTTAAACAAAATATGTACACAATCTATGGATTAGACTTGTATTCACATTCAACAATAGCGCTGGTCTCTGTGTACCTGGGCCTCTGGGAGGGGACAGTCTCTGGGTCTCACAGGAGGAGTTGCCCGTGAGGTAAGAGGCCATCGCCCTGGTCCCACTGTCGGGGTTCATCTTCAACCACCTCTAACAGCAGACCTATTGAATTTAAAACAGAAACAAACCAGCACATTCAATCCAAGAAAAGCCCTCCATTCCGCAAAATCAATCCTTCTCGTCTTGCATAAACCTGATGGTTTGTTACGCAGAGCTATCTGGAGATACGCTGCGAGAAAACTGTTTGAAAAAGAGCAGGCACAAATTAATTGACAGGTGATTGGCTGAACCATCTGTCTATCATTGCGTATCATGCGCTGACTTCAACCATCAGATATCGAGTAGAGGAGCACTGCCACCAATGGAGCCAGTTGGTCATATGATGGATTTGCAAGATCACATCTAAAGACACACCTGATCAGCTGAAATTCTTCACTGAGACAGAAAGCAGGAGGGAATTGGGAATTGGAACCACAGAGAACCAGTTTCAAGTTGTCCTGCCCATTGTAATCATATGTCTCCAAGGTTATCACGTCCTATTATCAATGCTGGCGTGTTTTTTTGGACAGTTGTGCATTGTAAAACAAAGATGTTAAACTTTGGCTTCTACGCTGCTGTAGTCTTGCAACAAGGAGTCATGGCAGAGATGAAGCGTGGCTTCGTTTCACAAAGAGAGACGACAGCATTGCTTGGTCTAAAATGATAATTGTCGAAACTCAACTAAAATGCTAAAACAGCTTTCTGAATAATGTGAGCTTAAATTCAAGGAGTGCCACGTCACTGACATTCCCTGAACAAGTGCCACTGCTTCTTAACCAAGCAGCCTGTTTGCTGCCGAGAACAAATGCCCCATTACAATAACAAACACCAGAGAGGCTGGCGTCTCAAGTTTTTTTTTTTTTATTACTAAGAATATCTTCCATCTTATTGACTGACAGGTCCGAGCATTTTTCTTCTGCATTTTGTTCTGCATTTTGACTTTTTGGGAATTTTGGTATCAATGCCCAAATTCTGCTTCCACTGCTATGCTGACTGATGTGTTGACGCAAACACCGATACAAGCCTGAAAAATGCAGAACTTTGTCTTTTTTTTTAAAAATTATGATATGATCGTAGCAAGTCAACAAGATAACAAGTCCAACCAGACATTTGGTGCCAGCCCTCTCAGTGCATGGCATCCCTTCGAAACTTGGCACTGTGAACACTTTTTTTTTTTATCTATGCAAAAAGCGTAAGAAGGTTTGATTCTCTGCCCTACCTGTGGAAGAGGTTTTGTCTCATCCTTGTCTTTAGAATAGAGGAACATCAGGAGGAGACAATGTGCTGCTCATCGTAAGATTTAGAAAATCAAGTCTAAATATTCCATATAATGGCTTTATGAACTTTGCCTTCCAAACTTTATACACAAAACTCAGGGCTCACCACCAGATCCAAAAGGCAAGGGATGTTTTAACTGTCTTTAAAACACTGTCCAAACAAACCCTGGTGCAGAAAAAAAAGGGTGAAATTAGACAGTCCTGGGTGAAACTCGCACCAACTGATGCCTTTTGTTGTCCTTGGATACAACCAAGGACAACAACGCAATCGAGAGCTGTGTCATAAATGCCAGCTGCGTGCAGCTCACAGTGGACATCTGCAGCGAGGAAGCTTACTTTTCAAATCCGTCTGTGGCACATGGAATGGTCTGGGATGTGCACTGTTTCCTCAGCCTATGGTTGACATAATCAATATAGGCTGAATGTAACAACTTAAGACAACTTCCTTTTCTTTTTCTTTTTTTTTTTTGGCGTGTTTTCTGTTTTTCTATCCCCTGACAGTCTGCGACTTGAGCTAAAATGTTGAGGCTAGAAAAGCAGAGACCACCAAGGGGAAAACTGGCAAAAGTTAAAAAAAAAAAAAAAAAGTTAGCAGCTTGCTTTCACACAACGTCTTCCGCGGTGGGCTCGTCCCCTGTCAACAAGTATTTAAAGTGTACAAACAGCCGGTGACCTCTCCCTACCTGACGCCCCTGCCGTGTCTCTGTCGTCAACTTTAGTTTGCTGTTTGTCGGCCCATTCAGCTTCTTTTTCTTCTTCCTCTTCTCCACTTTCTCCTGAACCGCTCGCAGCTCGTGTCGGCGCACGCACTCAACTTGTTTTGGTGGAGCGCCGCACAAGCCCCGCCCACGTCCGCCCCCAGGCCGCCAATGGGAAGCGCCGGTTCTGTTTTTTAAGAACGCCCCACGTGAAACCCCATTGGTCCGGACGTGTTTTTGTCAGGTAGCGTCTGTAAAGCAATGAATTAATAGTGAAACAAAACGCTCCTGTGGGCGGATTGTCTCTATTTCGGCGCACCGTAAAGATTTATCAACGATCTTGTCTTTTCTTTCTTCTGTTTTGTTCGTCTTTCAGCTGCACATAGGTTATTATGAGGTCGTTTCGTCGCTATAAAGCAATCAGCAATAAAAACACACCTGTATCAATAATTCTCGTTCTCTCACACTGCATGTGACAACAAATATGGAGGCCGCGTGCTGTTTTTGCGGGGGTCAGATGTCCCTTTTCTATGAGTGCAGCATGACTGGGCTGTCACACACCTGCCCTGCTGCCTCACAGATGACAGAATGTAGCCCTGTGTTGCCTGAAACCGTATGTTTGAGCCTGTCCTACTTTCTCCTGAGATGCATTTAGCAGCCTAGAGAATGCAAAGATTGACCTGTTTTTAACTACTGACATTTGATCCTCAGAGTGTGCGTGTGCATGTGTGTGTGTTATGTAACGACTCAGTAACCAAGATGTTGGAGGCTCACTTTTACTAATGTCAGCAAGTAATCACTTGATTATTGTACTACATTATCATCTGGAGAGATATGCTGCCCTCTAAAAGTCACAGATTTCTTATCTCGGATTTGACCTGTGGTCTACACGCCACATCTGAATGTAGCTTCACAGTTTAAATGAGCCAACTAATACAAACCCGAGGCACACAGTCAGACAAAGTGTTTTCCAGAGCCTCTTTTTATTTGCTGCAAGTTTTAATCGGCCAACCAGCACTTTAGTGTCGGCAACGCAATTCAGCGGACACACCCAACAAAACAAGCTACCGATCATGAAAGAAGGTTTGTTTTTGTTGGCGGTAGGGATGGGGGAAAGTACCGCAAGTAGTAGTCCTGCGTTCAAAAGCTTACTCGAGTAAGTCATATACAAAGTATCAAATGTTAAGCACCCATTATGCAACAGAGGGACGCTGACAGAATTATTAACCAACAGCATATTGCATAACTGGACTACTGATGAATCTGCATGTGGTGATTTAATGATGCAGGAGAGAAATCAGAGTTCATAAGTAATCCAATGTTTGTTTACCTGGAATTTTGATCTGCAAACTTATGAGCAACTCTGGCTTCCAGATAAATACAGCGCAGGAAAAATCACAATGTTCCCACTGATGGGATGTCACTATTAAGTGTTAAGTGGTGCGCTTTGTTTACTGGTGTCATTTTGAATTACTTATACTACTTGAGAATTTCCATTTTCTGCTACTCTACACTTGCACTCCACTACATTTTGGAGGCAGTTATTTTACTTTTACTCCACTGCATTTATTTGATAACTTTAGTTACTAGTTACTTTTACATCTTTACAGATATAATGTCTCATCAGAGCCAATTTTTTTTTTCCTTTTCAGACAAAAGAAACACTGATTCAAAAGCCGAATGTTGGATCTGATAATCGACCAACTGAAATGCAGCCAACCCAGAGTCGTAGATAAACACCTGTAACTATGTTTGATTAACTTTTACTTTTGCTTTTGATACTTAACTACATTTGATATAAAGAAAACTTTAGGACTTTTACTACAGTACTACTTGTATTGGAGGCTTTCACTTAGAACAAATTGATATTTTAAAGTGATATCTTCACTGTGACTTAAGTAAAAGTCTTGGAAAAACTGGACATGCATCTGCGGCCATATGTACACACGAACGAGCACAGACACATGTATACACACATGCCTATCCCAATTAATAGACACACACACACCTTCTTTCATCTCACACATAATGTTGTTGGAAAACACATAATAGCTGCTGTTGCTATATAATTTAAATATATATCAAATAAAATTACAAGTTAAGACACCAACTGACTAAGTAACTATTACTATAACCAAAGTAATATTTTTAAAACGATAAGTGTGACTTTTGGGTATTTCTTACAACACTGAATGTTTCCATCTGAAATGTAGTGGAGGTAAAACATAGCAGAAAATGTGAATACTGAGGTGAAATACGAGTGTGTTGAGAGAATGTATGTACGGTAGCTAAACTCTGCTGCTGGGAACAGTTTTTTATTGGTACATTACTCTAAATGACTTACGGAGTGTGAATATAGTTGTTCCTGGATTGGTTATTCTTCTTCTTGTATAACTGCACATGCATTTTCGGCTGATGCACGTGCAAACAGTCGCGGACAGACACACACACACACGTGCCACTTTGTCTGAACACTGGCAAATATAAGCACACACACCCTTACATATAAATGACTGATGCTGAATGTCGAGTAAAACTTGTTGGAAAACCCCATGACATCTGCTGTCACTACCATAAAAACAAATGTAAAAACATGTAATAAGATTAAAGGATGAAGACAGCAACTGACTAAATAATGAGTCTGCTGAGGATGTGAGTGTAGCTGCAGACCATGCAGTCATCATGATATGGATATATCGAGGGGAACAAGGGTGACTCTTGACCAGTCAACAAAAATTTCCTGGAACCTCAAAGGGAAATGGCTTAATTGCGCCTATATAACAGATTAGAGATATTACAGCGGCACATTTCATTACACTTGAAGGTGAAATGCCTGAGAATAAAGTGTTGCTTATTATTTGTTGCGCTGGTTTCACTTGCTTTGCATACTAACTGATTTAGTCATGCGTAATGTGATGTTACACCCACAGGATCAAGTTTAGCTGTAGCCACCGTTAGCTAGTTAGCACGCAGCACTGAAGCACTGGGGATGTGTTGGGTGTTTCTTGACCAGGACTGGCTGTGGCTAGCTGGTGAGCATGCTAACTTCTGCAACAAGATACACACTCAACACTACATTTTTAAATGAATGCTAACGTATTGCCTGTTTCACACTGCAACATTGCAAAAGCTCAAACTCTTGCTGAGTACATTTGTCGAAAGTCCAATTAAATTATTCCATTCACAGGTTTTTAAACAACAAGTTTAAAAAGTAAAATCATTTTACTTTTTGAAGTGGCTTTTTTCCCCACTTCCACTTCCACTATTTCACCTTCAGTCTTAAATAAATTAAAAAAGCCTTTATTTTTCTTGTTCAACATGAGTGTTAATCATCTGTACAAAACATTCTTGAGCAGAAATGAGATCTAATATCTTAAAGGTTTTAAATGTATTGCTGGGATTAAATGATGATCCAGTCATGCTGTCGTTTCCATACAGGTCTTTATGAGAAGGGAAATAAAACAGTGCCACCACGTGGAACATTTGTTACCTTACAACAAGTTCTGTATCAACCCAGAAACCTAACTGACCACTAACATTGTTTTTATTTAATCGGTATTCATTAAATATTTAATCCAAATGTATTTTTGTCTTTCATATGGATGTTTATATTGTGTAACTCCAAGTGTCCCAGACTGAATAAAGCTTTTATTACTTAGAACAAAAGCAAATTTAGACACAGATCGCATGGTCCGAGCCCCGTGCTGTGGAAAATGGGGACAAACTGCAGATTATTTTGAGTAACTTCAGTATTTTTACCACTGAGGATGGACTGAGGATGATTGCCTTCTCTAACAGCGGCACTGCAGCACTGAGCCGGCCTAATGGTTGTTCCAGAAAATGTCAGAGTGTTGGAGCGTCAGACTCCAGTCGTCATAAAGGCAAATGTCACGGTATAATGATAGCAACCAGCACTGCCATCATTAGGGCTGGGCTGCTGGAGGCGACAGAAGCTCCATATATATACTCAAACTGCTTGCTGGACTCAATTCTGCAGAGGACTGAGTTCTGAAAAAGTGCTGGTCTTTAAATATATGACAGGCGAATCTAAAAAAGTAACCAATACTAAACACAAATCAAGTTTTAACAATACATACATAAAAATACATAAAAAAATTACAAAAATTACATAATTGCCTAAAGCAGCATTAGAATCACATAATCAAATGCATCAATAAACATCAGTGCAACACTAGAATCAGTAACCATGCCTTATAAACTCCCAAATTCATTTAAAGGCTGATGTTTCTAAGCTTTAATTTCTTGTGTGTTGGGGGTTTAACTGCATCTCTCAACTGTGATCACACATTAAACATTTCAGGATGGTGCATCTGAATATTTCATTGTTGCAGAGGAAGTGTGGAAGTCCTTTTAAAAGAGTCCGTCAGTGTCAGCAACCATCAACTTGACTGTTCAAATCCACCTACCCTCAGTGTTTCCCCTCTCGCTGGAGCTCCCAGGCAGGGAGTCATTTTCAGGGTCGCTGCAAGAAAACTCATCCCATTTCTGGACACAATTGCTGCCATGACTTTGTCTTCCTCTCTGGAGCTTTCTCTTGGATCCTCCAGGCAGACTGATGCCCTGCTGCGTGTTTTATAGTCACCTCCAGGTCGATGTCGGCACCTTGCATCAGCATCCTCAACCCGATCATCTTTTTAATCATTGTCGTTTTCATTGTAATGATCACGTTTACCAAATTGTCATGTTGGACGATCGCAATGTCGTCACTGTCGTCATCATTAACGTCACCAGGGGACATCTCTTTATTCTAAACTTGCCTCTGAAAGAGCACAGTGATCTGTAGTCCAAGATGTAGAGAGATCCAAATATATCCAAATAAGAAGAGGCTAAAGTTGTCCTGATTTTTCCATACTTACAACTTAATGTCAAACATTGCATCTAAATTAAATCAATATTCATAGACAGTGGTGAACACATGCACAAGCCCTTGAAGCTCAGCATTAAAGGAGCAGTAAGTAGTTTGGAGGAAGAAATTTTGATCAGAAGAGAAAGGTCTTCACTGACAAACTTTATCTTCATGACTGATTAAACTGAATCAGCAAACTGACCTTAAAGGACATATGTTTATATGTGGCGGACCCTGCCACCTGTCTAGCTTTAAACAGTGTTCTGGGGACATTGTTTTCCTCTGAGAGCGGCTTGTTTATTCAGATATGGTTAAAAAGAGTTTGAATTATTACCTCATTAACATTGTTAATATTACAGTTCTGAGTTTGAATTTATTTTCCAAAAACTACATAGTGCTCCTTTAATAAATGAGTGTGTGTAACCACTTCTCTTACCACCACCTTAAAACCTTACCTGAACTAACCTTATGATAGACTTTCATTATCAGTCAAGACTAAAGATTTGATGTCGGCTGAGACCATTAACAAATTGTAACACAGTGTCCACATTCAATTTCTTGGTTTTGTTTTGTTTTACTTCACCAGTTCAAAGCTCGACCTGCAGGTGGCAGTGTGCAACTGTGACTGCCGAGCCGATCTGGAAACACTTCCTTCCTCAGCCCTCTACAGTTTTAGAAAGACAGAGAGACTGTAAAGTACAGATGAAATGATAACAATCATCATACAGTATTACATCCAATACATTTTTCACATTCTCTCTTCATGTAGCAGCTTCCATTTCATCACTGAATATTGATTTTGGTGCCTTTGATATGGGGCCGTTCGAGGGTTTGTTTGCCTTCTCCTAAAGCTCCAACGTGTGGACAAAAACAAAGAAGAAGATGATGGTAAAATCTACCCCGACAGTGGTGTTTAAGTAATGGCAGTGCAGATACAAAGGGTGCAGTGGAACGTAGTGATTTGTGGAGTCTGTAATCTCAGACGTAACATGTGCAGGCTGTGTGTGGATCATTATTACAGATAAACAGCAGCTCCGAAAGGCGTTATCAGGGATTTCTAATTCTGAACAACACTGATGCTCTGTAGCGACTTCATCCAGTTGTTATTCTGTAAATAATTTTTTTTTTTTTTTTTAAACTAAAATGATTGCATTTTCAAGCAGCTTCACAGACGAACAGAGCCATACTGTCGGCTCCAGAGAGGTAAGAGTTTATGAGTCTTCTCCAGGACAATCTTCCCCACTGTCTCTTTGTAATGTAAATCTTTGCAGGGAAATTCCTTTTTCCACTTTACCCTCTTCCCTGGAAGTTGGAGGTCAGAGGTCACCCACACAATAACCCCCCGGAGCTGCTTAACATCCAGTGTCCTCCTTAAAGACACGCCGGCAGACTCCTTAAACTATATACACAACCTTGAACTCCAGTCAAAGGACGTCTTCTCACATCATCAGCCACCCTGCTGTCATCTTATTGAAGACGCAGTAAATGGTCCAGTGCTTTAATTATCATTTATGCAACTGTAGCTTGTGCATCAAAAATCAATGCTCCTCCCCTGATGCAATGTAACTCTGCCCTGATGAAATGGGTTCATTAATATCGCTTGACCTGGAGTAGCCTTATCAGTCAATAATTTGCTTGCAAACAGATCGGTCCACACACACACACACACACACACACACACACACACACACACACACACACACACTCTTGGACGTCAGCATTATCATTGTATAAGGGTTGCTGACGCATGTAAGGGGTTCAAGTCCGGTCTGGACTTATGTGGGACGCTTGAGTCAGTATCTCAAGCACTTTCCAAAGAGGGCTAGTAAATTTTTAACATTTGATCTATTATTTTTCTTTAACCCGCTGTGCTTATTCTGTGCTCACACCGGTGGAAATTTACCAGCAAAGTCAAGACCAGATGATGCAAGAATGACCAGCATATTTCCAACACATGAAATGAAGCCATTCTCATTATTTGGACAAGCTAAAAAACTTCAAAACAAGCTTCTAAGGTGTAATAAAGTTAAACTTTTATTGCAAACCGAACATGGTCACATAAATCTTAAACAATTTTACAATTTACAGTACATTTAACATGAATTGTTACATATACATATTTAAGCATACCTTTAGTCATTTTTTGTTCAATATACATTAAAACTAGTACACATGACTCCAAATATACAAACAAACTTAAATACCGTCAAACTGCATTACAGCAATATTAAAATGGAATGTTCAGTTCTCGATGTCGTCAGCTCGGCCGAAGGGCCATCGTTAACGTTCACTGTGAGGCGAATGGAAGACTATATGAGGGGGACACTGTTGGCAAGCAGAACCACGCAAACGCCTCTCTTTCTCACCTAGCAGCAGTGCTCTCTCTTTTTCTCTCTCTCAATCAGCATTAACGTCGTCGTTGTTTCATGTGCAAACGAAGATATGAAACACCGCTTGAGTCTCTACGTCTCACGCGTTAAAAGACAGAACAGGTGCATTAATTCAGAGCTACATCGTTCCTCTCTGGTGACTTTCCAAAGACATTACGGACGAAAAAAAACCCCAAAAAGATGCGAGTTCTGATGGAGAGAACAAACAAAGGCACGTTTGAGAGAAAAAAATAAACAAAATAAGAACATCCCCCTCTGTAACATTATGCTTCAAATGACTCCCTTTTTTCAAACACATGGAAATAAAATGAGAAGAAACTAAAGCACCAAAACGAACATCACCCCCAAGCTACTCGACCACAACCGGTACAGTCGGTCCCTGCGGGCGGTTGGACAGAATCTCAAAAGAGGGAAGGTGTATCGCTACATAGATGGAAGATGGAAATCCTTGTCAGGGCTGGTACAGTGCGGTCCAGCCTTCCTCTGTTGAGAAAAGGTGGAAGTTGGTGTGTGTGTGAGTGTGCTTGTCGGTTGTGGCTTCAAGGATCGAGGTGGGCTTCAAAGCTGCCTCAGCTGTGTGCAAAGGACCTCCACTATTGGGTAAGAGACGGGCGATCGAAGGCTGCAGAGCGTTTGTGTCTGACGAAGAAGTTGTGCGTTGGTAAATCAGGGTAAGACTGGAGGATTTCAAACCCCGATGAGTCACTGAATCATGGCAGACATCCTCTTGTAGCAACTCTTCGCAACGCATTCAAGAGTTGGAGAGATCATGGCAAGTACATGTGTAGAAATTCTTCGCAGGTGCAAGGGGGGTTGGTTTTTTCGGAAAAAACATCCATCATCATCATCATCATCCTGATGGGAAATGTAAGGTGGGGGTCAAGATGCAAGTCCATGGACATGCCACAGTTCACGTCCTGTAAGTCTAAACAGGCGTCCGTATGAAGTGCCTGTGTTTAAATCCTATAGGTAGGAGTCCATAGACGGGGCGTAGGAGAAGCCCACGAAGGCCTCGGCTGCCTCCTTGATGCTGGCCGTGACGAGCGCGCTGTCTGGGGAGCAGCCAATGGAGCTGGGCACCGGCTCATCTGTGAACTCTGGATCAAAGTGCCGCAGGTCGTTGGGTCCCGTCTGGGAGGGAGAAGGAGGAGAGAGGGGAGACGAGTGGGGATTAGTCAGGCTGTCATCGTCAAAATGCCACGCCATGAAAGGAAATGTTTCAATTTGCAGCAAGAACGTTCTGTGCTCTTGTGATCTAGTTACATAAATGCTCCGACTGAGCCTGTGGTCTCTGGCTACTGCTCAGCTGAAAGTCGTGAAAAGGGTACGTACCACGTTGGGGTTGAAAGGAGGGGTGATTTTCTTGGCATTGAGTTCGTCCCAGTTGATCGGGGAGAAGAATATGTGGTTCTTAATTTCAATCTGTGAAGGGACACAGATGACAGACCGTTAAACGATGTCTTTATACACGCTGTCATATCTGAACACGCTCATGTGACCCGGTACTTACAAAGTCCTCCGTGCAGCCCAGCCTCTTGGTTCGGTCCTTCTGCAGCAGGCCCTCCAGCAGGTGTCTGGCTGCGTTGGAAATGTTAGGTTTCAGCTGCAGCGGCTTGTTCAGGATGTTGTCGTACATCTCCGCCGTGTTGCGGCTGTAGAACGGAGGCTGCAAGGGGACAAAAGGGAACTGATAAGCATCTCGGCACTGACGGTCCACATGACGAACACAGATAGGATCAGTTTAACATCGCGTATAGTTTCAGGTATGAACACGTGGGAGATGAATGCGATATAAACTGGATCTTTGATGTTAAGTTATGTAAGATGAGCTCTACTCACCAGGCCGTAGAGCATCTCGTAGAGAACAGCTCCTAAACACCACCAGTCCACTGTCCTGTCATACGGCTGCTTGTGTAGAACCTCGGGAGCTAAATACTGCAGGGGGAGAAAGGACGGGAAGACGTGGTGAGCTACTGGATATTAAGAGAGAGCAAGTTCTGAATCAGAATCACCAGATCTCTCGTCCTTACCTCTGGCGTACCACAGAAGGTCGACGTGGTCCCGTTGGGTTCGATGTTCTCCTTGCAGAGGCCGAAATCTGTAAGGATGATGTGTCCCTGCGAGTCCAGCAGGATGTTCTCTGGCTTCAGGTCTCTGTAGACGATGTTGAGGGAGTGGAGGTAGCCGAGCGCGCTGGCGATCTCTGCTGCGTAGAACCGGGCTCTTGGCTCGAGGAAGCAGCGCTCTCTCTGTAGGTGGTAGAACAACTGGAAGACAAGAGAAAAACAAGGGGAAAAGAGGACAAAGGTTATAGCAACAAGATTTTTGTCGAAATAAAAAAAAAAAAAACCTGAAACGCCTGCTGTCTGAAATGTATGCTTTCCAGTTTTTATTGCAAAAAATCCCCCACGAGCAGAGGCAGGAAAGAAGCGGTGGAAAAAAGACGGATAGCGAGACAGAAAGGAAACCGGATGGGAGGAAATAAAAGAGGCAGGAAGGCGAGCGCTTTAAAAAAAGGTTTGACAAGACAGATGAAACGAGGGGCCAGAGGTGGAGTGAGGGAGCAGAGAAGGGAGGGGGAAAAAAGAGTGGAAGAAAAGAGAAAGGGGAGAAGGAAGGAGAGTAAATGCATCCTGTTTCCTGACGAGGCCCATATTTAATCAGCACTGTCTTTACTCGTCCAACAATCGCAGGAAATTAGCTCGATTGGGGCGCACACTGAGGCCGAATGGCGCTTGCTAATTTTGGCCCTTGAGTCTCTCCCGCCGTCCCAGCCCACCCCGTGGTTTCCTGAGAGGCGTTTTCCTTTAGAGAATGAAAGACAGAGCGAGAGCGGCGGCTTCTATTCTGCTCCTCATGACAGGAAATCCCCTCTGTCTGTCTGCGCTTCTGCCTCGTCTCCATCTCGGATTCAGGGACTATATTAAAACTTCTGTCCCTTCCCTAGTCATTCATCTTTGGCTCCTTCCTTTAAATAGCCTCCCTCTCCTCTTTCATCAGCTCTGCTTTTCATATCCTTATCTTTCAAGCGGCATGCAGTTCAGGCAGCTAACTCACCTCTCCTCCGTTGATGTAGTCCAAGATGAAGTAGAGCTTGTCGGCCGTCTGGAAGGAGTAGTGCAGGCCAACCAGGAACGGGTGCTTGACATTCTTTAGCAGCACATTCCTCTCCGACATGATGTGCTTCTCCTGAGGGGGACAAAGAGCAAGGCGATTAGCGACGTCAACAAGGAGACACCTCTCGTTGTGTGTGCGCTTCTGCTCGTCTTTCGTGCGTTTACCTCCTTCTTCTTGAGGATGGCCTTCTTCTGTAAGACTTTGACGGCGTAGAACTGGTCGTCCGTGCGGTGGCGCGCGAGCAGCACCTTGCCGAAGCTGCCCTTGCCGATCACCTTGAGGAAGTGGAAGTCGCTGGGTTTGGCAGAGGGGTTGGAGGATGGACCGAGGTTGATCTGTTGGGATGGACTGGGCTGCGGGGGCAGGGAGAGAAGAGGATGAGGATGTTGGAGCCATAATATGAACACATGGTAAACAGAGGATATGTGTGTGTGTGCATCTCTACATACAGCAGCAATGTAAACACAGGAAGCCGAATGCAAATATACTCACAGGAGGAGACGGGTTCGCGTTCATGAGCTCAGGATCCTGCGGTGGACTCAGGTTCAGAATGGACTGAACTTCAGGACTGTAAAAAGAAAAAGAAAAAAGAAGAAGTGACAAAGAGTTCAAACTTTGCATCAAAAGCAGGAATTGTTCTTTAATGTGAATCAGCTGGTGTGGAAGCCGCAAAGTTTCCTCGGGCGACAGCTAACTGGCATTTCTGGCCACGTTTCCCTGCGCGACAGTGGAACAATAACATGAGTCAGATGGTACTCACTGCTTGCAGGCGTAGGAGTTCGTGGCGAGCCTCTGAATGAAGTCGTTCAGCCCCATCCTCCTCTGTTTCATGAAAGCTGCAGCAGGAGAAGGAAACAAAAAGGAGGAAAAAAATAAATGTTTAGATTCATGAACTTAAAAGAAAAAGCAGAAAAAGAAGTCCATCCGAGGCAGGAAGAGTCACAGTCAAACACCCAGCTAGGGATTCCATACCGGTGACTAGCGCCACTAGCCCTCTAGACTTGGAGTAAGTCAAGACGGGCTTCTCTGCTTCTGTTTTGATCGTCATGATGTGATGAGTCGAACTGCAGCTCAGCAGCCCAAAGGCAAAAATGTAAACCACCTTGGTTTTGACTCTGGCTTTATACCAGGCTGAGGGATGGAGGGAGGGAGGGATGGAGGAGAGAGGGAGGAGCCGCCCACCCCATGCAAACACCCACACCCCCTGGTGGGCGTGATCCCCTGCAAACAGTTCCCGACAGGATGATCGATCCCGTGCTCGGCCAATCGGAGGCCGTTGCGCCCGCAGCGCGTCATCGCCGCACCTCGAGTTGCGGTTGCGTCAAAAAAGTGAAAGGAAAAAAAACAAAAAAAACATAGGAAAAAGGAGGAAAAAAAGTTGCCTAGCACCAGTCAGTGTGGTGTGAGGCCACTCTGTACTTTTTTGCCCATATGTTTGTGCAACTTTGTTTAACATCCCATGCGTCACACGGCAACACACACACACACACACACACACACACAGCCAGATTTCAGCCTACATAAGAGTGCAGGGATCCATCCCATAAGCTAATGACATCCAGATGTGTCCACTGAAGGAGCACATGTGTTCCAGGAGAGAACAAACTGCAGATTCTTAATAGAAACTGTGCAGGAAAGTTCGAGATTATTCTCCAAGTTGCTGATTATTTCCGTAAGGCTGTAATCCATCCTCCTCATCCGGCCTCCCCCACCACCACCTCCTCTCTCTTCTTGGGTTTGCAACTTGCCCCTGTACAAATAATCTGATAGCCACCTCGCTGACCCTATCAGCTTCACTGTTTGGCCGCCTCTCAATTAAAACGACCGAGAGTGACGCAGGCTCCCTCGGTATACAAAAGACTGGGAGAGAGGGGAGAGCCTGAGCCGAGGGAGGCCCGGTGCCAAGAAAAAAGCCGCTGGTAGTGGAAAAGTACAGACCGAGAAAGTCGTGGACACATCCAGCTCAGACTGAGGGGGGAAAAAAGAAGAGAAATGAGCTAGATCAAACCCCGCAATGTGTTTGAAGCCTTTCGGAAGCAACCAAACACTTCGGCGTGACGATCAGAGCGAAATTATGTGGAAAAATAACACTTTGCGCCGCGTTTTTGCGCGCTGGCACACAGCGGAGCGGCCGGGCTCAGCCAGGCGAGGTTATGTAAGGCACCTGGTTGGACTCTTATCTAAACCCCCCCGAGCGGAATGAAGAGTCTACGAGGATTTTTTTTTTTTTTTTAAATCACTTCTGAAGCCAGAAGGGATTTTGATTACCAGCGTGCGTAAAAGAGAAGAAGAAAAAGAAGAAAAATCCCACACTTCTGAGCATTTTTCTCCCCAAAGTCATTTAGAGAGATCACCTGCAACTTCAGCTGCACAAAACAAACAACCACAACCCCTGAATTAAAAAGAAGAGGAAGAAGAAAAAAAACCTTTCATAAAAGCACACAGAAGCGGTCTATTTCCTACGATTCAGCCGGAGAGAAAACAAACAAACCTTTCAGATCCGAACGAGTCCTCATGTTGCTGCCGGCGTCTCCACAGCTCAACAAGTTTGCAAAGAGAGAGAGAGAGACTGGCCTACTGTTCCCCTCACACTTTTAATAGACCTGCTATCAGCGACAGGGAGGACTTTACGCAGATAACAGCATCATAAAAATCCAGGTCACTGGATTATGGGGTGAATGGAGCGCCCACCCTCCTCCTCCTCCTCCCCAAAGTATGTCTGCCGCTCGCCTTTTTTCCCCTAACCCAGACTCAGACACAAAGTGGTCTGAGGGTAGAGGGGGGGGTGGCTGCTTCAGCTTCGCCCTGACAAACTAAAAATACACCTCCACTGCAAACATCACATCACCGTCAGGTTAAGATCGATCCCCGCCGTAATCGATCTACAGGAGCGTCAGAGGAATTAGAAATATTTCTCTCGATTTGGAGACAAAAAAAAAAAAAAAAGCGACACGAACGCGCAATCCACAAGCAGTACTTACATGTCAAGGCGGTCGTTTTGTCTTTCATAAGGACGCTTTAAATGTTCCCCTCAAAAAATCACAACCAGGAGGAGAGCGTCAGGAGAAGGTTCCTCGGCAGGCAGGTAATCGAACTACACCGCATTCCTCCCCTCGGAGACTTTCATCCACAGGATTTTCTTTTCTTTTTTTTTTTCTTTCTCCTTCCTCTTCAGGGCGGAGACGTCCCGCCTCTATTTCCCCTTCCACACCACCGTTTTTTTTTTGTTTTCTGTTTCACGCATGGTTGCATGGAGTCTTTCCTCTGGGGAGGCGGGGTTGCTGCTGCCTTCACAGCCTCCTCATAAGCCTCACCCTACCTTTGAGTTCATTGGAAAAAAAACATTTGACCTAACTTTTTTTTTGTGCAATTGCAAAATGAAGGAAGTACGTTTTATTTAGATGTCTGTCTCTGCAGTGTGGCAAGACGTTGGCACCTACTGGCACCCAATCCGAGACAAAAATCCAACCCAACGCAAAAAAAAATAAGACACTGGCACAAAAATCCAGCAGTTTGACGGCACGTGAAACTGCTGGATTTGTCAATTTCTTGGTTCTTTTGTGCGCCTGTAAACCCGAAGGAAGCAAAGACTACACACAAAAAAGAAAAACCTGTCTCAACGGTTGAATCATCTTCAACCGGTAGGCAGTCCAGCGCTTTCTGCAGCCAAGGTCACTCACCCGCTGAGCTTGGCATTTAAAAAGTAACCCAGATTCGAGAAAATCCACGTGCACATTAATTCAAAGTGGCTGCCAAGGAGTCGAGGCCGTGTTAATTAACCGTGTGTCTCTCTTTCGCTCTCCCGACTAGTTTTTTGTCTTTGAGAGAGGAGATAAAGCACCAGCCCGACACAGACGGGTGACACGTGCCCCCGCGATTCACGCAGCGAGGGAATAAACATGGAAACAGAATGAAGAATGAAACGGAGACGGGACGACTGATGATTGCATTCGACGTGCAAAAGCACACCTTTAACCTTCATCTATTCAGGAAAGCTTCCCTCGGAGCAAAACTCTCTTAATTCCCGGCGTTCGTTCTTTTGCGGATGGATAGAAACGCCTCCGTAAAATATGAGAGGGAAGCTAATTTGCTGTTCCCCTTCACAAATTCAGTGGAAAGCGAGGGAGTGTGTGACAATGTAAGCTTTTGTTCTACGGGTCGACACAGAAGCAAAAGCAAAAGCAAACAGATCTGCTTCGTTCCTGCACAGGTCGGTGTTGCGCAAGGTACCGCACCAATAATTCATGATGGCAAATAACTTGAGAGGTTGTTCTGCCAGGTGTGTTTCTGGCAGTGTTGGAAAAAGTACTCAGCAGTCACACTTTGACTAAAGGTAAAGACACGTCCTGTCACTTTTTTTTCATGCTAGTCCTCCTTCTTCAGGTGATTGGTGTGGCATGGTATCCATTCATTAAGATCACGGTTAGCAACCGTTTTGAGTGAACGCTACTTAGTCCACATAGCCAACGCTTTGTAAAACCTTGATAGCATCGGCAGTTATTACGCCGGTCTGTTACTCACGCTAGTTCCGACAGCACCGGCGTATCGCCCACAACTGGTAACTTGTGGATATGTTACTCAGCTAGCATGCTACCAATGTTATCTAAATCTGCCATCTAACTTTTCACCTGGAAAAATATGTATAAATAGCGCTGAATTGCATTCTTTACTCCAGGCAGCTAATTTGTTTTTATGCTAACTTCCAGCTAGATAACGGACTTCCTGTTGACTCACATACGAACACAGAGCTAATTGGAAACAAGGCACGGAGTGTTAAATACAGTGTATACAGTGCGTGAGTGTGTGTTTGTGGGTGTTTGTGTGTGTGTGTTTCAGGGAGCGAAATCGTATAATCTGTTGCTCCCGACCCCCTCGGCCTCCTTCAGAGAAAGTCACTGCGCTCGTGCATGTGTGACTCTGCAGTTTTTAAATATAGCCTCAACTTTTTTTTCTCTCTCTCTCTCTCTCTCTTTTTTTTTTTTTTTACGGCCGTCTCTTTCTCTCCCTTAACTCAGGTCAAATCTATTATTAATCTGTCCCCCATGGCCACCTGATGCACTCACACACACATTCAAATTCACACACATGCAGAGCTGGAGGGCAAAACAAACCTGCAGGGAGTCTGACAGCACACACACACACACACACACACACACACACACACACACACATAAGCTGGAGGGCAAAAGCAACCTGCAGAGAAGATGACAGGAGATGCACACACACACACACATCCACACACACTTTCTAAAACAGAGAGAGAGAGGGCACTTCCTATACTCCCTCAAGGTGTCCAACACTCCTCTCCCTCCCTGCACCATAAGAACTTAGTGTGGTGGAAAGAACAAAAACGATATTTCTCCTTGAGACGGAGCAAGTTGCAGCGCCGCCATCCTTCAAGAGGCGTTTTAATCTCCGACATGTCGCCGCTGTGGTCCACATGGGACGCAAACTTGCATCTCTTAACAGCACCTGAAAGCATCACGCGCCAGACAAGTGAAACCTCACATACTGCTCTCTCAACTACAAAGAACGAGAGAGGGAGGGCACGTGCGAGCACAGAAAAGTACAAAGTGTTGCCCTTGAAAAACTTTGCACAGACTGATTTTTAAACTCAGCAGGAAGAGCAGCTACTTTGCAATTTCACCTGAGCAGTAGTGAGAGCTAAAAACAGCCGAGGATTAAAAGTGACGAAGAGGAAGAAGAAGAAGTAGACGTTACCTCCGCTGGGGTGTAGGCACTGCATCTGCAGTCATAGCCCGGAGTGGAATGAGATGAGGGAGAGGTGCTGAGGGAAGATCAGGAGAGGGGGACGAACGAAAGCGAGGGAGCGACACTAACAATAGGCCCAGCCAGTGATTTTCCTCTCTGGCCCGCTCTCCTCTCTGGATTAACAGGCTGCCTGCGTTTGGGCCCCGAACAAGAGGAGGCTCCACGATCATCAAGCAGAGTGTTTCTAGCCTTTTCTATATGCGTGTGTGTGCGTGTGTGCGCGCGAGAGGCACTAGTACGTTATGTAACCCACTAGTGGCACTGTCGTTGGTGCCAAAGCCAGCATACACACACACACACGCAAAAACACACAGACACACACCCCCAAGGGCTATTTCGTGATAGGACAGGAAGGGGTTCACTGCAGTGCCGGAGGGGTTTTGAGGTGCAGGATATTAGAGTTGTAGTATAAACACATAAATACACACACACACACACACACACCCTCAGCCAACCCACCCACGAGTGTACCCACACATACACAAAGACCTGCATATGCCCATGTTCACGCTGTCTCCGGCTGATGACATCCATCCATTAATTCTCCTCCATCTTGTTAAGTCCGCGCTCTGCGCCGGGGGATGATGAGGGTGTTTGTGGCGACAGTTGATCCGCCGATGAATGTGAATGAGCCTCAGTGGTGAGGAACCAAATGACACTGTTACATAAAGGCTGCGGCTATTCAGAGAGGACAGCCGGGCTTTTATTATGCCACGGTGGACTGTCAGCGCGTGTGTGTGTGTGTGTGTGGAGTGCTTGGCTAGCCAGGCGACCAAAAATGGCCCACTTATACCCCTCAACTGGACGGTCATGTGACATCATTGTCCTGTCCCAATGGTCTGTGTGTGCTCATGAGCGTGTTTGGTAACACTTGATCAGTCCCAGAGTTTCACAATAACTTCCTAGAAATGAGCTGACACGCAGCGGTTAGATCATTCAAAAGTTCATAGAATCAAGTTCCAATTAATTGCGAGCACGAGCTGTAGCTAGAAAACAGGAGAATAAAGAGAATGGAGAATAAAGTTTCCTAAAAAAAAAAAAAAAAACAACAACCTGTGGTTATAATGGAACAGTGTTTGATCTGATGTTGGCCCATCCAAAATATCCAAGTATCTGCGTATATGATGTGAGAAATGCAGAAAGTGCCCCAAAAAATGAATTTGACAGAGCTCACTGGTGAGCAGTTTCATGTAGTTCACAGTGTGGTTCAGTGGAAAAACGTACATCAATGCAAACCCAGGACAGTACAGGACGTAAACATTACTGGTGTCCTCCTTGGACAAGCTGTAATGTTCACTAGCTTCGTTAGCTAGTGTCTTGTACATGTGAACAAGATGCTTGTCGTGCTATTTATTCACCACAGATGAATATATAGCACCACTTTATGCTTCATTCTGATATTTTGGATGGCCATGGCAACTATGGAGTTCCGTTTTTGGGGCTGGACTGACCCTTTAACACTAGAATGAGGTCAAGGGGAGATAATCAAATGTAGGTCTAAGGGACAGCCCTGGATCTGGATGCAGCACACACACCCAGTTTATAAGTTAAAGTACTTCACAGTATAATTGCAACAAACATGTTCAGACACACCTTTCTTGAAGCTGTCCACATCTCTGGTTTGGGAGTGTCCGTCTGGATTATAAAATATATGCATGCATTTGTTTTGTATTAGTGAACGGGTTTGCGTGTCTGTGAGTAGGTGTGTGTGTGTGTGTGTGTGTGTGTGTTCCCCCGTTTGGGCTTTTCGAAGGACAGGTTGACACAGGTGAACAATGTGCTGTGAATGGTGGGAGAAAAGAGTAAATAACAGCCTCGAAAAAAAGGGAGCTTGGATGTGGATAACAGTGTGCGTCACCCAGAACAAAAGACGCACATTTGAGAACATACACACACACACGAACACACACTCAGGCTTTTTAATCACACGTTAAATAAACCGGTTGGCATCTCAGGAAGAGGAGCACCGTAAGCGAGTGTGTAAACGCTGATTAACTGTGCTGCTGCGAGTGTGTTAATGTGTGTTAATAAGGGTGTCCTCAGCAGACGCTCTTTGTTACATAAGACTACTTCTTTTTCTCAGAGGAGTGAAATAACGCAGAAATCAGTTCGGTTGTCAGCTCCTCTGTATAAGAACTCCCGTTAATTATCATTACTCGCTCTCTCTCACACACACACATGTGCGTGGCTGCATCGCTGTAAGTTACTCATATATGACAAATCTCAACTTTTTCAACTGCTCCTGAAGCCGCTAATTGCTGAACTCGGAACAACAGGGTGGAGCGGCACCACGGCCATCGCCACAGGAACAGCGTGTCACCAGCTCGGCTAATTGCTCGGATTTTTTTTCCCCTCCATAAGCCGAAAAACTCCCATAATTAACAGGCAGACAACTCCCAGTGATCAGAATATGGTTTATGTTCCAGCAGGAAGCAGGTGCCCACAGATCTGCCATAACGTGTTAATCAGTAGCTTAGCATGACAAGCAGTGGTGGATTGTGACTAAGTACTAATTTGAGACAAACACATTTGTGTTGTTTTGTTTTTTATTTATGTTTCACAGATAAAGCCTAAAAAAATATGTTTCAATATCACAATATTCTTGTGATGACATGTTATTTTTCAGAGTTAAGCCTAATTTATCATACTTTGGGTACATTTTGCTAATAATGCTCGGGAACCTTGACTTAAAGCTACTACAGAGAGCTTTTGTTGATTCTGATGGCATCGACTACAGAGCAGATTCTTCCCTGAGGCTGTGAAACACCTCAATTCATCCACAGCACACTAAGGAATTGTTTTTTTTCACTTCATGACTTATCCAAATCTGATGGACTGAAATCCGACCCGGTGATGGGCAACAAGAATAACTTCAATAACTATACAGGAATAGCCAGTCTTGTTGCTAATTTATATGCTTTAGTGCTCAAAAACCTCCTCCTGAATACCCAGTTTGCTCTGATGACAACAGGGCAGTTGCGCTAAATAATTGTTGTATGCCAAACCAGCAATGCATTCATAATGCAAATGTTTGACGTGATGACATAGTGCGATGTCACAAAGTCACAGCATTAAAGTCAACGAGGCTGATGAGGCATTTAAGGAGCAGTGTTTTCTGTGGGAGAGAGGAGCTTCTATTGGTGCAGACTTGACCTCTTTTACTTTCAAGATCTTTTACATGCACAGAAACCTTTTTAAAACACTTAAGGAAAGGAAAAAAATGAAAAAGCATAATAGGTCTCCTTTAAATTAAAGAAAACTCAATAGTCCAATTTGTAAGATTGTTTATTATTCAGTATTTGGGTTGGTGGCTGGCCCAACCAACCCACAGCATTTTAAAAAAACTATTTATTTGTTTTTATAATCCCTCAATTGTTTCCTAAAGTGTTGTAGAGTAGATGTGACCCAGTATATTGCTGGAACTATATATTACCATGGTGAAACACATTACAGTAGGAGCCTGCTTATTATAGTGATGTCCCAGAAGGAACAAAAAAAAGCTAACATCCTGATCTAATAAACCTACTGTAATCATCTGAGGCCTGATCTGCTCTGCCTCAGGTTTTCAATCCCTTTCCTAACTATTAGTGTCTCAGTTTCTCTCAAAAAATGTCAACAAATGCCTCGGATGGTGAGCGGAGCAATTAAACACTCGTGTCTCATGAGGAGTTCACGTGTTGGCAAATCCAAGATGATTTCCCACATAGGTCTCAATAAAACAAATAGGGGAATTGATAGGCTGCATGCCAAAACGTGACAAGCACCAACACACTGTGTACTTTGGATTGGACTGTGACGTGCGGCACAAAAAAGGTGCATGATGGAAAATTAAAGTAGGGTCGCTTATCAGCTATAAAGTGATTGTGCCTCTTACCCAGTAACACACATGTGGATTCAGCAAACGAGCACAGAAAGACAGTCTCCTGCTGCAGAGAGCGGCAAAAGTTGCAAATGGACGTTGGAAAAGGTCACCGTGTCATGTGTACAATGATCCACGCTTGGTGTTGTGTCGGTAACTACTGTTTTCCTCCCCAAGCCCGTTTTCACAAAACAACAAACAGTAATCTTGGTTTATGGACAACAGTTATTATCCTCGGAGCTTAGAGGTCGGATTAGACGGCCAAGTGGTAAGGTAAGGTGTATGTGAATGCGTGCAGGCTGAATCACTTGCAACGCGGCCAACAGGTTTGGACGGATAAGGAAACAACAAGCCTGAGAAAAACAGACGGAGGATGAATGGTGGGAGAGTAACAGAAAATAAACAGAAGTGCCGATAGTAAAGAGAAATGATCCGGGACTGACGGCAAGGGATGATGGAGAAAGATAAAAAGAGGGATGATAGTTTGTGCTCTGGAGCCGCGGTCGTGAAAAGATGGATGGGAGAGAAAGGGAGACGAAAGGAAGTGGAGGAATACAAAACAACACGCTTAGTAGCTGGTGACTTACTGTTGTCGCCGGGGCAGCAGTAGTTGTCTGGGTCTGACTCATTGTGGTAGTACAGGTCCATCGCCTGCACGGGGAAAAACATGGCATCACTGAGGCAAAACAGTGGTAACACTTGTATGGCAAAAACAAGCAAATAACAAGCATAATACTATATATAAAAAGTGTTTTGCATATCCATGTATAATTCAAATCCAGTAAAACGGATTGACCTCCAGAGCCGACATATTAGGCAACAGTGATGAGAACAATCCTGCAAATCCAGTTTTGGATCTTTCTCTTTTGTTCTTGTTAAAATTCAGTTAAACCATAAAAGTTGATTGACATCTGGTGGAAACTTTGCAGCCCTCAGGCCTCACACTGTTGTTTCATGTCCCCATTAGATACAATACGGGCTGCAATTTAGGTCAGTGGTTCCCAGTCTGGGGATCAGGTCCCTCACAAAGCAAAGACAAATCTGAAGGGGTTGAAAGAAAAACACACTTCTGTAACATTCTATATTGAGATCCTTGTAATAAGTGTTAGTTAAAGGTGACAAGGCCCTTAAAAGGAGTTTATTAACATTACTACATGTTATTAAGACTATTTAAGTGGTACCAATTTGTAGACTGAATAAGAACATTATTTTCCTACAAATGCTAATAACAACTTTACAAACACATTGAGTTTAACCTTTCATGTCATTAAGCTTTTTAGTCACTACATTAAGACTTATACGTACGTTATCATGCATTTATATTATTATTATGATATTTTGATTTTGATTTCAAATAGCGGCTCTATTGTTAGGATGGATACATTTTTGATACTTAAAGGTGCACAACGCAACTTTTCTACACACCACAAACAGATACAGAACTCCAGATTTAAGGAATAGCATTTAGCAAATGCTAACAATGGTTAACATGTTAGCTATTTGCCTATACAGGTTTGTATTTTGAGTTATGGTTGGGGGGAACAAAAGTTACATTATGCACCTTTTAATCTAGCAATAAACATGTTTATGATGCTATTATTAACACTTAAATTCCACTATTAACACATAATAATGTCAGTAAGGGCCTTGTAAGGGGCTTATCGCCTATTAACTCATGCTTATTGGAGGAGCCTTAATATAGAGTGTTTTCTGCTACACCAACTTCTGCAAAACTTTTCTGTAAATGTTCGTCCTTGTTGCTTTTTTTTTAATACTAACTTTTTTTACTAAATACTCTTTAGTTGAACTGGTCACAACATATAAACCAGGGGGTTAAAAGAAAGACATCAATTTTGTTTTAAAGGACAAATAATTAGTGAACAACTGATCCAAGCTGCCTTTCTTAGCGCTTGAAAAGAGTACATTCACGATAGGAGACGTGACATTTTCCAACAGCGGCACTCTAAATCAGCTCCTCTTAAAACCACTGGTTGTGACCCAGATTTGTCCACGTCCCGGCTACAGTAGGTTCTTCACTTTACGTACTTTAATGAGGCTCAGTTTCCAGGGTGAGACTGCACTGAATCAGTCAAGTCCTTTGCTGTAAGTGGTGAGAAATCTCCTCTCAACAACATCCTGGCGACGGAGCAGTGTTGTGTTCTGGTGAGACCGAATGCCAGCGTGAAACAGATCTTACTCAGCTTGGCTCTGTTGACATTGCAATGTGCTCATTAACTCTTCCTGTCTAGCTTCTTGATGTGCAGCTTAGCTTGGCTGTAACTTCAGTGTGCTACAGAGTCTCAGTACTTGGGAAAATATTACAAAAGTTTCCTGTGTTTCAAAGTGAAATATTGGATCATTTAGACCTCGATCCATCATTTAAACGAAGGGAGGGTGTCTCTTTGGTGGAGCTGAGAACAACTCAAAGTCAAATAACACCAGGGGCCCCGACTAGACTCTGCATTTTCGTAAGATGAACCATAAAGGTCGGGAACCACTGGCTTAATGTTTAACAAGGCCTTTAATTCTGCAAGCCTTTTGTGGGTTTCGTGGCACATCTGAATCTGAAAAGAAAACTGAAGCTGTCAAATACACGTTGATGAGTAGAAAGTTACATAGATCTGAAAAAATCATATAAAGTTCGATCAAAGTGGAGCTCTTAAGTAGATTTATGTGGTCACTTTCTACGACTGCATGTGAAATGGGATTTATGTGTCAGCATGCGAGTGTTGACCTTCGACCTGCCACATTCGGTTATAAAAGTCGATGCACTGCTCTGTGCACGACACAATAAATGTACATGTGCACAAATGTCTCAATAATGAATAGGACCAGCATCGGCTGCGTTTCAGGTTGTCCCCCTGAAACTTCGCCGTCGTGACGTTTAGTTTTTTTTCTCCGTGATTGTCGCTGTCAGTCATCAGCTTTTCAAACCGTCTGTGTTAAACACAGTCTCAGTCTAGTTTGTATTCCAAGCCGCAGCTCTGAAAAACTTATCGCGGCTCTCAGTGTGCTCCCATGGGTGTTTTCTGAGAACGAGACAAGCTGAGGCATGTTTTTGTCTGTGTGTTTGTTTGTGTGTATGTGTGTGTGTGTGTGTGTGTGTGTGTGTGTGTTCGTGTGCGTTCGCCAGTCGTTTCAACCTCATCGGTTTGTTTATCCATTCAGAGGCAGCGCTCGCAACAATCTGCCTACCATGCCGGTCATTTCATCTGCATATAAGTCTTAATATAGCTGACAGCAGCCTATCCATCTTTTTCCCTCTGTCGTTTGCTCTCTCACACACATACAGTACATACAGATGGCGTTTCATATCCTCTCATACTGTCAACATCCCTCGGTCCTTTTTCTTTCTCCCCTGTGCTGGATCTCTCTCTTCCTTCAGGTTGTTTATTGATTCAGTATAGAGATCTGATGGAGCTGTATCCATAGTGACGATGAATCTAGGCTCTCTCTTTTTTTTTTTTCGTATTAATATTTCATCACAGATTTATGTTTCCAGAAGGAGTCAGAAAGTTTGAGTTGCTCGAGCAGAGGCGAGGGGAGAGGGAGTCAGACAGAGCGAGGGAGGCATACTTTTAGTCTGTGTAAGGGTCAAGTAGAGATAGAGGCTTTATGACTTGACTGTGAGTCATGAGATGAAGCAGATTTGACAGTGAAAGGGCTTTAAATATTTTGCTTTTTCACCATTAAAAAAAGTTTGCTCGGGGTGTTTTTCCTTGGTTTCTATGCACCAAAATATAATGGAAAATAAATGAGATGCGATTCGAAAGAGAAACTGGGCACCATATTCTATCAGTCTAACTCCTAGAATAGCTCTACGTGCTTTTATGCTCCATATTCTCCTTCTGTTTTGAGTTTTAACCCCAGTCTGCTCTGATTGGTTGGCTCACACACACCTGAGCCAGCATCACTAACAACTTTCTCTCCTTCAAGATCTTTAACATGCACAAAGCATAAATAAAACACTGACAGAAAGGGGAGAAACGAGGAAGTGTAACAGGTCTCCTGTTAAAATCCTTGCTTTACTAAATTTTGACATCAAACAAAGAATCCATGTGCTTTCTTATGTCGATGTCTCTTTGTGTTACACCAACAAATTGTCAATGATTTCCTATTTTCTCACGTAAGATGTTACGTCTTCAGACCAGTTTTTGGCAGTTTTGTGTGGTAGGAATGCAGACAAGGGACAGAACATCTCCTTGGTTGAACAAAGAGAGCACAGACGTTAAATATTATCCCGTGGTACCATTAGCTTGTTACACATTTGCCTTAGTGGTACTCAAAAATGTGGGTGCTGCAATAATGCCCTGGATTTACGACATTTTAAAGAATACTGTAAATTAAAAAAAGGGGTCCTGAACTCTGAAGTAGCTGCATGACAATTACAAGCATTGCTGCAAAGCTGGGTCATGTTATAGCGAATACTAATTAGCAGTATTGGTCAGCAACAAAAGTGGTGTGGCAGTCAGCACTTTGTACTGCAGTGAACTGAGCCAAATGATCCGTGGCCAAACTGTATAAAAGCTAAGAATAGAGCAGCATCCCCTAAATCATGACAACCAATGCTGCGCACACATTACACCCGAGAGAAAGAGCTGAAATTAGTTGTAAAGAACAGAAACAAACGGGGCTGTTGTGTGTTTCCAATGATTCTGATCATTTCAGATATTTCAAGTCCTCTGACATGTTTTTCTCTATCAGATATTTCCATTATTTTGTCAAACACCAGTAGGTGTTATCATGTGATAAAAGCCCTGGAAGTCCCCTGCTGTATACTGTAATAAGTCCATGTTTGCTAGCTGTAATCTAATTAGCGGTGGGCAGGATGAACTTGCCTGTGTGCGTTGACGTGGCTGCCAGGTGTCCTCCAGGGCGTAGCTGATGTAGGGCCCACTGCAGATGGAGCACTCCAGCATGACGGGGCTGGCCATCAGGGGCGAGGCGTGGATCCCCCAGGACTGACAACCGCCCAGGTGGAGGTCCGACTCCGCTTCCTTCTGCTTGCCCGTACCTTCACCGTGGTGGCGAGCCAGCATCTTCCACTTCCTGACCTGTGAGTGAGGATAGTGATTGTGTTTTTATTTTTTTATTCGGCCAGTAAAGTTTAAAGCCAAACACCTGCCATGAGAATAAAAAGCCTCAGTTTCGTTGAGGTCCACAACCATAACGCAAATGTTATTTTCAACAGAAACTCTGACTGATGCAAGTTTAGATGGTCAACACATGCAGTTTTAGGCAATGTGATGAGAGGATTGTATGAGGTACATTGTTAAGATAGATAATTAAGGTTATGGTCATCAAAATTAATTTAATCTTATTTGTTAGTTAAAGCAACATGAATTGTCATTGTGTGTGATTTGGCATCCTGCACAGTTTCTGAGTACAACAATGTTGTAAATACACAATGCATCCCAGGTGTGTAACATCTTTTCAGATGACTAATTTCAAAAAGAAAGTGGGGACATTTCCCTATTGTCTGCAGCGTAAATGATACCATTAACATAACACAAAAAGCTCACCTGTTCACAGGTATTATATTCACGTGAGTACAGGTCTGGGCAAGCCTTCACAGAGGAAATGGTGAAATAAGACTACAAAAGGATTTCTTGACACAAAGAACGTGGAAAAATGTGAGTCACTTTGCAAAATGGTGTTGAGCAACCACCGAGCTACAGCAGGGAGTTGGGCTGCATGTAGTTCACTTCAAAAAACATGTATCTCCAAATTTGGTGATATTGAATTTTTCATATGAACTTTCTCCTGTGTCACAACCTGGCTGATAACAGGTCTGTTTTTTTAGTAGCTAATGAAAGGTTGATGTTTTTGGAGGTTTCCTAATGTGAACCAGGTCAAGTTATTCCTTCAATGGCTAATAAACAGGAACCGCAGATGTCTTTAGATATTATCTGATCTCGCTGGAGTTTTGTCTAGTGTTGAAAGCTTACTACACTCACCAATGTGGGTATTGTTTGCCATGCATGGAAGAGTCACATATGTACTGTGAGAAAAAAATAAAATGTCAAAGCAATTAAGATGAATGAATAACCTCGCACAGCTAGAGTCAACATCTTCATGTCACAAGTAAAATATTTGAGGGTCACATTTGCACTTCACAGGAGGCAGTGAGTGACTTCGTCTCCGCTTTGGCACTAATCTCCTCTTATGTGACAGCTGCTCAGTGACACACACTCTCCTGAGGACGTTTCACCACACACACACACACACACACACACACACACACTTCTCCTCGATCATCATTTAGTATGCTGCTGGAGACGCCGGCTGAATACATATCATGGGCATAAAAACACAGATACCCTTCAAGAACACACACACATATACGCTGGAGGAAGGGAGAAGGTGTCGGAGAGAAATATGAGATACATGTGACAAAGGAAGCTGAGGTCAAGGTGCACATAGTTCTTGAGGAAGCCAAATTGCATGGATGGATGTGTCAGTGACCCAGGGTGGCTGTTATGTAAGGTAAATGGTGTCCTTGGCACACAGAGCGGACAGGTTCAGTGACTGCAGCCCTTTTCAAATGAGTCTTATCAAGGCCTCTATCAGTGGCTGCTGCTCTGCTGGCCTCTACATTGCCACGGCTTGGCAGGAGGAAATGAGCCTGAGTGATACTCTGTGTGTGTGTGTGTGTGTGTGTATGTGCGTGTGTGTGTGTGTGTATAAGAGTCCACACTTGCAACTCGGCAAAAAAACTTTCCCCATGTGTGAACGGCTGCTCCCTTGACTATAATTATAGCTCAGTACTGGAAGGACAGGACGGATCCAAACAATTACTGAAGGTGTCAAACACAATGTGATACCATTCTGTCACAACACAGTGTGTGTGTCTGTGTGTGTGTGTGTGTGTGTGTGTGTGTGTGTGTGTGTGTGTGTGTGTGTGTGTGTGTGTGTGTGTGTGTGTAAGGACTACCTCTACCTGTGTCTACTGTGAAAATTAAATTATCACCTATTGTTGTGGTCTCATTTAGCTATTGAGAAGTTGAGAAAACCACCGTTTGGAGAGTTACTTGAAAAAAATGTGATATGACCTTCATATCTTATAATTACATAATTACAGCTAACAGTCAGTTAGCAGCAGTCAGCCAAATTAAACACACAACATAAAACATGTTATTAGCGAGCTGTAGAGGACCCTTAGTTTGATCGATTTTGTTTATCTACTTTTTTATATGTGATTGGCTATTTTCACATGCAGATTCAAATGTCCACATTTGGATCATCGCAAGCCAGTGACATTGGTGGATATAATCAATTTTTTTTAACCTTAATCAAGATGTAAAACCAATACGTTTACAGTCAGAACCAGCGAGCAATATGGTAATGAAAGTAAAAAGGAATTTCATTGTTTCAAAGTGTTATCACAAAGCGATATCATGTTATCCTAACCACGATACTTCTAGCTTGATGGCTTCATTTAAAATAAAAAATTAAAATTAAAATACTGTATTAACTATTAGAAAACAAATGGCACTATTCAATTCTTTTTTAAGGTTGTTGTCCCTCATGGTTTTTCACATCTTACACACAAATTCATATCTGTCTTTACCTCAAACATGTAAGCATATGTCATATTTATACAAAATATACAACATATTTGAAACTCCAGCTAGTAATAAATTATTACCACTGAGGAAGTCGAGGACAGAATGAGGGTATCTGTGAGTGGGTCATAAACACAGATTTTTACAAATAAGCCTTTACTGTCTGGCCTTTTGCTGAAGCTCCTTGCAGTGACATTCCTTCGGTGGGTTAGAAAATATGTGCACAAGAAGTATAACGCAAACACACATATGCATGGTATTTCCAGACCCTTTTTCCTCTTAACCCCTTTCCCTTGCCCCTTGACCTGGTTTCTGTGCCGCGACCCCTTAAGACAACAGCAGGGCTGCTATTACTTAGGTTACGTAAGCGCCTGTCCAATAAGATCTGTCCTTTCACCTCATAAACTCAGGATGTAATATAGTCCAGGGGAAAGTCTCATGCTATGGCCAGGATGTACACATCAGCTACATGGTGTCATAAATCAAGAAATAAAAACATCATACACACACACACACCATTTCCAGACTTAATCAGACCCCTTTCCTCTTCCTCCTCCACGCTCACCTCTTTAGCTGCCCTTCGCCTGGGTTTTATACGTTATCTCTGGAAAAACAACACCGGTTCAGTTGCGAACAAAGTTATGTAAAAAGCCTTTATCTAAAGATTTGCCCTTTACTATCATGCAGTAAACGTAGTCATAAACACAGTACAGTGAGATAACATGAAAACACTAATCATGAACTTCTTGTTCGTGGGAAAACAAGACAGAACTCGCACAACTCTTGCACAGTTTACTGCAAACATCTAGCGATAAAAACAATGCATAATACGGCAGGGAGGTTTCTGCAGGGCTGGACAAAATAACAGAAACACAGTAGCCTCGCAGTAAGTACTGATTTGTCGAGACTGCTATGGTCGTTGATTTCTAAGATAACGGGTCTGATGAAAGAATAACTTAAAAGCGGGTTGCGTTGAGTTGTAGGATATTGTTTGTCTGAGCTTTAGCTCTGATAGGGCGAACAAGTCCGGACAGGCCTCAGCTGACTTTGATTATCCTTTTGTCGTCCACAAATCAGTGGACTACCCCTCCACATATTATTGTATTAACCTGTCCATTTTTATGGGTCAAGTTTTATAGGTAAGTCAGCCGTTATGCTGAGTTCAGGGAGTTTGAAGCCTGATTGCCTGTCTGATGATTTACCATTTACAGGCGCTAGCTAATGCCAGTTATGGGTGGTAATACTGTCATGACGGTTGTTAAGTGGCTAACATGTGCTGTGCAGTGACAATCATTGGGCATCAAGCAGCAACAGACCTGTTGACTGAGGTATTAAAAGAGACTGTTGCATTTACGGCATGAAATGTGTTGAAAAGTGTTTTATTTTCAAAAACCATTACTGTTCACCAGTGTAAACCAGAAGTAGCACTAAATATAATATTGAAAATAGATGTAGCCATTAATTAATTTAAACAACTTGTGACAGAAATGTATATATCTGCTTTATTTTCTATCAAATGTATAATGTATTCATTTTTAAATGTGCTTATTTTTTTCTGTATTTGCTTCCTTAAGCAAATAAGGCAGCTGTGTGTTGGGGTCAACTTTTTACCTATTGGTGGTCATTATTAGAGTGCACATTCAGGAATAAATACAAAAATAAATAGAAAATCTATTGATGTAAAGTTGTAAATATCAATCAATGGCTACATTTATTTTCAGTGTTAATTTTGGTGCATGTAATAGCTTATAAGTTCAGCCGGAGCTTTGCCAGGTGGATTTGCAGCCGTGGCGTTGAATGTGGGCATTTCTTGCTATTTAAATAGGCCGGTGACTTGGGAAGGTGGTTTCGGTAGATGGTTGTGGAGAGTGAGGGGTGTCATGGTATTTACAGCTCTGAGGCGTTTGTACAACACACAGCAGATAAACAGAGTGTTTATAGTGATGTTATAAGCCAGCCTACAGCACTATGTCCTGGTCTCCCCATGTTGGCTTTGTCTTGTCCTCCACCATCACGCCAGCTGTGTGATGCCCCACATATGTCTGAGCATCAGAGAGTAATGAAACCTGAGGGAAGGCGAGAGAGCATCGGTGGGAGGAACCGTAAAGTGGAAGAAGCGAACGGAGGCTAAAGTGGAGATCTAGTGACAAAAGGAAACCATGTTTGAAAGACGAAAAGATAAACAGAGAGAATGAGAGTGTGAGATAGGCTTACACAAGCCGTCCCATTCTCTGCCAGAGATAAGAGTTGTTCATTAACACCAAGGTCACTGCTCTTTCTTCTCCCATTCTTTTCCCACTCGCCTCTGTTCCTAGATCTCACAGGGTCTTAAAATGGGGGGGGGGTCGGTAGAGAGGCAAAGCAGTATGATTCAGGCGGTCCAAATTGAATTCAAACGCCAACTACAGTGTGTGTCTTGTGGGAGATTAAACCTCAGAAATACTGCTCAGAGCCACAGAGGAAAAGAGTGTCAACATTAATAACAGTATCGGAGAAAACACTACAGTAGGACAGAGAAAAACTGTTGTGTTATTATTGAACAAGGAAGCAGACAAAAGGGGGTACGTCTGGGGATTTTAAGATTGGGATATTGACCCTAAGCTGCTTTCGGGATTGCAGCAATTTTCCTCCTCTGGGATCATTACTGTGACTTGTTTCATCTTCAAATCCTGAGGAGCGCTCAAGATCTCTGAACCCTGACTTCCCGGATAAACTTTAATATTCATGGTCATCCACTACTGTGTCTCAACCCTTGTCACTTCTCTCGGAAATTAAAAAGCTGCCCTCTCCCCTGGACTTTTTTTAGCATCTTCTCCCATATATGTATCTCTCTTTTTCTCATTTCTATGAACAGAACAAGAGGAATGTATCTACGTGGCACTGGGCCAGTTTTAACCACTGCAATGCCAGTTATGAGATGTGTTTCATTCTCTTTCATTCTGACACGAAGCCTCAGCTCATGTCTCATTAACAGCCCAAACATTTCACATTGCGTGAGCACAGTTTGCCTACATTTCCCAAAGGTGAAAACACCATATGACTTTAAAAACACTGCAGGATATTCTCACAGGCACAGCTCGTCTAATTTTAGCTGTTTGAGGTTAAATGATTTGACTACCTGATGTGAGGAGAGTTCACTGGATGCCAAATTTCTCTTGCATAATAAAATATATTCATTTAACCATTCACATTTACAAGTCAACAGGCTTGCTAGCAGCTCTCTGAGGCTATGCTCTTGCTAAAGGCTAATGCTAGCAAGCTAACATGCATACAATGACAATGCTAACATGCTGATGTGTAGCAGATATAGCTAAGCAGTCATGAATAGCGACAGGCTTTGAAGACAATTGAAATAGTGGCCTAACAGCATAATTACAACTTCAAGTGATGCACTGTGGCCTGCAAATACTTTTCCCTACAAGCTAACATTTTGAAACAAGTAGCTGTAAAATTGTGGACACCTTATTTTAAGGGTCACAAAATCAGCCTTTTTACAATCAGAATTTGATCCATTCAGTCCCATAACATCTGGAAATTTGCATAAACCTAGTTAGCAGAAAGCTGATCTTGCAGTTAGCTGGAAGCTAGATGTCAAAATTTTTATAGACTGAACTATAAATTGGTCAAAACTCCTGCAAGATTTTAAATCTGACTCTTTGAGTTTCTGAACACATCAAGTATTGATGCTTTGGGATCGTGTGTTCGGGTTGGCCATCATCCTAAAGCAGCAACGACGAGTTGGGGATGAGACTCGCAAACTATTGTACTAATTGTGTACAAAACCCTTTACAGTGCAATAAAATGCAGTATGTAGCATTAAAGCACATCTACAACAGCTCGTTGTGGCCTAGTAATGCCGTGACTAAGCGCATTGTCCGTGTGGAAGCAGCTCAGGTCAACTCTAAGCTTAGCTGTCAAGTGTGAGCCGTAAACCCAAAAACCCCAAGAGCTCAAAGCTGTTTCAACAGCGCTGAGTAGTGAATGGAAGAGGAAAAAAAAGTTACTCTGCATAGTCGAAGCGCTGCTGAGTCTCTGTGGCGCAGCAGTTTTGGCTCTGGAACATCAAGATGGAAGAAGGGATTAGCCGGGTTCTCAGGGTAGATTAGAACAACAATAATTCCCAAATTCCCTCACAATGCGACTCGGAAGGGAGGGAGCTCCCTTTTTTCTAGCAGGCCAAGGTCAGTGGTGAAGGAGGGAGGGAGGATAGAGGGAGCATGACGGAGAGGTGCAGATGCTGGTGGATCTCTCTGACACATAGGGAGTCAATCCGGAAGTGATACCAAATTCTTTTTCCCATCCTTTTCAAGTCTTGTGAGCCTTTATGTCACTTATTATACGCTGAATATATCTGACATTGTAGTTGCATTTTAACTGGGAAGACAAAAACACAAGTTTCTCCAGTCACTCTTGCAGTGAAACCGACAAGTATGATCAAAAATGAAGCTGTGTCACTTCCCCACAACCACTTTTGTAACACTTCGCCACATGACATGCTGTCACACAGATGTGTATCTCTCTCTCTATGTGTGTCAAATACCTTTGTTATCTGGATCAAACCCAGACACAGTTTAGTCAGATGAGAAACAGCCTGCCTTACTTTTCCTCCTTCAGCTCCCGTCTGGCTTGTTAAAGCCTCGGTCGGGTGAAAACACTACAAAGCTAATTCACACATCCTGCTGCATCACGACAAATCCAGGCAACCGCAGCCAAGGTATGAAAGTGCCTTCTCTGGGCGTATTTATCTTCTCCTTTGTGCTCTGGCAGAGAAAGCCTCTGTAATGCTGCAGCAGAAATGGGAGCGGATACAGTGTGCCATTTTAGGATGCATATATACATCTACTGTGAGCAAAGCGGGGAGATCATGCAACGGAAGCAGTTCCGAGTTTATTACTCCAACCACATTCTTCTGCTGCCAGAGGACTTTGGCTTTGGAACAAAAGAATAACAGAGGATTAGCAGTTTTCCATTGCTAAGTGTATGCTAAACAGTGGTAGCTCAGAGCTGCTGCTTTCCAGACCCTGGGAGAGTTCCCCGTGTTAAATGCTGCTCAAACACATTTAAATCAGAGGAGGGGGGAAACACGTGAGAGGACAGTGGGATGATGGGACGTATCAAGGTGGTTCAGGACATTCAGGGTGTGATCGCAGCAGTGTAACATGGCTGTATGAGTGAAGTGAAAGTCAAGGGTTTTCAACAACCAACCAGCTGACTCTTAATCAGTCAGGAGGATAAGCAGGAGCTGGAAGTTTGCCAAACTGATACAAATTGGCTTCATACCAACACTAAGCTGGCAGCTCACCAGTTGCATCACTAAGCGTGGAATCTGAAAGACTCAGGGGTTTCTGACTTGTGGCGCTCATACGGAGCGAATGAATATGCACTGAGGCCTTTAACGAGCGGAAGAGAAAGTTTTGAGGCAATTAGTCGAAGTATTCAGAACAGAAGTTTGGCACGAGAGGCATTTCTCCCCTGGTTTTGGTACAGCATGCATGACAAGCCAACAAGTTGCGAAGGGATTTTTGGCTCCCACTGCTCTCTTTGTATTTAATATAATTGGACCTTGTGGGCTGCTTTTCTTTAATTCCTTGTTATTCCCAATACAAGCCAGGAAAAAAATGCTTTGACAGTAATGCAATGCGTGAAAAATGCAACTGAAGCTGGAATTTCAAGTGTGTTTTTGAAAGGCTTTGTAACCTGTTTGGCAAGTGAATGTTGGTCAGGAGAGACACGGGCGACTGAGTTCACCACTTCATTAGGTGCAGCCTGGTTACGCAATGCAGTGACCCCGCAATAAATCATTTCTAATTCAGCTGAGACAGTGCAAGAGAGTCTATAGCTGGTTTGTCGCCCGCAGAGGTGGGAAGTGACGAAGCACCAATACTTTGTTTCTGGACTGAAGTAGATTTTCAGGTATTTTCTGACAACATTTTAACTTCCACTCCCCACATTTGAACACAAATATCGGTCTTAAATTTTTCAAAACAGACTTGTAAATTCAGTTTCAACACATTAAAGGGGTCATCTCAGCCTATGAATGCAAAAAAAGAATCAAATAGACGCAATAGTAACAATAAAACGGAAAAGGATGACTCAAATGGGGAGGATGGCGTGTAGTGACACAGGCAGTGACATGACGAAAAGCAAGACACTCCCCAGGCATGGCTTCATTTAAGTGAATGGTGTGAAGTTGTTGGCTCCAAGAAGTTATCTGTTTTACTTTTATACTTTGATTACATTTCAGAGCCTGTACTTTCTTACTCGAGTTAATCAGTACTTTCACTCCACAGTATCTGCACTTCCACTTGAGTAAAGAATGCGTGTATAAGTTTCTAACACTGACCTAAATACTTGTGTAAAATGTGTCGACTCATGAATCTGGACGAATCACGGATCAAGATTTTCCATCTAGCAGTCACAGTTTAAATTTCAACAGCTGCCTGGGGAAGATTGCTGGAGTCCAGAGTTCATGTCCTCCCCTCGAAGACGTCAGCGCCAGTAAAAAGGTCACCAGTTAAGATATGCGACCTTTGACTGTGGCACACAAGTCTTTAACCATTAGCTCCATTAAGAAGTGACGTGGATACGATTATGTCGTCAGGATCCAAAGTCTGGAGTCCATAAAAGTGGGAACTCTTTTTTTTTTTTTTAAGAAGTGCAGGCCAAAGGTGTGAGCTCTCCCTCAATAATCTCCCCCCCAACTTGTTTGATGAAACACCTGAATTGCGTTTGCTCTTGTCATCAACTCACAGTCTCACTTGACTGAATGAAATCAGCCCGCCATCATTGCCTTATGCAGTGACTCGGACGCGATTGCATTAGCATTCGTGGAATGGAGCTCAGCCTCGCAGGGCCTTGTCGCTGCCGACGGAGAACAAGAGAGGTGGATTTCACAGGTCGTCTCACTCTGTTTCGTAACGGTCAAACAGGCACCTTACACACGAGCAACATGTTTTTGACCGACTGATATTCAATATACTGACTAATGAGGTTAAACCTTTTTTCTTCATCCAAGCAAATTTTGCAAAATTCACAAGCAGTTTTTCAGTCTCTACTTTGTGCCGCCACTTTCAGCTGAGATCTAATCAATAGTTGACGACGTCACACAGGCTGCATGGGAGTAGATAAAAATCACTGTTCTTCTTGGACACGCTTGGTTTCTCTCATCTCCTTGAATTTTCTTCACCCTCCAGTCCTCTCTGCTTCACTTCCTGTCTTCCTTCCTTCCTGCCCTCTCTCTCTCTTTTTCTGCTGCATGAATGAGTTTTGGACGGTAAACACAAGTGGGACCAGACCGGGTCAGGCCATTCTGGGGATAGTTAGAGTTTAAACCATACTGAATACACTGACTGATTAACAGCACTATCTGCTGATCAACATAAGAGCAGGCCATAAAGACACTGGGATTAATCACTAGTAAGCAACTTATGTAATGGCTATTATCTTGGATATTCTAAAAAAAAAATTAAAAAAGAACACAATAGAGCGATTTTATAGATTTTCCAGTTTTTGCTCTCTTGTATCTGACTTGATAAGGAGTTCCAGTAATGCATAAGATTACAGCATGCAAATTACACCGTGGCCCAATAACTGACTCACACTGTCATTATCTTTGTTTGCATTGCAAATATAAAGCCATAAATCCATTCAGAAACCTTTCGCTTCTTAAATGTACAAAACCCCATTGAGAATTATCACATTTTAAAGTTTTCTTCAGAATCAAGTAATTTGGTGATAGTTGTCCGTACACCAATGGGTACATTGAAGACAGCAACACCTAATAGATACTTCGGCATACTTTTTAATGATGATCTGCACACATGTTAATAAATATAGGCTGAAAACTGTGGTTAAAATTGTAGCCCACAGCTAGCTAACTAAGTGACACCATGGCAACATTACACTTCCTGTTCACAACCCCCTACATTTATGGGACATGTAGTCTTAAAATGAAAGCTTAATTAAGCAAAACAATGAATATAGTAACAGAATTCATTGATTTGAACTGTTTTTGGTTTAAGTTCCACCCAGTGATGTCACTCAGTGGCTGGGTTGCACTGTGGGTAATGTAGGAACCAGATTTTGAACTGCTGTATCGATTCTGATCATTTGTTTGAAAGTATCCACAATGAGTCACAGTTCTATAGAAGTATAATGCTTAGCCAGTGGACTGCTTTACAAAACCTGGCGCCTACATTACCCACAATGCAGTTTAGCCATTGTGACATGACTGGAGGTAATTTTGTGTTAGATAATCTTAAGAGAATGCTAAGGTGATGCATATCACTTTTTGGTAATAAGACACTACCATCAGGACAAAACACTGACAATGAAGGAGAAACTCTGGGGCCTGAAAAAAATTAAATTCAGCTATTACTTTTACAATGTTTTAGTTTCCAGTTGCTAATTAACTGGTACCCTGTATGTACAAAATATGTTTACATTGTAATTTATGGGCTGTAATCTAAAGCCTGACTCAATTTCCTGTAAGATTGTAGAGAGAGTTAAAATTGTGTGAGCGATAACGGGGCAGAACAATGAGCAGTCAGCAGAAGTTCATGTTCTTTTCATCTCTGATTAAGGCTTCATCAAGAACAGCGCGGGCTCGATGTGAGAGATTAGTGGAAAGGCTGTGTTTGAGTCAGCTTTTAGTGTGTGTGTGTGTGTGTGTGTGTGTGTGTGTGTGTGTGTGTGTGTGTGTGTGTGTGTGGTAACTGTTAGTGTTCGGACAGGACAGTACAGGACGTCCTCATCAGGAGGATTTATATGCTTTTGATTTCTGGTCATGCTCAGGCTGTGGGGCAGATGCTCTGACCTCATCCTCTATCTTCTAATAAAACTGTCTTCTCAGCTCTTCTCTCTGTCTCTCTGTCTCTCTCTCTTTCACACACACACAGCTGTTTACCCTGTTTATGTCTCTGTTGGGCTCCACCAATCCCTCAGCTGCTCTATTTTCTCTCCTCAGCCATCACTGTTTACCCTTTGTCCAATTTTTATTCAAATATCTCCTGTCTTTCCTCCTGCTTACAGAAAACCCCCCACACACACCTCTCCTCCCTTATTTTTCAATTATCATCCAAAGATAAAAAAAAAATTATGACATCCAATGTCATGACTTTATTACCCTGATTTTATAGTATAATAATATCAGCGCCATAAAGTTGTTCTATATTTAGCTTTGGCTCTGATAGATTCGGGTTGAGGTCCATACAAAGCACTGGGTCAAGGCCACTCGATGTTATCGAATCAGAAAAAAAGTGATGCAGTGATGGATTTTTAATGAGGAGAAGGAGGTGGGCAAGCTGTCAGAGAGCTCAGAGTAAATGTCCTTGTATTAATTTAAATATTGGAGTATGTATTTATTGCATGTAAGGGGCCAGTGAAAACTTTAGTTTTAGTTGAGATGCAGCTCCTCTGAAAAAACAAGTGACTGCATTTTGTGGCCAAGTATGGATTAAAGGTGCAATGTGTAAGACTTGGCAACTAATTGAAGGTCAAGCCAAACAAACAGGGGGCAGCAACCAGAGGTGATCCAAGATGAATTAGGTTAAGCTTGTCTTGGACGTGTAGAAGAAAGAAACTTGAATTTAAACCTTGCATTTTCAGTTTAGTAAAGCAAAGTAGGTGTACAGATATTTCCTTTCTTGACATTTTGTCAGTTTCTGTTGTCACATCGGAGAAGGAGGTTATATTTTTGCTTGTGTCTGTTCAGTTGTTTGGTGGACCATCAGTCGGATTACGCAAAAACTACTGCAGAGATTTTCACGAAACTTGGATAGAAGCCATTAACTTTTGGTACAGATCCAGATAAAGGGACAGATACAGGATTTTTTTCTCACTTTCTTTTACATTGCAAGATTTCTGCCATATTTAGATGGCTCATATCTACGAGTGAGTACAATTTGAATTTGTTTTATTTGATATTAGGCTCTATTGAATTAAAGTGGACTGTTGGGCCTTGGATGAGGATTGAGCTCAGATTTATTTAGACAAAAACAATGACACTACAGGGACTACCAGACTATCATCCCTTGAGGTACAAAGTGGTATTATGAGATAGGACAGCTAGCTGGTTAGCATGCTGGCTCAAGTACTTAGACATCCCTGCAACACAATACATTGATGTCTTTGACGTTACGTCAACAGTGTTGTTTCTTTACAAACTGGTGATAATATAATTTTGTCCATTTCCTACATATTGCGACTTTAACCATTTAAAAAGTGTCTGCTCACACTTAAACATTAGTTTTAAACAAAATCGGATGCTTAAGGGAAAAAAATTATATACTTTATATAAAGATACAGATTTCAACAGCCTGGGAAAAAAAAGCGTGGTATCAGACCATGACAAATGTCCCCAGAGCTTCTCCTTCTGTACACTTAAGAGTAGTCTGACACCGCCTGTCAACATCTGGTGTCTCGTTCGTCTCCTCTTCCTCTGAAAGGTGACAGCAGCCTCTCAGCTTCATCACATCTTCAGTCACAGTCCGAGACACTTCGTTTCACTTTGATGAGCTGACAAATTTCAAAGCGACGCTTTGCTCATTTGCATTTGAGCCTGGCCGCGTGTGGCCCCCTTCAAAAAACAGAGCAGCGCGTCTGGCATGTGAGGAAAATGTTTCTGATCTGTTGAACAAGTGTCACACTCTGCCAGCGTTTTGGCAAAGCAACTTTGAGTGGTTGTTGAATGTTTGAACAGAGTGTGCTGGGATATGGTACAGCATGTAGGGAACACTGACAGAACATGACGTCTGACTGAAATTTTGGTCATGGAGAGTTTCGCAATGCCCCATAAAGTAAAATACAGGAAGGTTTCTGTCCATATTTAGAGCCATCACCTGACTGCTACTGTACGCTGTAAATTTCCAGTTTAAATGCAGTCAATCATTTATTGAGTCTTTTAGAGAGATACGAGTGGCCACTGTGGGTCAGCCCTGTTTAACTCCACATTGGCTTCATACACACAGTAGCTATGACTCACCGCCAAGCCCCGTTTTCTGCACGGGGCTGGGTGGCTCCCACCTCGCTGCAATATCCATTAATTCTACACACGCACACACCGGTTATCTCCAGTGAGACATTAGTGACAGATCTATTGGTTGTGAGGGCAAGAGGTGGAATTGATGGAGAGATAGAGTGAAACAGAACGGCAACTTAAACAAAAAAAAAAAAAAAAGAAACCCTGAAGGGTTGCAGGAAAGAGAATGAAGTGATGGATAACAACACGGTCCAGTTTTATATGCACACACACTTGTAATGTTGTGTCTCTGTGCATACACTCCCATGCAAACACACACACACACACACACACACACACACTGTACAATGTGGCTTTGTCTCGCTGGGACAGTGATGACTCATTCTCTCCTGCCTCCCATGGGACTGGAGACACACAAACATACACACACACACACACACACACACACACGGGAGCGGGGAACCAATTGATGGGTGTAATGATTGATGGGAGTGGGATAGCTATTATGATTGCAATTGCATAACCAAGGACAACCCGGCGCAGCCTTAGTGTGATTGGGCTGGTGTGTTTGAGCAAGGCTCTTGTTGACAACAAGCTGTTGTTAGTTTCAACTGGTGTTAGTTTTTCTCTGTAATTTCTTGGTGTATTTGTTCATACAATGTTCACACTCTTTCCTGAGTGCATGCCTCGTGTTTTAATTCCAGAAACGGCAGCGTGTGGTAAGCAAAGGAAAACAAGGTGGTCTTTGAAACAAACGGCCCAGTCCTCAGTCACTTTGGTGTTTGTGTTACATAACAACACTCGTGGTCAAGCTTAAATGAAGATTAAAGACCGACAGAACAATGTCTGCAGTCCTGTTAGTACTTAATTTGTGGCTTTGAGCACTAATGTGCAAACTGAAGAAGGTCTGTTACATGAGTCAAGTGCTGTTGTGGAGTGTGTCAGTGGATGCATGGAACATATCCTGGGTAGATCACTATGTCCCTCTCTAACTTTATCTGCTGAGGTTGTCCACCGCTTTTCATTAAATTCAATCAAAGTTAATTTCACACAGTAGAACGATATCACATCAGCAGTGTTGCGGACATCTGCTTGTTCCAAGTTGAAGGGCAAGCAGAACGTCTGAGCTATGTGCCAGAGGTAAGAAAAACCCTATTCAAAACTGCTTTAACATTTTTAATAACTCTGAGTGCTACACATTTAATTGGTTTGATTATATTAGGAGATCAAATCAATATGTGACCTTGTGCATTATTTTACTATTTTTTGTAATTTTACCTGACATAGTTAGGCATCTTTAAGAAATTTGAGAAATCCACTGTAAAAGTTTGGTGGGGCAGCATTTTTCATTTTATTAAAAATATAGTTTTATTTTCATAGCTCTGGCCATCATCCCTGCAGGTAAAATGTAGTGTGGTATACTCATAACATTAATCGCTTGAATATGGCAATGTGGCATGTTCAGGCAGAGAGACACTTTGGCCCGTGGCCCACCGTAATCTTTTGGACTGCATCCCTGGTTTAGATAAAGCGCAGTTTGTTAAACCTGTTGAATATCTGACTAAGTGGGTCCAAGCCTGGGGTTATATTTACTTCTCCAGACATCCCTCTGACATATAATTTTTGTGCATTGTAGATTATTGAATACTTCTGCATTTGTAATTATGCATTGCTTTCGTTCAGGGACACAAGCCAAAAAGAGAAAGTTTGTAACCACTGCTCTAATTGCTTGTTTATAGTGAGTTCTTTGGTGAACACAGTGTTGTTATAGCTGACAGAACGACTGAGCGTATTACTCACTGCCTACAGCTGTGTGTAGGATTGAGGTGACAAATGATTCCAAGGGATGCAGGCGGTTGATTGGGCAGAGTTTGCAGGGTCGAGTATGGCTTAATGAACTACTAGTGACACAAATGTATTCATGGACACACACGCTGTATCTTGAAATTTTACCTTGCAGCCCTTGCTCTTCTCATGGGCACTGGTTTGCCCGTGAGCTGGGCACGGAGAGCAGGGCTCCTGGTGGTAGTACTGGCCGCCCTGCAGGCCGCCGTAATGACAGCAGCCATAAGGCGATGGGAAGTGTGTGTACCACAGGTCCTCAGCTAGCGGACACTTCGGACATGGGTAAAGGAGGCCCTTTCCTTGGGACTTCTCCACGCTCACCTTGGGGTTCCTCATCCATCTTCGTACCTGTGCAGAGCAAAAAGGTTTGAAGACTAAGGTGGGTTTGATCTCACTTTTACCTTCTCTTCTTATTATTCACATGTTTTTTTAAGCACTCACACAGGTGCTCCAAAAACACACAGACACACATACACACACTGTCAGCCCTGGCCAGCTGCTCCTTTGATCACAGAGAGAGGAGTTTCTCATGTTATCCCTGATTACATGTCAGATCAAGTGCGACAGACACACACTTCAAAGAGGCCCAGATTGCTTCTCTGCTCTGCCACACACACGAATCAGAGAGCGAGCACATCTTGTACATGCACACACACCTGTCACATGTTAATGACACAAAGCTGACGGCTCTCTCAAATATCATAAAGAGTGAAGTCCATCTCCTGTCCAAGTTTCCTTGAAATCTCAAGTTGCTTGACTTGCGTTAAAGATGAACTATGTAACATATTTGCACAAAATGTCTAAAAACGACTACGTCTTAATTATATATTTAACTAATTGTGTACTTACATTATACGTAATTATAACCAAAATACCACCATAATTCCCAACATCATCACACTACGCCTTTTATTTTCATGGTTTTGATTGAGAGACACCTAGTGGCAAAATAAATGACACACCATGCCTTTAATTTTCGCAATACCGCAGAAAAAAAACAGGAGGAAGTTCTCTCTGCGCAAGGGAACTTCAGCTAGCTGTTATTGATGATTTATCATCACAAAAAAAAAAAAACATTTCTACTTCCTTTTCAGTAAAATATGCTGACATTATGCAACCAAACAGTACCAACAATGTATGAGGCACTAACACATGCACAAGTTGGTGCACGCAAGCACATTGCATTCACAACACAATGCTGCAGTGACTAAGACTTCCATGGAAAGCACCAGCACTAACCATAACACCCAGAGTATGTGTATGTATACATGTACTTGTTACCAATTGGGGACTGTTCTTGGCATGAACACTGATTTTGTCAGGACCAATAGTCCTAATGGGGACCAATGAGCACTCCTAATGCGACACATGATTTTTTTAGGTCCTGGTTAAGTTTAGGGTAAAGGTATAGTTGGGTTAAGGTTAAGGTCAGGGTGTGTGTGTGTGTGTGTGTGTGTGTGTGCAGAGGAGAGGTACTGAAAGGGGAGAGAAAAAGAAAACAGACAAGAAGACGCACAGGAAAATCAGGGAGAGAAAAAGGCAACATTTTCATGTGAAGCCTTATGAAATCCTGTCCTGCTGCGTGGGTCGAACATTTAGCAAACACACGCCACAGGGTAGTTTAGCCTGTGTGACTGGGCAGCACAGAGTCAAGACAGCTGCCACACACACACACACACACACACTCACACAGTGAGATTGAAAGTCGAAGGGTAGCCAGACAGCGTGTCAAGGCATGTCGCGTCTAAAGGAAAAACACTCCAGCAGGTCAGAACAAAAACAAACCAGCCACTGCAGAGTAAGCGCAGAAGTCTGATGACACATACCTTAAAAAGGCTGTGCAAGTTTCTTCACATAGAACATGGACTGAGTGTACATCTGATTGACGTAACATCCAATTAAACTTTATTCTCCTTTGTTATTTGCCATTGCATTCAAAGCGGAGTGAGAAATGTTTTGGCATTACCCAGCGGATCAAACAGCGTGCTGTCATACCTCCTGTTTAACACGTCACGCTGACGATGAGACTGATGAGAGGTGCCATCCGAAAGCTCAACACTTACTCACCTCAGGCAACAAAACATGGTGCTCTCAGCTGCAGGGATGTGTTTTTATTTCTTTCTTTTTTGGTAGCACACTTGAAAAAGTCAGTGAAGAGCCTCACGTTACATCATGTTTTTGGGTGGGTTTGTTTGCCCATCGTGTAACACGACGTACCACAGAAGTGTATTTTCAGAATTCATGCTCCGATGATGTAGCATGTTTGGAGCAACTTGTGTCTGAACTCACAGACAAACACAAACACACACACATGCAAACACAAGCACACACAGCCATTGATTTTTTATTTCCTTCCATCATTTCCCTTACTCATTTATGCTCCACTGCGGCCTGTCTGGACTCTCCCCCATTATGTGATTAGGCTTATTTAGACAGAAATAGAGAGACAAATAAACCCTGAAACAGCAGCGGCAGGCATTAATTCTGATTTAAGGCTGTGTGCTGATGCATATCTGAAAGACTCTGGTTTTCTTTGCTGTGCAGGAAGGAAAGCCAGTTTTACCCAGAAACATGCAAAAGAAAAAGCCTAAAGATTTAACATATAGACAGATCCATCCTCAGGCTCTTAATTGCTGATTAATATTGATATTTCTTTCTAAAAAACCCCATGAGAGACTTGTCGCAACAGAATGTGCCTGTGGGAGTGCGTGTGTGTTTGTGCGTGGGTGTTAACACGACACAATCTGCCCAAACTAACCAGCCGAGTCATCAGTGATCCACACCATACTGTACGCCATCTGAGACCAACACACACAATAACAAACACTTTGGAAAACCCTACAAGGAGCAAGAACACACGTTGGTGACACAACCAAGCTAGAAACGTCTCAAAATCTACCCAGCAACCTGCAAAAGTGATGACTGAATGTAGCCAGTTTGCTGTTATCCTGGAACAAATCCAATAACGCTAAGGCTCAAAATGTGATAACTTGAACTAACCTGTGCAACAAACGCTTACTTTATCTTCTGATTAATTGTATTACACCGCTTCTGTGGTGGAGGGCATAATGTTGTGCCGTATTCCCAAAGCAATACAGTTATTATTGCGTAAATGCATCAACCCTCCTCTCCTCCACAGGATGCAAGTAATGTTAGTCATTTCCTTCCTGATGTGCCCCACAGTCATATTGCTCAATGTTTCTCTTTGATCTCATGTAAATCGGCTGCAAATTATTGAAACTCCAGGGGAAGCAGAAGTTGAACTGTTTGTCAAAACCTGGCATATTTTGAGTAAGTGTTATAATACGCTAATGGAGGTTTAGACAGATTACAGGATATACTGATGCCCACAAGTTCAACAAATAAGTGTACAGTATTCACACAGTGTTGTACACATTCTCTTTAATCAACGCTACAGTATTACTTACATTAATGATTTACTGAGTAGAAATGGGCATACTTTTGCATCACTTGCTACTTTCTCATCTACTCTGACTTAAAAGCTTTAATATTCTTTATTCACTAAAGAAACATTGAGCACAAGGATTTCCCGCACATACATAAATATTCAAACCGATTCAAACACATTCTTTACTTTACTGTTTGTATCTGGCACTAATTGATTTTTGTTTCTTTGTAAAGAAAAAAACTAGAGAAAATCCATCCTAAAATCAAGTTGACATCATAAACTGCTCTGTGAATAAAACCCAAAGATATTGAATCATGAATTAACAAGAAAAAAACAGTAAATCTGTTCTCTTGCTCTTTTCCAACCAAATTCAATTGGTCATTAAGTTGCTGGTGTTTTTTTCATCTGGAGAAAAGCGCATCGAATTATTTCTAGGGTTTTATTTTTGACTGATGTAAATGTGTTTCTGTTTTAATAAATGTAATGTTTAACAGACTATAAGACTATAAGAAGACAAAACACGAAACACTCCCATTTTCTTGACTTTGAACACGAGGCCTAATTCACTGACTTCGGCTTCAAACTAATGGACACCATGTCAAAGGAGGACAAATCACTACATCCGTCCACAGCTTGAGAGGACAGAGGAGCTGAGTGGAGACAGTCTATTAAGCTCACTTTTTTTTTTATTTTGGGCTGGTAACAGTTTATGCTCAATCATGAATCAATTCCAACTGTCTATGAATCGACCTCGAACTTCTAAGATGTAAGTTGTGCATTGTTTTACGCTGTGTTGTTGTTTGTTTGTAGGTTAGTCTGTTGAATTAGGCATTGTCCAGCTAACGTGACTAACAGTCCCAGTCAGGGGCCAGTGTTCGACTACTGTTGAAGGTTAAAGAACGATCAAGAGAAACTGTGTGAAATATGTGTTTTGAAGACCTCTAAATTCTGGGAATAGTAAGTTGCTGCCAGTAACTCAACTGTTTTTGAGTTATTTGAATGACTGAATGAAACACTGTCATCCCTGTTGCTGTCGACAAGAGGCACTACATTTGTACTGATAGAAACATTTATTTAATTTATTTATAGTGGACCTGTGCGTTAATTCATACAGAAAGTGCAAACTCTGCTGCTTTCCTAGAGATAACGTGACAGATTTTCACCCCCCACCAGGCCATCACTTGGTTGACAAGAAGGTCAAACATCAGTCAACCAAAATTTGCTTTGGTTGACGACAGCCCTGCTTGTTAATAAACAGAAAAGTATTTGTCAACCATTAGTTTCAACTTACAAATCTTTATATGCCTAATTAGAAAACTGCTGCAACAGTCGTCCAAATGCCATTTTGTAGTCCATCAAAATCACTGGGTTGTACTTTTGTTTTTGGAAAAGTCAGCACACACACTCATTACACAAACACACCGACCAAACAAGCCATTTAACTCAAACCATTAACATTACACGGGAAATGAGCCTTGTGACAGCGCTGCAGTGTAATGCAGGATTTGCTGAGTAGATCCTAAACTGTAGGACCCCGCCGGCTCAATGATGTCATGTTCTCTGCCCAGCAGACACTTGTGGGTTCCGAGACGCAACACTGTTTTGGAGCAGTGACACACACACACACACACATACACACACAGACATACACAAAGTACTGCAACTGACAAACACAGTAAACACAGGGAGCTGAATATTGTGCCCGATTAGTGCGGCTTAGCTCTCACAATGACATCATCTCTGGCACGCGCGCGCACCCACACACACACACACACACACACACACACACACACACACACACACACACACAGGGAACACTCCGGCTGTGACACCTCCTCCCTCAGCCAATACACCTCTCACTCTGGTCGTGTGTGTGTGTGTTTGTGTGTCCAAACTCACCTTCCTCTTGACAAACTGGAAAGCTGAGCACTTCTTAAAGGAAAAGGCGGTCTTCTCTCCCCCTCCTCCCACTCCTGCACCTCCTCCGCCTCCCCCGCCACCTCCTCCACCTCCTCCTCCGCCCCCGTTCACCAGCTTCATGGCCGACACCGGCACTCCGCTTGCCTCCGTAGATCCCAGGATGACGGACAGACTGACAGGGAGTCACAAAGAGAAGTGAGGAAGAGTTTATCTAAGGCATGAGGAGAGAGGCTTTTTTTGTGCAGAGACAAGTGCGGGACGGCGAATGAAGGAGATGCCTCTGCGCTGAGGCAGAGAGGATCCGAGGAGGAGAGCAGGAGAGGAGGTGGAGGTGGAGGTGGAGGCGGAGGAGGCAGATGGACCAAAATGCGAGGGAGAGAGGGAGAGAGAGAGAGAGAGAGGCAGGACGCTGCGATGAGCGTGAGATTACAGGAACAACTAGGTGTCAGGATGGAGACAAAGACAGGGCGGAAGGAGGAGAGGGAGATGCACACAAGCAGATGGAGAGGGGAGGAAGAGGAGGAGGACAGCTCCTGTTGCTGTGAGGAGGAAACAGCTCTGTTTACAATCTCACTGAACTGTCAGATGTGTGAAGTTTATCCATGCATGTGTGAGCGGTGCACACATGCTGAGTGTTTACATATCGAAAGCATGCACTGTATGCACACACACGCCTCCGTCCTTCCATACCTTTTGTGCTGGCGCTGGCTGGTTCCGCTGCAGCTCTAACAGCTTATGTCTTTACCCGAGGACTCCCCCGCAAAACTGGTCCCAGATCAGATGCACCAACTCCCACTCCTCAGTTACAGGTGTCCCTTCGCTGTCGTCTCCGAAAACTATGCCCACATCCCCGAAGGAGGGCAGCGAGAACACGGGGAGGGGGAGCCTGCGATGATGTTGCTGTCCGTTTCAATAAGAGCATGTCACTGTGTGATTTGTGTGTGTGTGTGTGTGTGAGTTTGTGTCCTCTGTGGTGCAGTTATGTGGAGTGCACAGTGAGTGAATGCAATGATGCAGCCTGTAAACAAGCAGCCAGGAAGTGTGTGTATGCGAGCATGATGATGATGATGAGGTGTGTGTGATGTGTCCAGCTGCAGTCTTCTGGCTCACCCCGGCACTACTTTATCAATGAAAGGCTCTGCAGTGAGCAGATGCTGCCTCCCCTCCCATCCCCTTCTCTCTCCTCCCGTCTCTCTCTCTCTCTCCACTGTCCCTCATCGCCACTCTGCCCTCCCCCTTTTCCTCCGCTCGCTCATTCTCCTGCTGCAGTCGATGGTGGCACCTCCTTTCCCCTCTCTCTCCCTCTCTCTCTCTCTCTCCTCCAATCTACCTCATCTCACTCTTCATCCCTCCCGTTATATCCTCTTCTTTTCAGGTCTCTAAAAACTGTCCCAGCGAGGACAAGAGAGGACACCCACTATATCTCCCCATCACAGTAAGCGTGTGAGGGTTTGATGTATAGTGTACAATCTTGCCTGACAGCTTTGGTCCAGCTGAATTCGATACACACAAGCACAAACACACACCCACACACCTCATCATAACTCTGTGTATGCCCTTGCCTCTGTACCTATAACACGGGGTTAGTTTAATTTCCTGACGTGACACCCATGAACGATAAAGCTGAACCGCGCTCCCGTTATGAATTCTTGCACTTTATGCGTGGCAACAAAAATACAATCATGTCTCTGGCTGTGAGCTTGGCTATATTACCTTGAAAAATGAATTATAATGAATGAAATATTAAGCCAAGAGAAAGAACAGCTTAATGTTTTACATCGTCTTCATATTCACTTTGATATTTTTTATTAGTCCTACTAGTGCTGCACCCGTGACAAGTTTTCATCATCTGTCTCCTTCGTGCATCTATAAAAACTGATGTTTACTGACTTGATTTTGTCCAGGATGGGGAAATTCTTTTAAACCTGACCTTTGGCTGCTGTCGCTAAAAAACTCAAATGGCCCAAGGCACATAAGCTGCTAATGTCAAAAAGTGACTTGAATTATAATCGGGGCCGGATCCAAAAAAAATGTTTGTTGTGACTTTCTTTTATTTCACCAGAATAGACTACAAACTAGATGTTTGGCATGAGTCTGTAAAAGTAGTTTTATCACGATTGTAGTGAAAAGTTTAAAGTCTTTGAATTTGTGTGTTGTTGAACGTTGCTTTTGCTAAAGTTACCACTTTTAAAGTAAGCATTCAAAAGCATCACAATTCTTAATGGAATATTTTGACATGTTTATTTGCTTCTCGACAAAATTTTGCTAAGAAGATCCATCGAAATACCACGTCTGAATGCTAAATATGACGCAGGCCAGCTGGCGACTTGCCTAAACTAGCATAAATACCAGAGGGAGGGAGAAACAGCTAGCCTACATTTTAGAGAACAATAATGTAGGCTGCTTCCTTTAGAAATTAAATGTTTGTTCTGGTTTGACTTTGATGGCTGACATTAGCTATAGTTTTGGTAAATGTGTTCACTGACTTAATGAATGTTCCCTATTTGTCCTACTGTCACAACAGCTCAGCACTCTAGCCAAATACTAAAAAATTGTGTAGTTTTGAGTATTATCTCACAATTTTCACTTGTTGCCCCAGTTTAGCAAACGTAAGCTAGCCCTACTTTAGCTTTAAGTGTGAAAACAACTTCGTGGGGAGTTACTTGACTGGGTGGAGTAACTTTACAGCGGTTCCCCAGATGAAGATTATTTTTCTCCTTACCTGTATTGTTTTAATCTATCTAGATTGTTTTTAGAAGTTTCATGTAAAATTCATTTCCTTCATGCCAAACCACACCCGCCCGTATCACTGTGCAGAATGGGCAAGAGGCTAACTAACTGAGCTAACTAAGCTAGCTGACGTTCCAACGGAGAACGCTGTTAATGTTTTATATGCTTTGATGTCACGAGCCTCCCGTCCACAAGCAGATCCATGCTGTCGCCTGCACGATGGTATGGTTGGCAGGTGTAGTTCAGTAGAAAGAGAATTGTTCTTCCACAAAACTGCTCACAACAAGGTTTGTGGATTATTCCGACTATCTGGGTCATGATGCCTGGAAACAGACATTGTTGTGGAGTTTAGAGGAGGCAGACATCCCTACAGCCGACATCTCCAAAACTTGAAAGCTCCCATCAGAACAATCTGGATGGCTACAGATGATGTACTCTTGTGCCATTTAACTTACTGAACATGTAATTTGTACGCGTGACTTTTCAGAAGATGCTGTGGGCTACATTCGTCTGAAATGCATAAAACATACTGAAACAAATCAGTTTGCGAGAGGGTTTTCTTTATGACACAATTACATCGGCTGTTACAGTGTTGATCAGGACAAAACCAATTATAAAGGAAGGTTAGGAACCTGATAATTCAATGGGAAAAAACGCCACTGTCACTCGCAGTGTAAATGAAAGGGTGCAACACTCGGCGGCACATGTGGGAAGCATTCGGCGGAAATTAATCCCTTATTACGCAGCAAGCGAGCCGGTTTGCCTCGGCTTCACTTTGAGAGGGATGTAGTCCTCCTTGGAGAGGAAACAATGACTGTGCAGTATTCACTGTAATCAGGATCAGTCAGAGGCCCAATCAACAGCGACTCAGCGGTAATGACGAGGAACAATGATTGAGGAAATCAGCTTTGCACCCAGCTGCAAAAAAAAAAAAACTGAGGGCGGCCTGCAATTTACCAAGGGAAGGCGAACAACGCATTTTCTTCTATAGACAACCTCTCCTTGTTTTGGGTATTAACAGCATCTCTTAAATTTTTATATGCTTATAAAACATTCCTCAAACTTTATATACTGCACTTTATCAAGGACGTTGACCAGACAACATCCTCAGTCCCTCAAAGCTGTTTTTTAATTTGAGCCCTGAAATGTTTTTTTAATTGCACTTGGGCTGTACACAAATAGCGCGAAAGCTATAAAAGATTGTCTGGGCTATTAAGTGCATTTTTAATACTTGCCTCAATGCATCTAGTCAACAGAATAAAGGGAGCAAAAGCCTATTTTGGCTTTTAGCATTTAAGCTCCAGTGGTTTGCTTCGTTGAATCCAGTCATGAGACTAGAGAAAAGACAAAAAACCTAGTTTTTCCAAAATATCTCCTCAGAGCCACGAGGGCTCCAGGGTGCTATTATGGTCTGACAGCAGCAACACCCTTACATAACATGCAGCAGTTTCTCGCTCAAATATATAGCTCTATGGTGCATAAATTATTCTGCGATCTCCCCAGAGACCCAAAGATTCTCCGCAGCTCTTGAAATGGAGCCAATAAATAATTAATAAGAAGGTTTCTTAAATGGTTTCAGAGAATTGCCAAAATGATCGCAAAGTCAATAAATTATGGATTTCCCCTCAAAGGGAGCTGATGCTGTAAAGTATCATATATAACCACCCCCCACCTCAAAAAAGAGCCTCCAACTGTGACCACAGCATGATACGCAGCGGGGTTGGTGGGTTGGTGTGTTTACATGCATTTCCAAATAATCAGACAGTACGTTTGAGACTGAGAACTTCTAATGGAAAGCCAAGTGAGGCTGTTTGAAGCCAACGTGATGGTCAGCGGTGATATACACTCACTATCTCAGACTGCTAATTAGGTCCGCTGGGCATGTTTTGATCGTATACCGAAGAAGACCTGAAAAAAAAAAAGAAAAACCCTCTACTAATGCTTTTACAGAGAAAAAAAAAACACTCAACTCAAGTGGACTTGACTCCCTGATGAAACCAGTGTGTCTGTGAAATGCACAGACAGAGCGAGCAAAACAAAACCCGGCGAGAAAATACTTGACATTATTTTTGGCTTTAAAGCTTTAAAGCTCCTCAAAATACAACGCTGGCAGAATATAAGAACATGGATTTCCAATGCAGCCATAGGATGAGTCACAGGGCAGCAGAGATCATCAATGGAGGATCGATGAGGCTTCTGTTTATCCTCGCGCTTCAGGGCAGAGGTCTCCAACCTCCAGTCAGTTTAGCAGCATTTACATTTGCAGCAAGAAAAGGGCGAATTAACATTGTAGATGTAGATGGAGGATGATAACAAAAAAAGACATGTCTTTGCCAGCCTGTCTTCCTCTCAGTCTCTATTTTTGTCTTCACCTTCTGACCTGTCTCCCCTGCATCAAACATTGATTTCTGCTGTCCTCCTAAGTTCTGAAAGCCTAGGTCATGGTTTACCACTCTCACCAAGAGTCACGTTTTTTACTCTGGCCCCTGCCACCCGGAGGTGAGCTCATCACCGGGAACGATGCCCTGAATTCCCTCCACCACCTGACTGCAAGCAAAAAGTGTTATTCTGTGACACAGTCGCTGTCTTCTGACATCGTCTTCCACTTTAGAGGAGCCGCATTTGACTTCCGAGTCACTTTCATAAATTAACCATATTCCTGCTCTGCCTCCACAGGCTGCAGCAGAGAGCATCTATAGGGAAAAGTGCTCCTCTCATGCACCGCAAGTTCTCCCCCATGCTCAAAAATAGTAACCCCGCTTCGCACACGTGTTGCCGCAAAGCTCCCGACTCCTCCGAATGTGATTCACTGGGTGCATATAACGTTTGCATATCTGTGTCGGTGTGTGTGTGTGTGTGTGCATTGTGTCGGCACGTGTCTGCATGTGAGATTGTTAGCATTTATGCAGACTGACAGGATTTGTTTGGTGTGAATAATCTCAGGGACCGCATGCGTTTGACTGTGACTGTGGATCAAGGTAAGTTGGTGACAACAGCGCGCGTGTGTGTGTGTGTGTGTGTGTGTGTGTGTGATGGTATCAGGGTGAGTGAGAGTGATTGAAGGACTGCCACCTGCAAGTCAGACTTTTGGCAGATGCGGTAAACAATATTAATTCCCCTTGACACCTACATTTGACTAATGAATAGAGTGATGAACACCATTTCGGGAGAGTGTGCACGCGTGTGTGTGTGTGTGCATGTGTGCCCATGTGCGTGTGTGTGTGTACATTTGAGCCTTAGTTTCTTATTAGGTGTGCTTTACCTCAAGGCTCTCTGAGGGCCTAAAGTCAAGCTTACTGAATCTATCACTGACTAATTAGCAGCACACATATAGTCACGTGCCAACTGTTGGTGCCAGGTTGTGAGCGTGTGTGTGTGTGTGTGTGTGTGTGTGCTTTGCGTGGGAGTTTGTAGAGATGGTGCTGGGCGGGCGTACACACCCTCACGTGCCAGCGATCGTGGCGTGTTTTTTGTGAGGTTGTGTGGATTTCTGTTTGCCTGGGTACAGTATTGTGTGTGTGTGTTGGTGTGTGTTGGTGTGCGTGGGAGGGAGGGAGGGAGTGCAGCCATGAAACAACTCCCGGTGGGACTGACAAGACTGCAGTGCTGAGCTAAGGAGACAGAGGGAGAGAACGGGAGAGGAGAGAACCAATTACAATGGCTCACTGGCCGACTCTCATCACTGTGCTCAGTCAGCTAAAACAGGAGCAGCAAATGCAACACGCAGCGAGTGAGACTCCTTCACTCAGGATTTATTTCAGCTAATGTTTCATTCCCCGTGACGCTTCAAAGTAAATGTCTTCCTTTCTGGACTTCTGTCGGAGTACGGAGTAAAGTCACATGACTCAAGACTCGAAACTTTATGGCGTCAGACTTGACTTTAAAGGACACTTCTATAGTGCTCTAATGGTCCAAAATCCTATAAAAAAACTGAAACGAACAATTTGTTGATCCTACTAAAAAGCATGATTCCTGTGACAAAGCTCTATTGTTCAGAAACACACTGTTGCACTGGGTGATATTGTCCTTTATCTATATGAACATGCTCTGCAGGTTTTGCGAGTCAATCCAACGTGCACTGTCCCGATGCCACAAAAACTCACAAAATGTGTTGGCTTGATGTCAAGAGATTCTGTTTTTTTTTTTTGTCCACCCTGTGTACTCAGACAGGGCGAGTTTTGTTTGTTCGCCACATTTCAAACGCAAGAGCAATCCAAGCTGTTTTACGTAACACGTTACATAAAGGAACGCTGCCCTCGTCTTGACATGTGGTTCATATAGAGACGGAGCAAAATGAAGTCCCGCCCAACAACACGTGGGGGGAAACGATTCATCGCTCTACGTTGACTTTGTATCGCATGAAAGTTCCTCCTTGTCAAGCTGCTGAGTGGCGGGACGCGCGAGAAGACAATACTGGTTACAGGAAATAAATCCAGACACTCTCATTTTATCAACTTAGTAGCCATCAAGCTAACTTTGAAAAGTTAAGAAGGGAAACTCAGATTTACCGAAAATACCAAGTTTGTCAATATATCTTTTCCAGAAGTTTGAATTCATCCTTTGACATGCTAAAAATGTTTAGCAAGCTGCAGTTTGGTTTTTTGGGGGGTTTTTTTGCTGTTGCATATTGTGGCGCAGTTTTTTTTTCAGCAACCCGATGAGCAGAATAAATGTTGCCAATATATGTTTTTCTGCAATCCACGGATATGTTGAATCTTAACATTTCATTATGTCTCAACTACCTGGGTTTACGATTCTTTAGGTTTAGGCACAGGGTTAGGAAATGAGCAAGTTCTGGATTAAAGGAAACCTGTTTTGGTCATCTCAGAGTGGGACACGAACATTCTCCTTTTTTGTGCACGTCGCAGATAATTGCATAGGAAGGCATTTCACATATGCAATTTCAGTCCACCAGGGCTCAGACAGCTTACTGTGAAAACACTCTGCAGAATGTCACCGGGTTCAAGGCATCCACAACAGACAGCAAGTGCGACGGAGACACAAACACTCAGACACTCATTTCACTTTGATAGCAAGGTGAGAGAAAATGTCAGCCACTCTCCTACACCTCAGGAGGTTTTTGCGTTTGGCTGAACGTTGACTGTGTGATATTAACTCCCTGAGCACGGATCAGCAAGTCATAGGTTTTGTGTCTTCGCCGAGATGCATTTCTTAAGTTCATCCGGTGGGAGTTTTGAAAAGTTTATTTCATGACACAAGGCTTCAGTTCAACATTTTGGGAAAACACTGTAAGGATGTATTTTTTTATTGTGTTTGTTACGTACAGGTGGAATTCATGCATTTCTTTTGAAACACTTGATATGAGGCGAGCAGTTCGTTCATGACCCAGCATCAGAAAGAGTTAACGATGACAGTGAGGAGGCTCGAACAGTCGATCTGATATACAGTCCAATGAACTGTCATCACACACTGTGGCACAGTTTGTAGTAAGATATGGATGCATTTCAGTCATGCTGTTGACAATGTCGAGTTTAGGTAAACATGTGACAGTCTCATGTCTCATTTCTACATAAGGGTGTTGTTACATAGCAGTCTTACAACAAACAAACAGTGGTACAGGCCGGATGAAACACAAATGTAAAAACAGTGGCGATGAGCCGTGGGGAAATTTCTCCGAAGGTTGGAGGAGGTGCCAAGGGTGAGTCACCTGACGCTCACTCACCTGACACTCACCATCTGATGACAGAATGTGATATGTGATGAGGTGTGTGAGCTGTGGCGTGATGTGTGTGAGTGTGTGAACTAAGTGCTTTTCTGTAAATCTACATGCTAGACAAGGTTGAGTCAGGGATCAAAGCCAGCAACAACAAGGTGTGTGTGTGTGTGTGTGTGTGTGTGTGTGTGTGTGTGTGTGTGTGTGTTAGAGTGCAGCCGGCGTTCATTCCCGATAAATGTCCCGTGGCACATACCTGGGACTGGAGTAGTGAGAAATATTAAGGTATGAGCATCATGTGGTTTTTGATCACAAGGCAAAGGCAGCCGAGGAATGTGGAGTACCTGGCTGTGAAGTTGAACTACCAGCTAATATAATATAGGGCTAATAGAATAGAACAGAAACGCAGCTTTTAGATTAGTAACAAGTTTAATTTTCAAACTTTTGAATGACTGAAAATACAATACTGAAATTGATTTGAACTGATTTGCACGGCGCTGATGGTTGTCTACCCAGGATTCCTTGTGCATTCTTGCTGACTAACTAACCTAACCGTTTGCTAAATCACTGTGTGGCTAACTGGTCAGCTAACTGTGTTACTAAAGACATGTCAGCCTGTTATATGTGTGTGATTATCCACAAATAACATTCTTGTGGGACACGATTGGATTGTTTTGTAACGTATGAAAAGGACTTCAGAGACCACCGCACCAATAGCCTCGCTACAATTCTTGTTTATACATGGCAATATAGGCTATCTTACACGTTACTGTAGGCCCAGTTTGATATGCAACAGAATCTCATACTTGATATGTAGTAGCTTCGTCATTCGATCAGCTAAGGCAGGAAAAGTGGTAAAACCAATATATTCAAACGAGGATCTCTGAGAAGAACTTTCACTTGCAAAGTTAAGGAACATATGGAGAAAGTGTTCAGCTGAATGTTGTTGACATGATCTGACGTATATATGAGTGAGGTATGTACTGTATGGGTGTGCAGTGCATGCTGATGTGAGTGTTGCATCTTACAGCACGTCTAGCTGACTGACTTCTCCAGGCTGTGGACGTTTACGCTAAGAAAAAAGCACCAGCCTGAATACTAACAGTGTGATGAAAACAGAGACAGCAGCCATACAGAAGGATGGATGAGACTGTAGCTCGGTTTGAACACAGGGCAGGTCCAGTGCAACATATTTGACCCTGTGTTATATCACTCTGGCTGCCCCACCTGTTTAATGTGATGCAGGGCAGGGCAGGTTAGGTAAGAGACCAGAAGAAACATTCTGTTCTCTTCAGACAAGCCAAGAATGTAGATCAGAATCTTGTCAAGCGTCTTCCCCGATCAAGCAAACTATTTTTGTTTATTAGCCAGAAACTATTATAGCTAATTATTTGAAAATCTCGTTTTGGAATTTTGTGGACAAAACCTCTTACTCCCTTTATTATCTGTATTTTTTGATCCGATAATTATTCAAATATTCATCTCTTTCGCTCTCCGTCTGTCTGTCTGACTGTTTGGCAGAAGCCTTGTGACCTTTTCAGTAATACAGTCTTCAATAGATGATTGACAGGAATGAGCCAGGGGACGTATTACCTGCTCACACACACACACACACACACGCACACACACATATGCACATATGCACACGCGCACACACACACCAGGACATGAGTCAAGTGTCTCTAAGGACACAGAGTGAAGGGCATTTCATCATATGTTTTCATCTTTGACTTGATACCCATCTTATTCAGGCCAGAACTCACAAAAGCAGGAAGAAAGGGGTTAAACACACACACACACGCACACACACACACACTTGTTGTTTGCACACTGCGTTTCTATTTCTGGTGATTTGCATGAATTAACTTCAAGCTTGAAGACGAGGCATGTAAGCCAAGGGTGCAAACGCAGGTTGCCAACACATTTTTTGAAGATTTAGTGAACAAAAGCCAGTTTAGAAACGGGGCAAGAGCAGGAAAATGAACCGTTGTCAACAGATCGTCATCTTCATTAATAGTTGAACACATTGGCTCCGGTCTGCCCCCCTTAAGAGCGGCAGATTGTTACCTCTGCCGCGGTGGTTATGTTTTCACCTGTGGCTGTTTGATGTTGTTTTGGTGGTTTGTCTGTCAACAGGATTACACAAAATCTACTGAACAGATTTCCATAAAACTCTCACAGTAGACCTCATTAATATCCAGGGCGTTTTTGACATTTTCACTGATTTATAAGGGAAAGATACAAGTATCTTGATTGAAGAAATTCACTGAGTACAAAAGGGGGTTGTTGGGCCTGTTGAGTTATGCGCTCTCTGTCCACTTCAGGGTTCCAGGAAGCAAACATTCTCAGTTTGAGACTCTATAAAACAGCTGCCAACGAAAGTAAACCCAAGTGACACCTCTCAAGTCTAATAGACAAGCTCAGTGATTCTCAGGCCGGTGTGATGCTGTCATTGTATGGAGATAAAGTCTAATCTGATTCTGTGGAATGTGGGTGAATTATGGATTACGGACTTTTTGGCTCGTTGTCAAGTGCTCGTCGAGCTCATCAAGGATCACTTTTCTAGACGCGCTGGACCTCTTCCCGCTAATTTCAAGCAGGCCAGATGGGAAGGTTTGGCCGTGATGAAGTGCCCTGCAGGGTGCCATTTTCATTTATTTTGCCCCTGACCCTCAGACAGCCCGAATCAGCCAACGTGCTTTTCTGCAAAATGTTGACACTTTGCATTTCTTTATGTTGCAACTTTACTGTTTGATGCTGTAACAATGCTGCTGATGCTTTGGAAAAGATCATGTTTTGTCTTGAAATACATGTTTTGGTCAGTGCAGTATCCAGTGGTGTCATGCTTACAGATGTTTAAATTCAGTCTTGATCTGCAGTTACTGGCTTGGTGGTCATCTCATCTCATCAACTACTGTATAAAAGTGAACGTATCAGTGGTTTGAAGACATTTTAGTAGCAAACATTTTATCATGGCAACTGGAAGACTAATCATCTTTCCCGAATGCAGATCCTTCTTAATGCATTAATGTGTAATTTGATTTTTAGTAGAGGGTGCAAACATTAATATAGTGCTTTCTGTGCAAAGTGCACTTCATTTTAACAGCCAAATTCTGTACAATAGGTATCAGAATCACCATCACCACAATGTGAGCTGCAACTATCCACCAGAGCACCACTTAGTTTGTTTGGCGCCTGTTAGCTGGCTCTAAATAGTGAAAAACCTTTTCACTTTTCATAAAAGCATAATGTCCAATATCTGTATCAAACCCCGACTTCTAACATTTCAACTAAACCACTGAAAAAGTTATGAGAGCTGGAAAAGTCGAACGCGCTGTAAAGTTTCGCACCAGACATGAAACGTGTCTTTTATTCATGTGGGATGGATTTTTTTTTTTTTTTTTCCAGAGCCGATTTATTTTATTATTTTTTTTAGGTTTTGATTCTCCTAAAGCCTGCTAAATTCAGGGAAAGTCAGCGGATTGGCAGGGGAGTAGATGTTCAGCCTGTGGTGTGATTGCTTTGAAAATACACTGAATCATAAATCTACTCCTCCCGCTGCAGGCTGCTGGTCCGAGCCGTATTTCTGTAATCATCTTTATGCCTTCAGCTGCCAAGCGTCATCACGAGCGCTTTAAATTCATATGTTCAAGCATGTTCTTCCCGTTAAGTCATTCAAGTGTTGCCGAAAAGACATGCGCTAATTATATTGTTCTTACATAAATCAGATGCTGAACATTGACTTCATCATATTGTGTTAATGTCTGGACACACAGCTGGCTCGAAGGTGACTCAACCTAGCAATAAACACAACATTACTAAATGCTCGATACTTTCTCCATTGTCTGTTCTCCTTCCATGTATGGACAATACCAAAGCGTCGCTCTGCCCCGTGTACCCCTCTCTGTCAGGCCCGTTGACCAGCTGTGAAATTCCTCTCTCTCCAGGAACAATGGGAAGCTTTGACTTCAGAGAAGCGATCCGAGCGACGCCTTTCAGATAAGGAAGTCTGCAGGAGCCACGGAGAGCACACAGACGTACAGCAACACTATTTACAGCCATGCTTTGTTTCTGTCTTTTGTCTCTCAGGCGGCTCATGGTATGCCAATCATTTCCTTTTGCCTCATCTGCGCTGTGAAATCACAGCTTATATTTGCTCTGCACCCCATAAGGTAATATTGTGTGATTGCAGGCATCGATAAAAAAAGAAAGTATGATCTCAAATGTCAGATGATCTCAAGAATAACCACCAGCAACTTCAGTTGGGCTTTTTTTTTTTTTTTTCGCCCAAAAATAAGAATGTAGTCATTATCCGCTCAGCCCCATGCTGATATAAAGTCAGGTGATGTTTCACACTTCTGGAGCTTCACAACAAAACAGTGTTGCAGAAGCAGATGGTGACTTGTTTTTGACATAATCCAAGTCACTGGACGCCCAGAGAACCCAAATTGATTTGAAAAGAAGTCATTCGCACTCTTTTTTAAGCCATTATAGTCACTGTAGTCACTGTATAAAGTGGGTGCACGTGCATGACCACAAGCAGAGAGTGTGAATAACACTTTTCAAATCAATCTGGGATCTTGGGGCTTCCCAAGTAGATCAGCTGTATGGAGCCATTTGTGTTGCAAAGCTTTTTTTTTTTTTTTGCTGGGAAGCTCCAGAAATGTTTTGTGTCCTACTTCACCTGAACTTATCCTGGTGGTTGTAAGCAAATGATAAGCAGATTTCTATTAACGGTTACTAAATGCTTGAAAATTCAGTATAGATGTAGGATTGAATATGACAGAATGTCTTAATCTGATACAAAGCAATAAATACAATATGTAAATTATGTTCATTATTCACATGGCTCCAGGATATGTGATGTTATATTGTGTTAAGGCATTTATCAACAGTTGATACACCATTTATTGATGTGTCATAAGCAACTTTATGGTGTTCTTTATGTATGTTTATTATGTATGCTTTTATTAAGTATCATTAATGCAGTTAAGTGCAGTTAAGTTTTGCGGAAATAAAGTCAGTGAACTAAAGAGAGATAGTGTTTACCCTTCACTCCTTCCACATGGTACCACTGAAAACAATGGTCGAGCTATTTACACAATATGACATACACACTTACCGACACACATGATTTATATATATACACAAACAAACACTTACTCACTCTCTTCTTTCTGGCCTGAGGTTCAGTGTGTCCTTTATTGTCCACTTCCTGCTCAGCGGTCAGCTGCTTCCTATCTGGCGCCACACCAATGAGACCCCCCATTGCCACGGTAACACTGAGGGGGTCAAGAGCAGAGGGAGAGGAGATGAGAAAGGTTGACAGGGAGAAAAAAAGGGACATTCCCGTGTTTTTAAAGTTGAGTGCGTTGCGGAAATCGCAGAGTGAGCCGACGTTTGAGCCTTTAATAGGTGTGAGATCATGTCAGAGACTGACGGGCAATACTGGAAAATGTGACTGATCGTTGTGAGAACTTTCCTTTGTTCACAGCTTAGCATTTCTTTTTTGAGAGCACACACGTCACCAACTCATCTTATCAAGTCATCCTCTAATCACCCAAAAATCTGCATGAACCAATCCCAGGACTTTTCTGGGAGTGATCTTTTTTCGGTGCGAGAGATAAATCATGAGACGAGACGCCTGTTTTAGCCGTGAGGCAAGAATTTCAATTTCATCTTGAATGCCGTGGACATGTACGGAGAGAGAGAGGGAGAGAGAGAGGGAGAGAGAGGGAGAGAGAGAGGGAGAGAGAGGGGGAAAGAGAGAGAGGGGTGGTGGTGGTGGGAGGGAGGACCAGTTCAAAGTAAAATCCTGATAGATTCTGAGAAAAGATGCGCAGAGCCAGATGAATGAAATACAGGGGAGTGTGCTGGAGGGGTGACTCGATGTGAGAGAAAAGAAAAAGATGAATATAAAGGAGGAGAGAGAGATGTAGAGAGGAGGGAGATAGAGAGATCTGACGGGGGGGACAGCTCTCTTTCATAAAGAGCATTGGATATGAGCCTCAGTCTGTCTCCCCAGGGGATGTGACCTGGTTTCTCTTCTCCCAACACACACTCACATACATACTTACTCACATATACAGTGAGCCGTCAGCAGAGGCCAACACTACGTTACCGAAGAGCGCACAAACAAACTATTTGCTATTAGACATGAAAGTCGGAGCAGGTAAAAAGGTTAATTTAAACACAAACGCCCGGAGCCAAATGAATTTTCTCTTGGCAGTTTTTCTTTACGTATGGATCAACATGATGCAAAGAGAGAAAAACACTCACGGCATCAACAGTAAAATGTCAGCGTGTGCCGGTTCCTCAGCAACAAGAAGCTGCTCCACTCACACGGACTTCAAAGTAACACTGTTGCATTTAGCAGACACGGTCCAGGTCTGGGTTTGCACCAGGTCGGCACAAACCTGTTCCTGAACTGGTGTTTTAAAGTAACCGGCTAGTCTCATCCTCATGATTTGTGCCAGGCTATGAGAAACACAGTATTTGTGTGTGAGTTAGTCGTATTCATGCTGGTTAGAATGAGAAGGGAGTGCAGCTCCAATTGCCTTTCATTTGAAAAAAAAAATATATATATACAAAATTCTCAATTCTACTGATTTTAGATAAGGGGTCTGACTTTGAATTTGATGTCAGCACATGTTTCAGACAGACTGGGACAGGAACAACAAAACTCCTGGGAAAGCTGTGAAACGTAAAAAGGAAAACACCTGTTTGGAACATTCGACAGGTAAACAGGTTCATTGGCAACAGGTGACAGTAGAGTGTGTCCTCTGTAAGAATACACACTTTTGAATCTGGCTTCACTGGAGACCTGAGTCATGTTGTTTGAGACTGTCACATGTCAGGTCACAGACAAGTATATCCTCCCTCCTTCTAAAATTTGAATTCTGTTAATAATCCCACTTTTTTGCAAATACCAACCCTAGTAAATCAGTCAGATGTTATTAGCATGTTATTAGTTGGTAATGAGGTATGTTTTTGTTCGTACTCTTTTGTTAAATTTAATGTATATGTTGTTTATATCAATATAAAAATGTATAAACAAAGTGTAAGGTCAGATATGTCAAACACAAGTTATTTTAAACACATATTAACGCTCATATTTACTCTTTGTTTAATTAGTTAGCCTAACGTGCTAGCGTTTTTTACTCTTCAGTCTGTAATGAGGTGATGCTAGCTAGCTAACATTAGATACATCTGACTTCAATTACTCTATGAGACCATATGACTGTGAGAAGACATTCATACCGCCAGCTGTTAAAAGTGATTCGACAAACATATAAAACTGTATGGAACTCGGGTGGATGCAGCTACAAAAAAAAGGTAGATTACGAGGAAATACCTTCAGTGCACTTAACATGACAGAAGGATGATATATAGTAACGTTGGCAATTACGAGGGTAGAATTTCCTCTGGCGCACCACCAGAGGCTTATCAAGAATTCAGCATTAACATGCCAGATTGCATTGTGCTGAATTTTGTGGCCCACTTTCCCCGGATGCTGACTGAGATACCTTATCAGTTGAGCTCTCTGTTGTCTGAATATATGACTCTAAAAGGTCTGGGTAGGGTTCTCTTGGTATTTCCTGTCCTTTAAATTCCTTTCAGGCTGAAAGTTATTGCAGAGAAGGACGACATTCATTGCCGGTGGTGCCCCGGGGGGGGTCGACCGGACTGATTCACGATTGAGGAACATCCTGTTAAGACTTTCTGTTGTTTCTTTTCCTTTCTTCATTGAAATAGTTTGGCGTAAAAAACAAAAGGTATAAATAGAATAAACATAAGCCTACGGCACAGATGGGGAATGACATCCGACGCTGCACAAACTTGCTAGTGTTGAGGAAAATATGTAAAATAAGCTAAAATAGATAAACATATCTTATTGTACTGGGAAAATACAGAAAAAGACAGAGCGAGCCGAGCCGTGGTCCCCAGTGAGAAACACTTCATCTTCTACCGCTTCCTCATTCTCTTTCATCTTTTAGACCTCGCTGTTTTACTCTCTCTCTCTTACATTTATTTGTTATCTATGCGCTGGTTTTTTCTTATATTACACCCACTCCCCTCCTCCACCAAACATTGCTTATTGCACTTCAGATCACACACACACACACGCGCACACACTCACATTCACACGTTTATTTTGTAAACACCTTCATCATTCATTCATGTGTATTTTTTTTTATTTTTTATTTTTTAGATTTCAGCGGGGAGAGAGATGACAGGGAGGGAGAACCCAAACTCAAAGAAACACAGCCTCAGAATATTCACAGCAAAAGACGTCTCTGTGTATTGAATCTTTTGCAACTGACACTTTTATTTATTCATTTTTCCGTGCAAATGTTCAGTTTTGAATGCACCAAATTCTAAAGAGAAGCAAGTTTTTCCATAAAGTTGTTATTAACATGAGATGCTGATCAGTGTGTGAAAAATTCATATGGTGTTACCCACCGATGGACACTGTTATTCCAGCTTTCTACTGTGTACAGCAGGAATCAGGAAAAGCTTGAGGGATAGAGTCCGAGGTAAACTTGAGCGCATGGATTAAGGCGACAAACTCAGATAAATGACTCTTGCCCCACATGACCACACCCACCTCCAACTCCACTGTCACACCCTAACATCACTGGTCAGTCTGGTTTACAGAAAGTGAACCAACTGTACACATCTCGAGCGAAGTCATCAGCAAACAGGAAGTCACAGACAACAAGTCTCAAACTTTCGTGAACATTGCAAGAATCTTTCACAAATATGTAAGTAACAAACTATTCTGTCCATCTGCTTTACATGCAAGACTGACCTACTTTTTAAAGTAAGTGCCTCAAACAAAACAGGCGAACAGGACTACTTCACAGTCACTTCAGCACAGTCAATGTAAAATGGGGAAGAGATAAATCAAGTGTCCTGCACTCTGCGATGGGAAAACTGTATCATGAAAAGCTATTACTCAGTACAAGGTAGCAAATGCATTTTAAAATGTCCCACTGGTTCACAATGATGCAGGAAAAAAAAAAAAAGATTAGTTGTGAAGAGGCCAAGGTATTTTATGTATTTTCTCACCGCTGAAGTTATTTTTCCCAGGCTGCACTTCATTCCCTCAGCTGAGCGATGAAAATGGCGTGTCCAATTTGTGTTATTGGCCCATAATCCCTTCATGGTTAAGAACATAATCTTCACATTAGTCGTGCCCATGCCTCGTAATATGCATTTTAACTACTTACTTTCGTGCAGCACACACATGCAGGACGACATATTCACAAACATAGGGGTTTTTTCTAATGACTTTAAAGACTTGTGCTCAATTAGCTTGAGCCGCCTGATGGATGCACTCGGTTTTATCGTCGCACTTAAAAACATCTGCCGCGCGCACCTTGCAGGCAGGAAGCATGTTTTATAAGGGACTGACATCGACTGAGGACTCTTCTGTTTTTGTTTCTCTCTCTGTGCCTGATTCACCTCACTGACTTTCTCCCTAGGACAAAACCAAAAAGTGCATTTCCTCCTCCCCGTTTCATTTGTGTGCCTTTGAAGGGTGGATAACAGATAAGAGTTTCGCTTTTGGGTAAGAGGCAAACAGAGATGTCACCGGATATTTGCAGAAGATTTCAGAGAGCTGTCCTCGTCACGGAGTTCAGCAGCCTGACACACGTTCAAACTCAAGCGCCGACGCGCACGCACACACATGAATACATTTGCGCACGTGCACTTTCGCGTATACATGCACGCACACACGCACAGATCGAGACACGCCGGCGTCGCTTTGAAATGGAAATGTTCCGGCCATGTTCCAGGGAACACTGAGCTAGAGGAGGAAAAATAACTCTCCTGACAGATTCTGAAATCAAAAATAACCAAAAAAAACAAAAAAGATGGAAAATAACAAGGTGAAGTCTGGCACCTGCAAACAAATCAGCCTCCAAAAAGACACAATGTGACTTTGTCAGATTTGTCAAGATTTGCGATGAATCATTCAGGTGTTTTTTGTGACATCTGTTTATTGTGAACACAGAGAACAAAAAAACATCCCGAAGTAGGCGACCGCGGCCCCGGAGGAGGTGTTAATACAAACTCCAGAGGCAGCAGACCTGACATTTTCTCTACCTGCAGCTTTACCAGTTTTAAACGAGTGGGCAGTGCACTTCTCCTCTAGTGGTGTTTGTTTTGTTTTTTCAGATTCCACACAGCGAGGACACGGGAGGCAAAATAGAGTCTGACAGCGCGGTTGTGTAATGCAGCTGTCCTCGCTGACAACGTTGTGCAGAAAGGTTGAGATGTTCTCCTCCGTTCCCCCAAAGTTAATCTGAAGTGAAAAGGCCTCTTTTGGCAAAGTCCTGCGACATTAATCCAACCATTTGTTGAAGGTACGTCATTACCTCATATAAACATTATATATGTCTGATATAATGACAGTCTGGATCATTATATCCATCCTGCACTGGCTCAAAACAATGTCGCTGAGCCTAAATTTAGAAGTCATGGTTGGTTTTGTGACACTTGCGGTTGCTATTGGTAAGTCTATTCCACTGTAATGATAAGGTTGCACAAGGTTGATATGGGGTTTGGGCATTCCAGCTACTGAGAGCCGGCTAGCTCTGGATGCGAGTCAGGTGCAGCAGGGATCCGTGGAGGTCCACTGTCGCGTGTTCATGTACCGTAATGTTGACTGCCGCCTACAGCTGTAGGGGAATGTACTTTAGTGCAACATCACAGAGAGGAGGGGGGACACAAGGTGAGGGATGACCTGGAGTTGAACGTACAGACACACACAGCTTATGTACAGTAAAGTAATCCAGCTGCTTGTGGGGGAATCAAACACTTGAGCAAGTAATATGACTGAATAAAAATGATCATGCAGTCAAACTCGGGTGGTAAAACACACCATTACGTTTCTGCCATCGCTGTTAAGAATCTCTCTGGCGCAGATGTTCACAGACACAGTCTTGTTTGAGAGGTTTACTCATGCCAAAGGTGCAACGTGTAGCAATAATTCACCTGTCAACGTCATACTTTGGCAGCACATCACCATAGCCAGTTAGCTCAGTTAGCAGCGAAGCTAGCAATTCAGACCTGGCGCACCATAGGGGGGTGCTAGCACAGGAGCCTTGGACCGGAATGGGACCAGGCCAGCTGGTTAGCATACGAACTAAAGTAGACATCTCCACAACACAATACATGGATATCATAATGCCAAGACTGCTAATTATTCAAACTAATTATTTCAACTATTTTCTCAACATAATGCCCCTTTAACTTTAGTCTTATTTGCCAATTTTCCTATCCTGGAAGAAGCAACAGGTGACCAAATGAAACACAATGTTACCTTGAGTAAACTTGATGATCTCTCTGGGTTTGTGAACATCATTGGGAACATCTGGGATATAAATACGTGTTATACATATTATAGCTTCAACACAATATCTGTTACTACTTTAAACCCTAAGCCAACAGGGAACGTACACCTGAGGCGTTCGCTGGTTCACTTCTGTAAAACCTGCTGACCCTGACTTAATTACACCAGATTTAAGATCTGTGCTGGCCGAGGATTCGCTCCAACTTTAAACCTGTACAAAGCCCCACTGACTGCAGACTGGTTCTCTGACCCCCTGCAAGTGGACTCCTGGGAGGGGGGGCTTTCCTTCTGCTTCTTTAACCATTAAGTAGCATGACTAAGGGGAAAGACAAGGAGGTGGAGAGTCAGGCAGAATAATAACTAAGCACTGTGTGCCGATCGCTCCTGGTGCCTCATGAGATTGAGGATTAGGTTGCTACTAATGTGTCATCGTGCAGCATTGCTTCCCCTTTTGCACAGCTGGAGGACAACAGCGACACAAACACTGCATTATATATTCACACAGGCTAATTTATTAATGCTCCTTTTTGACCATCTATCCTGCTTTCTTTCTCTCTCTCTCTCTTTCGCTTTCTCTCACTCTGTATTTCCTCACACACACACCTTCCGCACACACACACACACAAAAGCGTGGCCACAAAATCTTGCTGCAATGTCATTGGTCCAGGCAGCACATCCCTGGAACCAATGGGGCCACGGGACAGGTCTGTGGACTGCTGGACTACTCAGTGACTGAATCATCTTGGTATGCCAGTTCACGTGCACGTACACAACACACACACACACACTCACACACACACATACACATGGGGCAGATGAGGGGAAGCAGAACATGTCTTGCATACAGAACAAGCGGTTCTGTCTCAAAGAGAAAAAGAGATTTAGAGAAAAAAAGGGTGAAGGAAATGTGACATCACTATAATTACCACTGATTGTTTGACTCTGTGTGTGTGTGTGTGTGTGTGTGTGTGTGTGTGCGTGCGTGTGTGTGTGCGTGTTCCATCTCCTCCTCCTGCTCTCGTCACCCTTTACTAATTGACTCCTCTATGCCAGCGAGTGTTTCCCTGCTTCAGCTGCTCCAGTCTCTACATTTCCCTCCCCTGTTCTCAATTTTTCCTCCAAATTGTTTATTATCGAGGCCCAAATCTTCACTACATCATTCCCCTCCCTCAGCTCGTCACAGTTATTAGCTCCTTTTTATTTATTTTTTTGTAATTATCTCTCCTTGTCTTCTTCTCCTCTGATCTCATCTCCTTCCCTCGCATCAGCTCCCTTGTTTCCTCCCCCCTTTCCCTCACCCTCCTCTTCCTCCCTGTTCTTGCATGTTCCAACTGACGGAGTAATTAGTTTCTCTGGGCTGGCGATCGGGCTGTATTCCCAGCAAGGATACGCGCACATCTATAAATCAGCAGAATGTGCTCGCAGAATGTAAACCCAGATGTAGAAAAGATGGACTTGAGAAAATGATGAAAAAGACTGAGGTTTAGAAAAAGAGATGGGGCAAAATAAAGCTTGATGAAAGAGAATGATAAAGGAAAGAACGGAGCTGAAAGGCAGAGTCGCGTGAATCTTTCATTGTCCTCGCCATTCTTTTTTTATTCCTCACCTGTCTCTGTGTTTTCAGAAAAGTGACATCCAAGACACCACATGCAGTACAGAAGATGTGAGTGATAGGAACGGGTAAAGAGGATGTGGAGGCAGCAAATCCTCTGCCTATCCCCGCTGGTGAATATTAACATCACAGTTTGACACTCGGTAAAGGAGACACCCGTGCCAAAGGCTACCGCCGCAGTTACGCTGCCGTTACATCACTGCCTTCGTGGTTGCATCAGGGGGGAAGAGGGTTAGATCAGTCTTCGGAGCGAAGGGATTGCAGGTCACTCATGTCGGAGAGCGCTGCAGTATGTGCACGTGTAGGGGTGGGAAAGATATCCAGGCGTTATGATCCGGCAAATTAATGTCATTCTCTATCTATTCTTTGGAGCCACTTTTTAAGAGATGTTTCTACGTTGTACATAATGGTATGACATGAAACATTTCTGCATTTAAATGTCTGAAATTGTGACTAATCATTACCTTTTGTGTAAATGTTTGATCCTCCGCAGCTGCATCAGAGCTGTATTAAGTTATCTTGGGAAACACATGGTGGCTTTTATTGTGAAAAAGTCCTCCGTCAATAATACATAAGAAGAAAAAAAATCATCTGTGACTTTCTGCGTTTTCGGTTAGCAGATCATTTTGAACTTTTTGACAAAAAAAAGTCAGGGGACAAGAAGGAGCAACCACAGTGAGCTGTAAGAAGCAGAGTGAGGAGGGAGGAGAAGCTGCACACCAACTCCTCCTCAGCAGATGTAGTGTGGAGAGCAACTCACGTCAAATGTAGCATGAAATCTGACTGCTGTTATCTTTTGATTGACATCTATATCGACACAAAGCAAGCTTGTTTGGCTGCGCTGTGAACAGATTTGTTGCTCTTCTGCTACAGTCAGTACTTGTTGTTATCGCCGGTGATTCTAAATCTTAAGGATGATGATGACCATATAGGAGTAAATTTCATGTGGCCACATCTTGAAAAATCCCTTTGGCTGATGTTCATCCTTCCTGCTGACTGTGAAAAAAAATGCTAAGTGAGTTTCTAATGAGCGGATATTGGTCCAGATCCTCTGCAGTCCTTTCGACGAAGGTAAATGACTGACTCATCTATGTAAAGGTGCACTACGTAGTTATTCATTGGGAGGATAGTTTTGTTTTTCCGGATGTTTTATGAAGTCAACAAAACATTTCACATTTCATTATTCTTATGTATGACATCTTGTCATACTATAAAAAAGAATCTCACTTCTGATCAAAAAGCTAATAGTGCTTGTAAACCCTGTTTTACAGTATGATATGCAACCCCTTGTTTTTTCTTTATTTTTATTTTTCATTGTAATATCTATTTAAAAACCACACAACCACCCGTGTGTCTCCGGCTGCCAGAAGGGAAGCCAGCTCGTAAGCCAAGCGCCAAAACGGGACAGATGCTATTTGCAAATTCTTCCACGGGGTTTCATTTATCCTCCTCATGTGCCAGATGGGCAAGGTTCGCCTCGCAGGACAATACAGCAAGTCATAAAGTTGAGGCTATCACAATCACAGGAAAGTATTTGAGAGTCAATTTATTACCCCGTTCTTTGTTCTGGCGCTCGGAGGAGATTAAAAAAAAAAAAGTATTTTAAGTACAGTTCAGTCCAGGTTTGAGTGGTTGGTATCCAATTCGGGGTGACACCTCTGTGCTCACAGTCTATTCTCTTTTATCTAATCTCTGAGTAGGCAGCAACTTTTCTGGTTGCAAGCTCACCTTCGTAAACTCCGGCATCCCATATATATATATATATATATATATTTTTTTTGCTGTGATATCTCCTGCTTCTTATGGAAAAGATTAGATTCGGTAGCGTGCACACACACACACACACACACACACACACACACACACACACACACTCCACCTTTCTGATAGTGTGGGTGTTCTTTTGCAATCTTGCCACTCACTCTTTCTCTCTCTCTCTTTAGTTCTGCTTGATACTTATCAGCTATTACATAAAGATGCTGGCTGCCTCACCGTGCGAGGAGCAGCGCCATTCTGACTGGCTGACTGAAATGTCAAGTGCTGTCACAAGAACAGTTTCATCAGATACAGCAGAGCTGCAGTCACACTCTTACTCGTCCCCCCTTTGTCTTTTGATATGTATCAGAAAAGGGTCAAACAAGTGTCAGTGCTCACTTCATCCTGCGTGGAGCACTACAGTAGACGGTGGCATTCGGACAGAACAGTGTAAGTCGTAGAAAATTCCTTTCAGTTGGCTTTTGAGTTGAATTAACTTCTGTTGCTGACAGTCACCTTTGAAAACTATTTGACATGTGCAAAGCTATGAAAGACAACACAGTCAAGGTACAAATGTTAACAGCCTATAAAGCCCCAAAGACAGAGAAGTTGGAATGCCGTCGGCACATTTATTCCACCAAGCTGTCAGTCACAAATGTCAAACAGCCCAAATATCCAAGACACTTTACATAATGCCTCAGCAGGGCAGTGAGTGCAGGTAAAAGAAGAAACCATGAAACTAATTCATATACCATGAAACTTCCCCAGTTCATTATTGACATTAAAAGTTGACTTTTTGACTCTCATCTCCAGCTCGTCAAATACTGATCCTTAGTGATTGTATGTTGAGGTCAGTCAGTATCTGACGAGTTGGAGATGAGAGACAAAAGTCAACTTTTATTGCAAATAGGACCTTTCAGACGATGTGACGCTGTTTACTTATTCCAAGTTTTCTCTGCCACAAAAACATTGGCTGATAAACTACTGTGTGTGGCAGATGTTCAGTGGTTAAAATTCTTGTTTCAGTTTGTTTACATATTAGATTCAAAGCTTTCTAACTCAGGATGTATTTTCCATAAATCAGAAAACACTGTCAAAAGCCACAAAATGTGCTATGTTGCCATAAATGAGCTCCTTCTTAACAGCCTTCAGAATATAGATAGGAAAAGAAGTGGGGAAGTTTGGTTTATATAAGTACTACTGGGGTGGAGATTTATGGCACAGAGTATGAAAAAAGTTGAGTTTAAACTGCTGACATAATTATATATTTTTAGACAAAAAGGGTCAATAATAATGACATTTCCCCAGTTAGTGGGGGTCTGTATTACACATTTCCAGATATTTTATGCTTAATAATGCAAATAAGAGTCTGAAAGAAGTCATGTTAGGTCTTGATCTACAAGAAGGCCTTCAGGCTAAAACGTTATTTAATTAAAGAATGCTGCATACGGAGCCAGAGTGTGAGAGACTTTGTTCCCTTTCTAGTCTACTGTCACTGATCAGCACATCATTAAAAGCCCTTGGTGTGCGTTACCTTTCTATGAAATGGAAGCAAAGTAGCTCATAATCGCAGAATTTACCTATGTATGAAAGAGCTATGATTTTTTTGAACCTGTAGTGTCTCGCCTTGAGGAGATGATTATAGACAAACTAATAGCCTGGTGTCCTTGGAGGTATTGTTTTGTATTTGAACTGCTGCTCATCACAGAAACAAGATCTGGGCTGCAGAGTGTCTTTAATTGGGTTAGTATTAAAGGCACCCTGTGGAGTTTTCATGTAAATTAATAGTTTCTCACTAAAAACACATTCCCCGCATCCCTCAGGTCTCAAAAGTATGTAAGAACACATGTCCCTCCTCGTAGAAACATTTGCAGAACTGGAAAAATTTGAAACTTTCACATTTGAGAGTGAAATCCAACCTTGAGCAGAAACCCCAAACCAGAAATGACCTGCATTTTTTAAAAGTTATGAAACTGCCTTAAGACTGCAAAACGCCTTCAGGTTGCAACTTAAGTGGGAAAAAGGTCATCAGAATTCCCATCATGCATCTGACATCATGTATCTTTACTGTACTTACATACTGTAGATGCATATAACAACACTGACATACAGACTGCAAGTTGATAAATAATTCTGTTAAACTGAAAAATTATTGCTTGTTTTAAAATGTCTTATGGGATGTAAATACTGATGTCCAAGAACAAACTTTGAGGTTCACATTTGGCACACTCACTTGCACCCTCCTATTGTCTTTTACCAATGTTTTACAATAGCCATCCTCAAAGGATAGCGTGCAGCAGGATAGTTTCCCCCCTGGTGCCTGTGTGTCTCCTGTCCAGTCGGCGTAGTACAGGGGTGTGGCGAACAGGCATGGAGTAGCCTACGGGAGGAACAGAACAGACACTGGAATGGTTCAGACAATGGCTTGGGCCTGCCTTTGCTATTTTCAGAGGCTTCCTCCATCTCTGGTCTCGCCCCAAAACTTCACCCACCCGTCCCGACTCAGTTACGCTCTATCTTCTCGGTCTCGTGCTGGCTGGAGCCTAATCTAGACGAGAGGGGTGAGTCATGCTGTGGATTGAAACCGCTTCCCGGATGCTCGTTCTGTCTCCCCCGACCTGCTGCCAGCTGAACAATAGGATGAAGAATGGCCAGTGAGGTTTTGTTGGGTCAGGAGTAAATGCATATGTGTGTGTAGTTAATGCATTAGACCTGAAGTAGTATGTACCGCCAAACCCAGCACGTGGATATACGACAAGATATTTTACTGTATATGAACGTACGGATGCACAGTCTTCTGCTCGGGTGCTGAAAAGTATCAAACGCACGCCAACTGTACAGTAACAGCGCCCTCAGCACAGGAAGCCCCTGCCTTCCGATGACAGGAAGCAGCCCTCGCCATGGAGACAGCAGTCTGAGCTGATGTCCAGCAGGTCAAACACAGGCGCACACATACACACGCAATCTGATGCCATCTATGGAAGAGGCAGCGACTTAGAAATCTGTGGGGCGAGAAAGAATCAGAAGAGAACTGATGCACAAAGCACTTCCCTGTTTATACAGACCATAACCTTTAACCACTGGAGAGCACACACACACACACACACACACACACACACACACACACACACACTTTCACTAGACCGTGCAGTCAACACAGCCCTTTAAATAGATACAAAGAACAAAGGCTCTGCAAGTCCATGAGAGGAGGCGATGACCCAATCTCTGTCCTCTCCTGTCTTTTGATCTTTCCAGTTAATCTCCATTTATTTTCATTACAGACAGACTCCGGGCCACAGCAGCGTGCCAAACAGGACGTTTAAAAGACACCGTATATCCATCTGCATCTGTATCATTACAGGTGACAGCTAGACAATAAATCCGTGAATGTGCTGAATTCAAAAACGGATACTCACCAGGCAGTCACAGGTGTGCCCTTTCAAAATAACATTATCATTAGTGAGGGGGTATGCTTTGATTTGTCAGTAATCAAGGTTAACCACCAGAAAACCATGGCATAGTTCACAATAGTGCATCATGTTAAGTATAATCATAACCAACTATACCGTACCTAACTTCACACTCACACACCACCATATATTATAGTACACCATATCAAGACAGTTACATGAACTACGATAGTACACTATACCATGAAACACTAAAGAACAAAATAACATATAATACTATATTACATCATATCATACTCTTCTACTGTAATAACATACAATATAAGTGTACACCGTAATAGATACTATGGTGCATGAACAACTTGTAGTACGTAATAGAATACAAAACAATAGTGCAACATGTATACAAGATTATAATAGGTACAATACAATACTACACCATAATGTACTATACCATAGTATACAATTACATGTAATCCTGTAGTACACCTATTATACTATACTACTGTAGACCTTCTGTACTTCCAGGTATAGATTCTAAACTATCATATATAAAAGCTCAGTATGGATGAAACAGTAAATTAGTATAAATGAATGCATAAATAACTGACATCACTGTTGAAACGTGTTTTGGTTTGCAAAAATCTAGAAAACCGTTTCACATCTTCATTCACTGAATGTAAACACAATGTGCCCCTCCGTGAGGTTAATACTCTCTGCACACAGAAAACCAAGGCATCTACACATCCACACAAACAACTCCATGTTCAGTGTGTGTGTGTGTGTGTGTGTGTGTGTGTGTGTGTGTGTGTGTGGTCGTGTGTGCATCTGTACTGTAGTAACCTCGGTCCGGTGTTCATTCATCCACCTCGTTGGGCGTACACGCATAGTTTCCTCCAGTGTGTTTATACTCCTGAACCTTACACACACTCAATCCAGATCAAAACATTTACCTTGTTCTCCTCCTCGCCTCCCTCCCTCTTTGTCACTGGAACCTCCCCTTCCACCTTGATGCAGTACTTGTACATAAACAGCCATCGATTGCCATCAACTATGACGTCTGTGCTGTTATTTGAGCAGTTGAGGGTGGTTGTAACAGGTAGCAATGAAGCCAAGTTAATAATCCATGGGGTGTCCAGGATGGTAGGCCTTGGTGTGGGTGCATGTGTACCCTCATGTCCACCTAAACTGTTCAATAAATATAAACAAACTCACAGTCCAACACATAGATTGAAGCCATCCATAGAGACCCTCCCTGAAAACCTCACATGGTGAAACACACAATCCCTTAAAACATGTTACATTAATTGCACAAGCAAAGGGGTCAATGCATGTGTTTTGTTTTTTTTTTGTTTTTTTTTGATTGTGTAACCCAGGCAATCAGGATGGAGCAATAAGGGGGAGTCTCTGGTTGGTCAGAGGGATTAAGGTAATTATTGAAAATCCTTGTGTGAAAAACATGTTTAACACTGTGTCAGTGGTGATCAATGGAAAATGCTGCACTAAACAAACAGGTTATATGATGTTTGGAAGAAAATATCATGTGACGTGATCTGAGCTACCACTCTTGCTTGAAAGTGCATTGTTTACTTTCTGTTGGTGGTAGTTACTGCAAAAATCTGCCTAGAGTTTAACATAACATGTCTTGCAAATCTGATGTGAAATACTACATCTATTCTCTAAAGATCACCAACTTTTCAAGTCATTCCCAAATCTTGTAAACAGAATAGAGTGAGTAATTTGACCTTTTCTTTCCCTTTCTGACTTTTTTCCTTTCCTGCACTCACTCATACACACACATCTCACCATTATGCATACCAACGCCAACAGCGAAAATGAGAACAAAAACAATCAGACACACACAGCTTTGTTCATCTTGACCTCCCACAGGAAGGATGTGTACAAAATGACTACACTGCACCAAACCTCAGAGGCAGGAGACCATGTTTAAACTGATTACACTGTGCAATATGGAAATGTGGGAAGGAAGGGGGACATGCACAGTACATCGCCACTGTAGCGAATGTGACTAAACTGGCTGTACTGACAGATTCTGTGTGTCTTGCGACCCACTGATACCCTACAAAATGTATGCGAGCAATGTATTCAGCACATAAACCAATTCAACAAGACGGAAAGCTGCTGAAGACTTGGCTTCCAATTGCAAGTGCTTCTTCACAACAATAAATATGCATTACAGACTATGCAACAAATCCAAAAATTATCTGTATTTATTATTCATTAAGAGTTTACCACTCAAATATAAATTCAGTGCTTCATCTGGATAGTGTGGCTGTGGTTCGATCAGTTTTGATTGTTTTGATATATGTTTTTTTCACAGTATTGGTATTACAGAGAAATGTTTAAATATTGATGGCATCAAAGTTAATTATCAACTTCAGAAGGCAACAAAGAAAATCTCTTAAGTAAACAAACTATCATTAAGTTAGAGAATGGGTACCGCTATAATAGAGCACATGGAAATCCCCTCTTTGATAGGTAGACGTCCCTGAAGGGTCCAAGTCCCCTTTTGGCAATTTCTTTAAAAAGTTTAAAAGAACACATTTGTAATATTAGTAATATAATGGTAAAAGACCTCGAAAGAAGCTTTTCTATTATATTTTTTTAATCTTCAAAATGACCAGAAACAGTTGTCCCTGCTTAGATTGTGGAGAAATGAGGTGCCCTGTTGGCACTGTTGACATGTATGTGTGTGTGTGGGTGTGGGTGTGTGGGTGTACATTAAATGTATTTACAATCTGAAAGCACCATTTCTTATATTAATTTATTGTCATTTATTCTCGTGTTGGATTGACAGGAAATGATGCAGACATATAATCCAGTGTTACTGTTATTCTATGTACCAAAAGATTGAGGGACCACTTGGGGCAGAAATGACATACTGTGTGCTTAAATATAATTATACTGACATCAACCCAAGACTGTTCACAGCATAATCTCATCACAATCTGGCCATTACACTGTAAGTGTGGAGATCTTGGCATGGACCATTATTTTGGTCATCATCCTTTACCCCGCCACTGAGAGCAGAGTGACATACAGGTTTCATTTTCTCCAGCTTTGAACCCATCGTGTGCGGAGCCTCACTATGAAGAAGGATTTCACTAATACTGCCAAATATCATATCAAAGCTGCTCCAAACTGCAGAGTAGCTAACATAAATAAGATAACCCAATCAAATCCCTATTAGCAACATAATTTAATATTCACTGGCTTGTAGTTGGCCTGTAAGCCTTGTAGCAACCATTTTGAATGTCACTGTTCACCAGACTGATTTCAGTGGAGGACTACTTGAAAAAAGCTGTTGTTGACTCACATCCCTTACTCATCTTCTTATCCCAACTCTTTTCTCATAAGTCTTCAGCTCACCCTTTTCTCTGTCTCCGCCACTTCCTCCCTCCCTCCCTGCCTGCCTTTCTCTCTTCATCTCGTCATCTCCCCCAGCTGGCCTCGTCGTATCCTGAGTGCAGCTTCCCAGCGGGCCGATAGATGGCTGGGCCTACGGGTGTTCTGATGCGTCTCACTGTGCATTTACACAGCCCTCTATCTTTTTTGTCTCTCTGCTAGATCATCTCTCTCTCCCCCCCTTCTCTTTATTTAATCCCACAGTTGGTTTCAGTGGCACAACTGACAGCACCCTAGGACAAGTGCTCTGCTTCCTTTTTCTTTTCGAGCACTTCTCAAACAGAGGAGTTATGCAATGCGCATACGCACACACATACACACATGAGACACAGACAAGCAGTACAGACACACACTTCAATGCTTGATGCCAAATGATCCAATTAGCTGAGAAGTGGGAGATGAGAAGAGAAGAAATAAAGTCTGTATTATGAAACATATGAATAATAAAAAATACAAAAAAATAAAGCCTGGAGCCAAATTTAAGACATAGACCAAGACGAGACAGCTCATTAAGTGACGTCTCGTTGTGAATTCCTGTGCATGTTTGTGAACTTTGTTTGTGAAGCAGGTCAATCAAAGAGCCATTTTCCCTTCAGTTCATTTGAATTATAGAAAAAAAACGTGAAAAATTAACTATGTACCGTTTCCAAAGAAACGTCCATAAGAGATACTTAATGTTGTGTAGCAGAGATGAATTTCCTTATTCAACAGCCCCACTAATCACCTCTAAACTCCTTAAAGTCATTTTGTCAGGGATCGCTGCTATAGATGTCCAGTTTTCCATCCAGAAACTATTAAAAACTCATCAGTGACCCACAATTATGCACTTGGGAGACAAGCTTCTATTATGATGGATTTTTTTGTGTGTGTTTGTTTGTTTTCTGCTCACCCCCACAAACACCATCCTGCTGCCACTGTACTCACCATAGCCTAAAATGTATATTTTAATCCTCAGCTGAAAAAAGTTCCCAAGAAATTCTTTATTCACTACTATTTGACTAGTGTTTGCTATTCACTAAAAGTGCCCTGTTGTTTTAGGAAATTATTTAGCATTTTCAAAAAGGTAAAACTACACAATGTATGAACCTTTTTGGTAGGAAAAATTGGCTTGGTGCTGGAGGTGGCGCTGTGGGTAGGATGGGTAAGTCAGAAAGTGTGTGAGATGGACTAGTACGGAATAGTGGGATAACACCCGCCTTCTTCTTAATTCATTCATCCATTTACTGCGACTCAGCCTGTTTAGCCTGACAAAAAATACAGAAATATCCACTGCCATACCACCAGACTATTGAGCAGCATATTTCCTCAGGCTGCTAAACTCCTGAACTCATCTTTAACACACACTGAGTGTTGCACGCTCACCATTAAAAAATACATCATTTTTCTTGTGTGACATACAGGGACTACACCTGCATGCCATTGCTCAACCCTGTGCTGACTTACCTAGTTATCTGCTTTAGCTCACTTTCTGTTCATGCACATCTGAGGTCATTCTTTAAAATTAGTAGCTACTGTAAATAAACAAATTCTAACTTGTAGATAAGTTTGACCACTTGTGAGGAACTGGTCCTTGATCCTAGAGAGAACATGAATTTAGTTTAACCCGAACCACACAGAATTGAACAAAATGCATGAATACGTACGTCTGAGTCTGAAAAAGAAAGGACAAAAAAACAGGATTTTCCCTTAATTAAAGAGCATTTACAGAGGTTTGTATTCACAACATAATAAGCCACTGTTTCCTGGGGTTTACCAAATGAGTAGGGAAACTGGTGGGAAGATCTACGTAATAGGAAAAACCGTCTTTGATCATATCAGAACTGCAGCCCATTGTCCACCTACTAAGCAGTCCCATTTATGACGGCATACAGCTAATTAGTGAAATTAAATCAAATCATTGCATTTCCCCCCCTGGGAGTGTTTAGTCGCAGATTGTGTACAACTTAGTGTGTATTTGCAATATTGTGTTTCAGGGACAAGGCCAACTGAGCAGAAGAATCCCCGGAAAGTGTCCCTTTCTTTCGGCACTGAGTCGGGAAATGCACCGAAACAAAAGGTGCTATTGTCTTGTAAAGCTATAACAAGCTGGCGTCGAGTGTGTGTGCCAGTGTGTGTTTGTGTTTGTGTGTGTTTAGAGCCACCTCTAAATAATAGTGTAAGTACGGAACTGAATCTGGGGGCCTCCAAGTTGAATTGGCCTTGCACTAATTTGATGGGTAAACATTAGCTGTGTTGTGAAATGTTAAGGCCTACATTTTACGTAATGGAATACATAAACATGTTTTACAAACATTTGACGTATAGAGGGTTGAATGAATGGATAAAAATGGACAAATGGTCAAAAATATAAAAGCTTGTATAACTAAGAACTTGTGTTGTAGTACATGGGGAGTTCCTGTGTGCTTATTACCTATATGACAGGGGATCGATGTTGTCAGACGGCGCCCAGGTTGCACTGTCGGTCATGGACAGGAAGCAAATGTAAACAGACGATGGAGGTCACATGGCGCCTTTTTTGTCATGTGCCTGGAAGGGTCAGCCACTCTTTGTGTAGTTAGGTGTGTTTGATCTTTTGTGGCTGTGCTCCCAGAGGTGGTGTGTCACCAGCTAACCAATGAAATGGCAGGAAAGGGTACGGGCCTTAAAAAACAAAAGGCGAGTAGGGTCACAAGACGGATGCGCGACCAAAGGTAGGATAATGTAAATAACACCTACAGTTTGAGGGAGAACTATTAAAGTGTTCATTGAATGTATGAACTACATATTTATTTGTTAATTTATTTATTCATTTACACATGCTTCTTCATGCTCCATGACAACTGTGCACACTCCATCCACTACTGAAGGCAAAGGTCATTCATTTGTCAAGATAAAACACAGGGTTGCATAAAGAAATTAGTTTGTAGTTCCTTTATGCTTCGCAAACAAATAACATATACATTTGTGTGTATATATATATACATATATACATAAACACAGTCTTCACATTTATTTGCCTGGGTGAATCTAGACAGCAGCAACAAGATGGTCATAATGTGGTTTTCATACTCACAGTAAAGTTTTGAGGTAAACTCAGGTAAACTGGTACTTCCACTCGGACTGCGCCTGGGTACCAAGCATCACAGAGTCCGCCTCCACTCATCCTGCGCTCCGTCAGCTTTTTCGCACAGTTTCTGCAACAGCTTGGTCCAGCATGTTGAGGTGGAGATGGGTCTCTATAAAGACTTGGACCCAACGGTCTCCAGATTTCCCGTTGCTTGACAAGCCTGAGTCACGTTGCATCCATTACATTTCCCTGCGACCCGGACCAAGATTAGCATGGCTCTTGGCTCTCGGCTGTTGTTTTCTCTCCTGGCATGGCCCGAGTTGGCTTACCTGGTTCTGTTGGTACAAAGACGGCTGGTAATGTACTGACTTGTCATTAGAAATATCAAGTGGTTTCACACTTACAAATGTTGAAGGATTCTCACTTGACAGCCACGAATGCCCTCCTCCGGACATTAAAGTTAGCTCATATACATGTAATATGAAAGTGATATGACACAAACTGGAGAAATGTTTAATACTTTTTTTTTTTTTTAAATGTATATCTGCCTTCAAATATATCATAGTTTGTAAAAAAAAAAAAAAAACCAACAATATATTGTTTACAGTGCTGCTTTTACATGTTAAATAATGGGCTTAAGGTAGATTTCTACATCTTCTTCTCATTCTATCACCTACAACCCTCATATAGGCACATCTAAATATATCTTCCTATGTGTTTTTTTGGCTCTGTCCCCTGTTCACACACACCTCATACCTTTTTCCTTCACCGTGTCTTTTTCTGTTATTTTTCCATTCTCCACACCCTGTTTGGGTGGGAGAACGTCTGTGAAGAAGCTCAGGCAAAGAAAACCGAAAACGTGAGTGAGAGAAAAGTTTTTCAAACAGGAATTGAAAACTTAAACATAGCCGGGAGGGAAGATTTTGTTTATTCCTGTATATATGCATATTTCAGCGTGTGTGTGTGTGTGTGTGTGTGTGTGTAGGCATGGGTGTACAGACGAATGCTTACCTGGACATTGGCCTGAGGAATCAGAGGCCAAACTGGGCCATCTGGTCCTACGGCGTTGAACTGGCCAGTCAGCATTAAGTAGGCAACTGTCTCTCTCCCAGTCTCTGTGTGGTTCTGTTTCTTTTCCCTCTCTCCCTCTCATGCACACACATATCCATCCACACGCTGACAGACAGGCCTCGGCTCGGCGCGGTCTCAGCGGAGCTCTGATGGCCTTTGTGAGGCAGCCATGCTGGAGGCGACAGGCCTGACACACTGTTCCACCATGACATGTTGGCTTCGTTATTTCTCCATTCAGGGGAGGATTTGGTGTCATCCTTCCCCCTTCTGCATGGAAAATTAAATCAAGCTTTGTGAGCCTTTCTCTATTGTGGGAATCTATTGTCGAGAGTTTGAATTTCGTATTCATCAGTATGCGGCAGAGAATCCCAGCTCGAGGCCAAGTAGGACTAAATGTCTTGAGCAGTACATTTCTATGTGTGGTGTCTGCTGTAATGTGTGACATGATAAACGTTGGACTGGATCAGAATGGCAAGATTCAGTTGCACCAACTAAATCCATGAAGAAGTCTGTATGTCAGTCCTTTTCCTATAAGTAAGGTCTTCAGGAATGTCTTAGCTAGACCTTGGTATATATAAATCAATTGAGCATCTCTCCACGGTCCCTTTTGGGTTTGTTCATGAATCCATTTCGACGCTCTACACTAAAATTAGCGTGGCAGTTCGAAGTTGTCGTGCTTGCGCTTTTGGTATGCCACTTGCTAGCAGTTAACAAATGTTACAAACATAAACACTCATCTCTGCTTGCATGTGTTTAATTATTTCTGTTAAGCCACAGTACACAGTCGCTCCATTTAGCTAGGACTGCCATTTCAGCTGTTAGAGGCGCACTGACTGCTCTTGGCGCTTCACCTCCTCAGACAGACTGACCAGAATGTGCTCTGGCGCTCCAAGAGCGATGCTCGTAATAACTGGACAGTATGTTCCGACGGAGCTCTGCATTTACAAGCAGTCAAGTTTGTGCCAGAATACTCGTTTTGGCACAAACTTGCCTACGTGATTGACAGTATCATCCGAGGCAGATGAGATCGAAAGAGAGACCGTGCCAGGCTACAATCGTGGCGACCTTTCACTTGGCTGCCTCCCTTGTGCCCAGCTGGAGAGCATCTTACATGAACAAACATTGAGCAATCATGTTGATGTTTACATAAACAGCATGAGCAGTTCTGGTAAGAGCCTCAGGATTATCTTTTCTGTCAAAGCCTATGTGAATGAGAAGTTAATGTAGCATCACACGCTAAGCTATAGCATGACTTCCGGTCATGAATTACAGTCTTGGTAGCCATTATTTTAAATGTTGTACGTTTTATTTATGTATGTATTTATGGAGGGATATGTGTGTTTCAGAGTTAGTAAAGTTTAGCACAGTTGAAGAGGAGTGGGAAACATGCTAACATAGCCAATGCAAAACTTTTCACAATTTAAGGCACATGTACTGTTTTATTATGTGTTTTAAATGTTACTCCTGTGTTTATAAGATCAAACAGGGTTTTTTGGGTTAAAAAATGCTGAACATATTTTATCAGGTGATATATGAGTCAGTTCACTCACTGTAGCAGTTAATCGGCATATGCAACAGTTGATGTAAATATATGATAAATTACTATATAATGGGCAGGTTTGACCAGATCTGTATACAAAAACCTTATTTTTCAATCTGTTACATGAGATATGATTTAATCATGCAGCCCACTGTACTACGATACAACAGAAAATACTGCTTAAAGTGGTCATTACAGGGCTACACAGTTGTTTTTCAAACAGATATATAAAAAAAACCTGAATTTCAAAACGGTCATTAAAAAACATCTTGTTATCTTCATTAACTGGCAACTCTCCTATGTCGCATCTGTTCACCTTTGAAGATTAATTGACTTCCAGTGAATAGACCCCTGAACCAAATATACTCCCCCGAAAGGTCAATCGTCTGCTTCCATTCAAACCTTTTAATTAAGGCTCGATAAATTTAGGTCAAGCAGTCACCAAGGGGCCGTGGACCTGTTTCAACAAGAATTAAATGTAAAAGATACTCAATAGAAAGAGAATGAAAGACAGTCTGAATAATATTCCTTTATATTTCGCTGACAGACATTTGAGCTAACAAAGGCAGAACCCACGAAAGGTGCATGGAGGCAGTATGGAGGTGTTACGTCCATTCATGTGAGCCAGTCATGCACAGTTATAAGAACATCCTCCAAAAATAACCTACCACATTGAACAGGTTACTTAAAACTATGTGTCAACGTATAATTATACAAAATGCACTAGATGATGGGATTACATAATATACATTCATCATCATCATGTCAAATGTTGAACATGAGTAGCCGTGGAGCGGATCATCCCACACTGAGCACACACAGAATCACATGGTTCCACTACAGATGAGTGATTACCTCCATGACAGCCTACACATAAGTGACAGTATGTTCAGTGTTTTCTTTTTCCACTGGTGTCAGATGAGAACTGTTAGGTAACCGAGAGAGGCGGTGCCAGACCTGTTGGCCTACAACGCATGTGACCTCCGACTTGCCGGCCTACCTTGCACCACTGGCCTGCAGCTGGAGAGCCTGTTACACCGAACAAACACTGAGCAAACATGTTGATGTTGATGTAGCAGCCTGAACAGTGGGTTGCTTCCGCAGGCCCCATCTTGGCACTGTCTGATTTGCCGAACACTGTCTAAGGCTGAATATGTGCTAAACCACACATTTGAGTAGACAATTGTTGGCTGCATGGTAAATGTAGTTGTTTACATAATTGTTGTATCCATTTACTAACCATGTTACCAAAGGATACCACGAGATGACTCCAGTCTGCATTTCCCCATCATTCAGATAATAGTGTTTATTCCTCCAGAAGGTCCAGGCTCTGCCCAAATTGAAATCCTGCAAAAGGCACCAGCACAGCTGAGAGGTCAAGATCAGCGACTGGCATTAGCTAAGGTGTAGTAGATTGCTTGTCACTCACACCTTTCATTTTTGTATAACTTAAAGTTATAAGTAGTTAAGAAATTAGCCATAAAACCCCAAACCATCTTTACTCCTTATGCTGCAAAGTTGGGCATTTTAATTTTTAGAGCCTTGTTGGATTTACTCACACAGGAGCCAGCCCCAACACGAAAACATTCAACAAACCTTTCTCACTTATCGCATTTATCCACACATTCACACAGCCACACGTGCAAGCAAACATGACACCTAATAGAATATAATATAACTCGACATCCATATCTGTTTACTGTGTTTCAAGTTTGTGCTATTTTACATTTCACTTGCAAGAAAACAAAGCTCCCTTCTTGCAAAACCCAGACCAACAGGATCACAGAACAGGTATTCTGTCTTCAGCAACCTGCCTGTTATGATATAACAGCCTTTTTTATCATTTGTCAGTGACAGATTTTCAAAATGTCCCAGTTTCGTAACTCTTTTGTGTCTCTTCTAGTATTTCAGACTGAGCTGTATGCCAACGAACGCCCTCATGTAAACTCCTAAGATTTCCATGCTGACCTGGTTTCTCTATGTTGTTTGCTCTGCTGCGGTTGACCCAGTCTTTTGTGTCCTCTTGCGTCTGCATTAGTTACACGATGCTATGCAAACTGGTCTTGTGGAAAACAGCTTCATTATGGTGATGTCCTCTGCCCTAGAAAATTGGCAAACAGTGCTGCAAATGGACAGCTTGTGCGCAGGGGGGAAAAGGACTACAGAAAGGTCAAGTGCCCGGACGTATTGACCAGGACGACCCAACCACAGCCACACCACAGCTCCTGTTTAATCTCCTCAGAGCTTCCCGTACCTGTTCCTGTATTATGCCGTTGAGAGAATGAGATGCTAACTAGCTCTTCCTAAACGGGTGTGGAGAATTCCCAACGGCCAAATACTAGAAAGATAATGAGCAGGGAAGCACTTTAAGATCGACGAACTATTTATTCAGGCATGAATCATGGCAGCCTGAGGAGTTGAGCTGTACTGCCTAGAGTGTGCTTGCATTCGTGTGCTCGGCCACATTAAGACAATTGGGATCACTTTCTAATCTCCACCACACCTTGCATCAATTCTTTTCATTGTCTGCCTACTTGCCAAAACATGCCGCAGCGTTTAATTGTCCTTTGGTGTTTCAGGTACAGTCACAAAGCTTCCTTCTTCTACCTCATCTTTTCCGTAATATGACATTGCCTCATTTTAATGAGCGCAAAGATGGATTGGACATATTTCAAAATGCAAGACCAGACCTCTGCACGATGCTGTCATAATGTCATTACCCGCGGCCTCCTCACATGTCTGAGCTCCACTTTCCACCAAACCTAATCCTCATCCCTTTGCGCTTCACTCTGTTTGTCCGCAGAGGTAGAATTTGGCTCGGCGCATGAAGGACCGAGGAGCATCAGCCGCAACAGACGGAGGCTCACTTTAAGTGTTTGTGGCGTGGAAGTACAAAGAGCCAAAGTCCTGCCCCACTTTTTACAAGTTTCCCATGAATCTTTGGCATTCACGCCGACCAAACATGCTGAATGCTGAATAACAATCTTGAGAAAAAGTGACCTAGTTTTATCATTGTTAGGTAGACAGTAGTTGATATAACCCAGTATTATTGTTTTTGGTGTTTCAGTGGAGATAATCTTTTGTGTCCCATAGGCTAATGGATTCACGCAATATGGGTAAGCACATAGTAGATGTCTACCCAGAGGTAAAATGAGACTTTGGCATAATGCTGTAACTGATGTATAATCAGGACAAACAAATCATTCAGTCAGTTTGTCAAGAAGTGTAGATCTAGGTCACCACATGTTAGCTAATACAATGATGTTTAGTATCATATTAGCCTGAGTCAGAATGTCACATTAGCACCACAAAAGTTTTATCACAAAGGAAATGAAGTCACAACTCCAAAGAAAAGCGAAAAAGACAATTTGAGGGTACATGTTTACACTCATTTGTTTGGAGAGTTGAAGACAATATGCAAAAATGGCTTGTAAATCACATCATAGTGCGTCAGCAGGCGCAGGTGAGGCTCGGTTAGTGATGGCTTATAGGATAAAAAGATGACTTTGTAATTTGAGGAGACGTGTCATATGTAGGTCATATGTAGTCATGAAAGCAGCCCATTTCCCTCAGCTACCACAGACCGTATTATTCGTCTTTTATTTTGGTTTATCTCACTCACTCTAACGTGCATTGTTTTCGAGTTGCAGCAGCTGTTTTCAGTGCACAAGTTCAAGAAACACTTTGTGCCCCAGACTCAAAAACATTTGCTAGATTAGCTACCAGCTGGAGCATTTAGGTAGAAGCCAAAGAGTCAGACATTTCCCCCAGGAGTTAGTAGCGACTAGGAATAGAGGTATAGGGAGAGTCATCACTCGACCTACATCCACCAGGTGGTATCGTGATGCTAATGTTGCTAAAGCAGCTGTCTGGTAAATGGTAGTATGCCCTGTGTTATGTTTGCAAGGTAATTGTGTTGTTTGATGCAGTACTTTGGTTGTTTGTCTACCTGCCCAGGGATAACACATGCTAATTAGCTGCTTGCTAACTCTGGTGCAAAAGCTTTTATTGTGTATGCAAAAGTATAACAAAAAAATAAAAGCAAAACAATACATTTCTACTTTCACTGACCTCAGCAATTTGACATCCACTATATATCCACTATATAATCACATGCCTTCTCCGATGCAAATCTTAGGGCAAGAGACTACTTTTTACCTGTTATCCTGCAGCACGTTGCATCTTCAAAAGTATTTTATTGAGCCCACATATGTCTAGGGACTTTTCCACCCCTGAAAACGCAACCCATCGCTGCATAACAGGTTAAAAAAACAAGGGCACAGGTTGTCGGGTTTCAGTTTGGGATGGCGCGCAGCCAAAACAAGAATGCAAGGCAATAAAAAGATTTGCAGCGAATGATTCACAAGTGCAGGTTTCAGTTTAGTCACGGCAGCAGTGAAATTCCACACACAGGACCTTTAAAAGCAAAGGGACCGATGCTGTCATGTCACCTTTTTTTAGATAAGTAAATATACTGCACCTAACAGGGATTGACATGCAGCTGCACACATTTGGCTCTCTGCAGCCAAGTAACTCTCCCTCTTCCCTCCCTCGGCACACAAACACAGGGGGGGTAAACTTGGCTGGGTTTGCTTAACCTGCTTGAACCGCAGCATTTTCTCAGGACTCGGCTTCATCTCGGAGGCTTATCTACCACAAAACCCAGGCTCGCCCGCTGTGGAAAATTCCCCAAACCCAAATGTGACAGGAGAGCCCTGAGAGATGGGCGGCCTGGTGAGAAAAGGTGAGGCTGGCTGTGAGAAAGAGCAAGCCTACTGTGCGTGACACATGACATTCAAAGAGAGTGAGCGAGAAAAAAAAAGAAAAAAAGAAAAAAAAAAGGAAAAATCAAAGCCAAAAAAAGCAAATGCCTCAGCCAGGATAAAGGAAGACGAGAAAAACACAGATCACTGGTTTTGTCTTTGCTCTTCCATATTTTACTTTTTGTCTCTTATAAGAAAAGATCTGTCATTTCCGATGTCAGGTGTCATATTGGATAAGGTTGTGTCGCTTTAAAAGCAACATGTGTAAACAAAGGATAACAGGGTTATCCTAGGTCAGGATTGGATTTCCCTTAACCTTTATCTCTCTAACATGACAACACACATTCACTTACCAGTTTCCAAACAGAGAACCAAATGTTCCCGTATGTCCATTTATAATTAAAGACACATTAAAAGTAAAAATGAAGACTGGGCTTCGGCCAAAAGAAGACAGAAAACGTCTGTTGGCTGCGGCTGTTCTCTCCTCACATACATATCAATGAGAAAGGCTCTCTGCAGGAGGCCCATCACATCCCTGCAGCAGGCATGAAAACAGACCCTTTATGTATTCCGACTGGCTAGACTTTTTCCGGTTTCCTCGTGGATATAAAATGGAAGGATGCTCCATTTTCATCCCCCCCCCCCCCCCCCCACCTTCCCATGTCCGATAAGTGAGGTGAAAGTTAAATGCTTGGTTTGGCCCGAGGCACCGGCAGTGTCCTCAAAGTCACGTAGAGCAGGGCGAGACCGGCCTCAATGAGCCTTTTCCCTTCTCAATGAAACCGCCACAAGAAGGGGAAGATGTAAGATAAATCAAGAAAAAGGGCGGAAACGGAGGAAAGTGAAATAATCGCTGACTTGCTTTGTTCCAGTGTTGTATGTTACGCTATGACTTGGAGGGTGTGTGTGCTGGGTGCAATAAAACACGTCGCTTCAGACCTCCTAACCTGACGTTTTGGGTGGTAACCACTTAAACACACGCTATGTTCTCAGAAGCCATGTGAGTGCTTGTGTGTGTGTGTGTGTGTGTGTGTGTGTGTGTAGAGTCGTGCAAGCGTGACACAGCACATAGCCCACTCCCCAGTCAAAACACAGAGGGTGGGACACACTCCGGCTCTGTGGTAAATGTCACATACAGCTCACCAGGGGACGTGATTTTACACACTTGCATTCAGGATAGGGTGCGTCCGTCCCCCACCCACCCACACACCCGGTGTGCCTTCTTTTCCTGAACTGGCACAGGAGCTCAGGCGGAGCAGAGTGCACGGCGCTCATCTGCATGCGGGACGCGTTGCAGGACGTCAGTCTCGTCTCGCAGCGCATTAAGGCTCGATCGGATGTTTAGCGAGGAGAGGAGGCATGGTTAATGAGGGGCAGGGAGCGGAGGGGGGGCGCTGGGAAGATGAAACAAACTGCTGAGGATGGTTGTAATAGACACATTTTCAGCATCACTGCTAAGATTCTAAGAAGTTTGACATGAATTGCTTGCCAAATCACTTAAAGGGTAACTCTGCCAATTTTACACATTAAAGTGTGTTTACAGGTCTCTACTGTATATGTGGAAAAAATAAATAAATAGCATGAAGCCTTTTGTGGCTCCAGGGGAAGCTGCATGTAATCTGATAAACTGAAAAGTAGCCCACTGGTCCAGTGCTGTACTCCGTTCACACTGTTTGTCTCATTCTGGACAAACAAAACTAATCAAATAGATACATCAGACCACAAGATCACTTTTTGATCCCAAACATTCTTCATCCTTTTCAATCTTCCTATGAGGGACCCTGGGACACAAACTTGGTTTCTGTCAGATGATGGGCCCATGACGTAAAAAAAAAGTTTGAGAAACTGTCATTTGAATGCCCTCCTGTGAAGCACCAAGGACTTTCCCTGACAGTTGTTGAAGACAAAATGTGCCTCCAGTCAGACAGTCACCGAGTTCACTCAGCCCACTGACATTCCTATTATTCTCTCCTCAAACTTGTTGTCCGACCGTCACACGGGACAGTCTGACATTTATTCACCTTTTTTCTTACATCAGCAGGCCGGACGTAAACACAACTCAACGTGAGTCCAGTTCAGTCACTTCTACATACATACGTTCACTAATGACGTAAAGACAGAACAGACTTTGACCAAGTGAGCAGCCGTGAAGGATGAACGCTGCGACACATGAAAAGTACAAAGTGTGCTGATAGACCTGTATTCTTGTAACAGACCCAGAATCCGACATGTTCTCCATCAATCCCCATGTCAGAGATGCTATCAGGAGTGACAGCATTCCACAGACATCATGCAGACTTCGAGGTAAACACATTGAACTACATGTGTCAAGGTGTTTGAATTTGAGTTAACTAATGAGTGCGTTACAAAACAGCTGAAGAATTACCAGCTCGCTCATAAAGTTCTGCTCTGGAGAACTGACTGGGATGTTGGTTTTGGTTGGCCTAAGGCTCACATTGTCACTTCCTGAACTGTCGTGCAGGACGCGCACCTGCACTGCACAGTAAACTATTTAAAGGATGTCGAATTAAGTTTCTGTTCCTAAATCCACAAATTGTTCTCCTAACGTCTTCACTTGAAATGGGCAATAAATAAGTTTTGCCTTATCTGGGTCAGCCTCGTCATTTGAAGCCTTTAATACGCACTAGTCACTGCATTTTAATTGCTCAGCATGGAGGACGGTGGTACAAGATATTCAGCCAAGAGTGAATGAAAAAAGGTGCTAGGGTTGAAACCATGGCATTACAGGTGTGGCCATCTGGGGTCTCTATAGCCAGCAGTGACCACAGTTGGATGAGATGGTGGAGGATATCCATGATAGTGACGTCATCAATCACAAGCTTTACTGTCTATCTTCAGAATTTACAATGGAAAGTCAGGTGAAAAAAACGTTTCTGGAGCTTCGCGTTGCAGCACTCCCCAAAAACTGAAGTAGATGAAAAGAGAAAAGACATTAAATGGCTCAATGCAGCATTTAAATGATTTAAAAGCGAAAATTTTCACAGAAGCTGTTTTTAAACAAGTTCCTATCTACTTCAGTTGTTTAGGATGTGAAGCTCAAGAAATCTTTGGTAGACCACAAGACTTCATCTGACTTTCCATTGATATGATGGTTTTGGGTGAACTATTCCTTTAAATCGAGTAAGAAGAAGTCATTTTCTCATAAGCTTACATACAATTGGACTAAGTTTTGAAACCAGTGGCTTTGCTCCCCCTGCTGCCCATCAGAAAGAATGTCAGTTTGAGGCATTTTGCATTTGCATCACCTTTCGCTCCATATTCTATACAGTTAGTGATTACAGTGTTTTGCTTTATGATATTGAATTTATTCATTTGCATTGTTCCATTTTGAGCTTCTCGGACTTTTGTAATCTACAGATGTGACTTCATTACATGCTGCAGTGATCCAGGAATGGCAGAAAGACAAAATTTGTCGTTGGAATTCATATAAACTGCAGACAGAGGTTGATAAATGTCAAGATTAACTCCACATTTCTGAACTTGCTCCAAAGAGAAAATGGTTGTAACCAATGGAGACCTCAGCTGCTGCTGCCATCTTGCCTCAGTGTTTGATCGTGACGGTCTTCACCTCAGTGAAGAAGTGGTAGGAATCCTTCCCTCCCTCCCTGCCCACGCCAGAGTTCTTCATCCCTCCGAAAGGCAGGTTCAGATCTCTCACCAGCCAGCAGTTGGTCCACACCAGACCGGCCTGTAACCGCTTGGCCACCCGGTGAACCCTCGCCACGTCCCGGGTCCACACGGTGGCAGAGAGACCATAGCGCACGTTGTTGCCTTTGGAAACAGCCTCATCCTCGGTGTCGAAGGGGCTGACGCAGGTGACGGGCCCGAAGATCTCCTCCTGTATGACACGGGAGCTGTCAGATATGCCCGAAATAACAGTGGCTGGCATGAAGTAGCCGTTGGCGTTGCGCTTAGGGAGGTCCAGCTGGTCGACTCCCTCACCGCAGTGGATGGTGCCGCCTTCGGACTTGGCGAGAGCAACAAAGCTTCTGACCTGGGGATCAAGAAAAAGTGGGATTTCAACTTTTTCATTCTTTTCAAATAGAAAATTCTTCTTTCACAGTGCTGCTATGATCACCTTTTCCAGGTGCTCTTTGCTGATGAGCGCTCCGTTGTTGTTGGCGGGATCAGAGGGCACACCTGTTTTCCACTTCTTAGCTGCAGCTACAAACCTTTCCAGGAACTCAGAGTAGATGCTCCTCTCTACATAGATCCGACTGGTGCACAAGCAGATTTCACCCTGAGAGATGTCAAGGGGGAAGACAGAGGATTTATTGTTTGGGACATTGTTTTCATGCATATACCTCTTACAGAACACGAAACATGAGCTCCCCCATGTGGACAAATCATGTTTCTGCATCCTCATGACAGACACTGAAAAATAACCTAATTTCTTTGACATAGGTAGGTACACTATGCAGAACTTTTAAGAAATAATGACTGATACTAAAGTAGTCCCTCTCAATGAACATTTAAGACTCTTGATAATTAAACAAATACACTGACCAACACTCTTTCTTACCTGATTTGAGAAGCTGGAGCGAACTGTGGTCTCGATGCACTTGTCCAGGTCCGCATCGGCAAAAACCAGAGCAGGGTTTTTCCCTCCCAGCTCCAGCGAGAGCTTCTTACAGTAGGGGGCGCTCCGCTCTGTGATGCGCTGGGCGGTGGCAGTGGAGCCAGTGAAGGAGATCAGTGGGACATCAGGATGGCCGACGAGGGCGTTGCCTGCTCTCGGGCCGGTGCCAAACACGATGTTGACTACTCCAGGTGGAACACCTGCAGAGACAGACAGGTTTGTGAGAATGCTTTTTTTTAACTGTGTACTCAATGAACTGCTGTTGCATTGTGGGTGCTGTAGTCCTACCTGCCTGCTGCATCAACTTGCACATCATCCAGGCGGTCACAGAGGTCATCTCGCTGGGCTTTGCCACCACCGTGTTGCCCGTGGCGATCGCAGGTGCGATCTTCCAGGTCAGCAGGTACAGGGGGAGATTCCACGGGCTGATCAGACCAGCTGCAAACTCAACGGAACCATGTTTTAAAACTCACAAAGCACAAATAACATTTACAGATTCTAATGTAAACACATTAAGCGCTCACCCACGCCCACAGGGCAGCGGATGGTGTAGTTCAGGCAGTCCATGTGGTTCATCTGGCTGCAGTCTGTGGTGTGATGGAGCACGGAGGACGCGAAGAAGCGGAAGTTGTGCACGGATCGGGGGATGTCCACATTCCGCGCGAATGTGATTGTTTTACCTGTAATGTTACAACAAAGCAACAGATGTGAATGAAGAGCAGAGAAAGATACAAAGCATGAGAACTTTACTTTGGCACCATCATCAGGTCAAAAATGTCCCTTTCACTCATGCTCTGCATCTGTGACAAAACAGCCCAAAAATCAAAAGACAGGATTTCCCTGAATGTAACTGTGAATGTTTGCACTCCCAAAAATTACAATTCAGTGTAAGTCATTACATTTTTGTTGACCTCTGGACTTTTCATCTCTTAAGATTGTACTGTGTATAAAAAAAAAAAAACTGACATTAAATTGACTCGAGCATTCGCGCCTCTCAGGGCAGAATCTGTTTATTTTGGTCAGTTAATGAGCTGTTCTCTAGCGCCACCCTCAGGCCGGATGTCAGCTTAGTGCACAACATGAAAAAGTTCAATGACCCCCTTTTAGTTACCCTATTTCCTCTGGCACCGTTTTTCATTCCCACTATTGATACAAACCTAAAAACAAATATGTACAGTACTTTAGAAGTCAATATTGTGGCATAAATTGGGAATCGCCAAAAACTATATGAAAAAAAAAACCCCAGAAGTGTTCAGAAGCAAATCTGCACACCACAGTTCAGTCAGTTCTAGTTACTTATGATGAATGCTGCTTGAAGTACTGACTGAATTGTGTTCAGTGTGGTAACATGCTTACAACCACAGCAATTAGAGAGATTCCAGCTTTTTAAATGTAAACATGTGCTGCTTTTCATTGTCTTACATCATAATTCTGACCCGACGGTCTGTCGGACTGATAAGACGACCGACTCTTGTGCTGACACAGCATGTGCTAGAACATAATAAGACACCTTGGTCTCTGGACTCAGCCTGGGCAAACTCCTCCAGGTTGGCTTCCATCAGGTCAGCCAGCTTGTTGAGGACCTGCGCCCGCTGCTCCGGGCTGCGCTCAGACCAGCCGGGGAAGGCCTCTTTAGCTGCTGCCACCGCTGCCTCCACCTGCAGGCCGTAAAGCACGGACATATTAACACACTCCTCGGTGAGACACTACGTCGGGGTCATGGCCCACCAAGCGGCCCTAAGTTCAATGTGAGGGGGAGGTAAAGGTTTATGTTGCTCATTTTCTCCTGTTAAGTCTATTTTTCTTGTGAAATATTGGATCCCTTCATCTCTCGCAGCCACTAAAGATCCTTCACATCAAAACTTCAGAGAAGGAAAAAAAGTGCCAAGGTGCAAAAGCACACTGCCACATTTGAAAATGGCTCATAACTTACAAAATACAACATGATTAATGACTGCTTTCAGGCCCTAAATAATAAATCCCACCACTGTTGTGCACAAAATATGAAGGTTTACTGACACGTGTTAGCCGTGATTAATGATTACTTGACTTGTTGACTCTGTAAAGAGCAAAGGTGCTTTCCTCCACGCCATGAAACTGTGCAAGTATTCAATGCAAAATAAAATCATTGACAAAATATCATTGATAAAATGCAATCCAGCACAACATCCCTGCAATATTCGTAAAGTTCATGAGAGTAAGCTGAGCAGATGTGATGAGTCAAACCTGATCTGATTGCAAAAAAGTTTCAAAAGTTGCAACACATGTGAAACACAGGTCAAGTGCAACAACAAAGAGGAACAGCAGAGCCTCTGATAGACTTTGTACAACCCCACAGATATTTCAGATTTGCTTCAACAATATCTCAACATTAAGGCTTTCCGGACGTGTTGCTGCAGAGTTGTCGCCGCAAAAGAAACGGTTCCATGCACCTGCTTTCATTCTCAACAGAAATTCTGCAGAGAAAACACAGAATGGATCGTGCAGCATGATAAAAAAATAAAGTAATACTGGATGTCCCACCTCCTCCTCGCCACTGTCAGGCACTTTGCCGTACACCTCTCCGGTGGAAGGGTCGTAAGAGTCAATGTGATTCCGACAAGGCACAAACTTCCCCCCGATGAAGTTCTCCAGAACCAAAAGCTGCTCCGAGGTCTTCGACATGGCTGTCGACTGATGCTTCCAAGCAAATACAAAAAAGACTGAGAAAATGACTGCAGACTGCTGCAGGAGATGTCTCTGATCACAGGAATACAGCCGCACAGTAAAGTTCACCTTCGCCTTAAACGGATCCTCCCACTTCACTCCAAGCTCTTCTGTCACACTTCACAAATGCCTGTGAAGCTAATGATTCTCCCAGGCCGAGGTATTGTTTTTTAACCAGTAGTCACAAACTCTGAAACTGATGAGTGTTTCTTAAAAGATAAATAAAGCTGGTGTAGCTTTATATTATTAATAAGGGTAGCTAGTTTCAAAAGTCACAGGTATGACATTATGTTTAGATCCATAGCATGTTAACATGAACTTTTAAGGTGTCGTAAGATCATCATGAATTTGTAGTTTAGCTGTGATGCGAGAACTTGACTTAACTGAGTTTTTGTGCCTTATTTTGTGCCATTTTTTCTCATAGACGGCCCTCGTTATACAAGGTGGTGTAATACGCATGCATGACTATACTTCATGTCCACGCTGTCCACTTGTGCTCGTTCATGAGCAACCGCACCATGCCAAGGATTGCCTAGTGTGAGTGCACCCCGGTCCTCAACTCATCCTCAGCACAAAAATAGTCTCACTTTAATGACTCATTTGACACAGATTAGTTGGAGTGCAACACACAGACAGACCTGCAATAAGAATAACTATAACAATTTTAAAAAATACACAAAAAATAAGCAATGTTCCTGCTGATGGTCTTTTTTGCACTCACATAGGCAAGTCAGACTGAGGCATCTCAATTAAACTGAGACTGTTTCATAACCAGTTAGAGGTTCCTTGTCATACAGTACTTGAGTAAATGGGCTCAATTTCCACCGTTGGTGCTTGTACAAACTTTGACCTCTCTAATACCTTCCTAGGAAAATTTCCCCCATCATCGCAGGGCCCCTATCTCTTACTTCCTGTTGTGTATTACTATGAGCACCAGGAAGGAAAGGCTTGCCCACGTATGGACAGGCACGAAAAACCATGCATGTTGTACAACCAGTTGAGCACTTATGTGGAAAAACGTAAGTTTTACAAAGTACAGACTCAGGTGGCCAGCTTCCTTTGACGAGGCCATGGCATCATTCATCCATTTACATTGAGAGTGATTAATGAACGTTGCCCACAGGACTTGAAACAGCTGTTGTTGCTCAACATCATCGTCCTCTTGGCTCTTTAGATGCTTCAGAGGCTCCTCAGGAGTCTGTCACCAAAAACACCCCTAGGTTTTGTACTTCAGATTAGTTCCATTGTGACTGACATATTAAACTGCATGACTTTATGCACATGATGTCCCAAGAGGCAGCATGTTACGGAACATCGCTACCTAGTGGTAGCCAGGGGGAAATTCCTCCTTGTTATAATTTTGATCGAGGTTGAATTAAGAGATGCCAACAGTCATGAGGATCAATATTAGCTCAAACCACAGTCCAAAGCGAGCAAGCGTTTCCTCAGACGTCTTTCAGCCAGTGTTTGTTTTTGTATACTTGCTCCTGCTGTTTGTCGGGTCTGAATTGACTCGTCATAACTTTTCCCCTGACACGTTATATATAATTCTGCAGCGTTTGTAACTGCTGATGCTGACATGGCAGCTGTGCATGTGAGTCATATCAAGCTGAAAGAACCTCGGTTGGCAGCATGTGTTCGCTACTTTATATACATTGCATGCATTCAGCAGGTTCACTGTGGGATCTTGCAGTTTGCAGCTTTGTTGTCCATTCTCAGCAATAATTAACCTTTATCCATCCGTCACGCACATTATCTTTCCTGCGTGTGAACACAGTGTTTATCAGAGACATAATCTGATAAGTCTTCTGAGAAAGATCTCACCCCGGAAGCCTTCAAAATTGCAAACACACTCTTGTCACTGTCCACATCTTTATCTGACTGTGATTGTTGCTTTTTCACTATTTTGCTCTTGTAATTTTGTGTCGTGTCCTCTGGACAGGGTGACCAGCTGCACACCTTGTGATCTCTTTGTGCCTCTTGATTCACAATACCGCGAAAAAAAAATGTCCTTTCACAGGGTTTTTTAGTTACATGAGTGACTGTCAACGTTTATGATCTATTGAATCATCTACATTCAATTATTTTTTTGGATAGAAAACAGAAAAGCGCTTTTGATTCACAGCGGCTCTGTGACGGCCTTTTATTTTGAACCGATGCCGAGTTAAATCTCTTCTATATGACCAGGACGGTGATGCCTTCGAGCTGCGTAGTCTGAAAAACAAGGCAGGAAGAAAGTGTTTTTCTTAGGATTGACTTCCTGTTACTCTTTCCATGATTAGTCATTGTCAATTAAATTCAGATCTCCTCTGACGTTTCCTGTCTTTTCTGCTGACTCCACTCACAACATGTAGGCAACACGTTCCTCGTCTTTCCACTATCTCAGCTATTTCCCAAAACTTTGCAATATTTTGAATACCTGGGTATCTTCGCCCATCACTATTAAGCACACATACACCGAATCACCTGTTATGTTTTAACAGTAGACTAGTTTTCTGTAAGTGCAGTGAGCCGTTTGTTGAACTCCCAAACGCGTCTGTCTGAAGACTGTCGTGCAAAATCTTTCTATATATCCACACTCTGAACGTACTGTCATGTTCTTTGGTGCTTTCCACGATCGCTGCGTCACTGTCAAACCTGACGGGAAATTCTCACCTCTACATTTTCACATCCTACTTACTTTGACATAAGCAGTTCGATTGACAGGAAAATATGGTTTGCTGGCGCGCAGGACGCTCAGTCACAGACTGTAGGCTTTTATCAAGGTCAGCAGAGATGGACTGTTAAAACTCCTGAAATCAAGACTCAAAACCACACATTAACGGTGTCGTGCTCATTTAGCATCATCTTCCTTCACACCATCTGCAACCGACATGTCCAGATTAACACACAAATAAACAGAGACACAGCTCCTCCTTCACTTAGAGAAAAAAAACACATCCACAATTCAAAAAACATTTTTGTGCTTTACTGTTGAAGCATTTCAAGTATCTTTTGTTAACATGTTGTATCCAGAGGGAGGTGAACATTTGAGTTTCCCTTTTTTTGCTCACAATCTACTCCACCATCAGTAGAGCGGACCTTGTTTCCTTGGCCATGTCATTTGAGATGCAAACTTTTTTGCCTTCAACTCCTGCATTATTTCATTTCTGTCTACAGTTAAAATCTGTTATTTCAAGCCAGCGGCTTTGATTAGCAGAGCCTTAGAATGAAAACCAAATGTTCTCTTTACTACACATAAACTGAGCTGGATCCTCCACCTTACATTTTTAGTCAAGATTAATGATCAGCCGCAGCTCCTTCCAGGAGAGAACAGTGAAATTAATCACTGTGGAAATCTCAACTTGGTCAGACTGTCTTTCAGAGTGTGATATATATCACTGATTTAGCTTGAACAATTTGTGAATTGAGAGCAATAGGATTTTACTAACAACAGTGTGTGTGGAGTGGGAGAAGCTGGGTCATGCGGCTGTTTTGACGGAGGCGGCTGCTCAGCATCTTGCCCGTCACCATTGGTTTACTGTGCAGTTGGTTAGTGTTGATCAGAGCAGCTACTGCTACAGAGAGGTGGATGGATGAATTTGACACTCCGAGGTCTCTAGAGGAATTGCACTTTGTCTCTGGCTTCATGCAGGCTGGAGAGCAAGGTCTGACAGGCTCTGAGTCCACTGAAGGGCTCTTCATTCTTTGATCTGCAGGGAGGGAGAAGCAGAAGTAGACAGTTTAATTGAAGAGGAAAAAAAAATGACTGATTCCATATGATTTTCTCACTCTTAATTAAGAAGATATACAGAAGAGAGGTACGGTATATGCCTCAAGAACAGGATATCAACATGCTTTTCTGCATTAACACAAAATCTACAAGTTGTTTCTGACTTCACCTCGGTGACGACCCCTGCAGCAATGGTAGAGCCGACATATCGCAGCATGAAGCGGCCCAGCTCTTTGTAGTCCTTGTACAGCTCTAATGACACTGGTCTCTGGGTCTGGATCTCCACGATGGCATTCATACCTTTACTCAAACACCTGAACAGGAATTACACACACAATGAACACCGAAGATGAAGAACTTGATTTTCTCCACATTATTTCATTTGGATCTAAAGTAGAAAGCAATATGAAGCATTCTTGGGAAAATGTGTGATTGTTTATTTGAAAAAAGATAATGTCACCCAGTGCCTCCCCAGAAAACTCACTTTGGCTTCTTCTTGAGGACCTCACCGCTGCTCTTGTGTAGAACGCTTATCAGTTTCCTAATGGTGGCCGGCTCACTGACTGTCTGGTAGTGCAGCAATACCTACAACCAAGCACACACACACAGATTGGAACAAGGATGTGCATAGAATGAAAACAGTTTCAACAGTTCAAATAAATGTTGATGGTAAGACTGTGAGTGTGTTTGGTTGCACTTACTGGGAAGCCCTGTGTGATGGGGACCTCGATATTGAAGAGAAGGATTCGTGCTCTGAATCGAGTACAGACTCGAATGGGCTCCTTGGGATCACAGAACACACAGCCCACGCTGGAAGGAAGCACGTTATCAGTTTAAAAAAAAAGCTAAACGTATACAAATCAAAACACGCACACAGACCTCCAAGCTAAAAATCAAATAAATAGCATTGATCTTTTGATTACTTGATCTTGATGATGTCCATGCCGGTGACTGTCAGGCTGACGTGGTCTCCTGCTGCAGCCCAGTCCAGAGCCTCATCATGGAGAGTAATACCTGTGGCGGAGACAAACAGATGGTCCAGATCTTTAGATTCATTCTCACATTCAACTTATTTGAAATGTTTCTTGTCATTTGTTTCATGATGACTCTGGAGAAGACAACAAGACAAAACGCAAGCAGTCAAAGGATAGAATTACACTTAAATACATGTGTTGCTGAAGCTTTTTGACTGCTTTAAATTTTTTCCCTTCTCCGTGCACCTTCAGACATCCCTACTCTGCTGACGGTGGCACACATCTGCCACATGAGGGCAGTGTCTAACACCACTCATTCAAAAGTCTGTCACACTGACAGGTGTTTGTAGATCACAAGCTGTTGACTCATAGATGGAAAAAACTAGTTATTGATGCCAGCCAAGCCTAGTAGAGAATCCTGCCTGAGATATGTTCTTACAGCGTACAATTGTGTGGTTTTTTTTGGTTATTATAATATTTTTAATTAATCTGTATATTAGAACTTCAAGTTCAAGTTCTCAGTGAAATGTTGCTTAGCGCCTAACCACAACCGTCAATAGCAGTGAAGTGCAAAGTCTTGTACACATGTATAGAGGTTATAAACAGAGTATGTTGTAGAAACAAATATGCCAAGATAAATACAGTGTTAACAGTACAAATCATTTGCAGCAGTCACAGTAGTTCAACAATGAGACATTACAGTATATACAGAATAGAAAACATGAGGTAGGATATGGTAGAGCCTATCACTCAAAAACATTATTTCCCTATAACACTGACTTTATTTTTCAATGAAATCATACATATTTCCAAGTAATGTGATTACATTAAGTTCAACGTAAAGTATGTCATTCAATGCAAAGTATATCTAACACAATGAGTTGATGTGAATTAATCTCATAACTTAATCATCCTAAATTAATTCAATGCAATTTTTTCAGTATTATATGTAAAAGTCATCTTTTACAGATAGATTAGATACAGAAGTATAAATATATATACATATATATAGATCTTGTGGACCTATCAAGTTATAGTACTTTGTGGTCTGGATGTTAAAGAAGTAGAGAGATGTCTTTTAAAAGGGGCTTCCAACCGTGTCGTGGGTGTATGAGTGCGCCTCGTGGCATCCATATCAACAGCACCTGCTTATTTGCTGACATATGCATAACGTATATACATGTATATAATGTATATAATCCATCCACCATTGTACACACATTTATCCATTCTTGTTTTTTTTATCTCTCTTGCTTCTCTGCACTACAGAACAGCTGACTTGAATACAAACTCTTTGGTGTATATTGTGTATTGTATGTATAAGTTGTTGGCCATTGGTGTTTTTAATCATACTGTATATACGAACTTCTGGCTCTGCTACTACAGATAATAATGAGGAGCATCGTTGAGACTTCCTCCCTCATGATTAATTATATATGATTTGGGACATTTTTCTGTGCAGTTTCTTATCAGCATTTATAAAGAAAATGCTCTGTAGGACTCGAAATAACAGAGAAAAGTGAAAATACCAAAGTCAGCCACTGTGCCAGACTAGGAGCAAAGACGCACCTTTCACGTTGCAGGTTTCATTGGGAGGCATGGCCAGTATTTTATCTCCGGTCTGAATGTAACCAGCCTCGATCTTCCCTGTTACACAGAAGCCTGAACCCTGGTCTGGGAAGAGAACAATGCAACCTCAGCAATGTCTTTAATTTAGAGGAAAAAGAGAAATGAAATTGAGGCAAAAAACTAAAAGGATGAATAAAATCACATTTTGTTAAGTATAAGTATGCATCATACAGTATCTTTTACCTTTAAACACATCTGAGACGCACAGTCTAAAAGGTTTGTCTACAGATCTCTGAGGGGCTTTGAAGGCATCTGTGAAAGAATAGGAAAATACAGGAGACCAAAAAAAGGGGAAGAAATCAACATGGGAACAGAAATTGTATATGATGACATGTCTAACAATCACCCAGTCAGTGGTGAATCTCTGGTACTGGGTGAGTAACACATCAGTATCCTCACTTAATAGTCAGCACTTCAATGACAGTCACAGGACTGTAAAGCTCTAAAGAAACTATAGACTATGTCGTGTAAACCAGTCAGTGCTGCAGTGAGTCTCCTCGTAGTGATATTCCACTCAAAATCTGTGCTTTGGAGACTTTACAGGCAGACGTAAAAAGCCTCACCGCTGTGGTCAATTCCATTTCGGTCTGTTTTGATGGTTTCCAATAGCACCTTAACATCTCAGAAAATGTCTAAGACTGTTCCAAAAGCAAAATCACCTTCTCCACCTGTATGTGCTTGTCTAGTGCTGAGGCTACAGTTTTGGAGTGACGTGTGACTTCCTGTGCAGTTTAGAGCTTAGGTTTTCGATCTCAACTTATTTCACTTCCAGCTGTTCTTGTTTCAGTTGATTTGTCCATTTAATATTGTTATAACTTCATTTATTCCTGGGGGTTTATCAGTTTAACCTTTGATCAGCTCTATCTTCTTTAAGCTTGTGTTTCGTTTGGCCTTTTTATGGCTTTATTGATAAGACAGCTTCAGAGATGACAGGAAACAGGATGAGAGAGAGTGGGAGTGACACACAGCAAAGGGCCGCAGTGAGGGCAATGCCTTCTGCACACGGGACGGCCGCTCCACCAACCGAGCCAATGGACTTCCCACGCTTGTCTTTCTCAATGGCTACGATGTTTTGTGTACATTTATTCTCAGCTATATTGCAAATAACGTCTCCACCCGTTTTCCCAAGTTAAAATAAAGATTGAATGACTACATATGGAGACACTGGCAATTTACAATTAATCAAAATATTGGCAAGTACCAAATCCAAATTGCTAGAAACTGCATTTTTTGATAAAGGTAAACTATGTGACAAAACGTTCACTGTGGTGCTGAAGATGCAAAACTTATTCTACAGATGTTAGAGAGTGTTTGCTTGGTACAGACCCAAACAAATGTCACATCATCAAAAGTTTTACAGTTTTGCTTCAGTGAAAATGAAAATTGTGATGTGTGAGTGATCACTTCCAGTAACTGTGAATCATGTCGCAGTTGTGACATCCGTCAAAAATAATTGCAATATGAATTTTTTAGGTATCATAACTACCTATGAGTAACACAATATCATTTTTAATTCAGAGTAAAACATTTCTCAGTGGTTTTTGATGCAAATCAACATGTTTTAGGAACACTCTAAAATGAAGTGATCACTTGCTGGCAGAGTGACATCTCACTCAAATGAGATCTTTCAAAAGTGACGTGTCACCCTTTTTTCAACCTCAAACCAAGAAACAGTAAAGATTTTCACCGCGATGTGATGTACTTTAGGTACTTTGAGTGTAAAGAGGATGGCAGGATAGTCATCACTGTACTGGTTTTATTACTTATAATTTAGTTTTGTCTTTTCAGCCAAATAATTTTTAATGTTCACCACTAGTCTGGATCAACAGATTTAATGCAGTTTGCAACATGTCAAATGGTCAGGAATGCAGCTTTTATGCGTTTTCACTTTTACCCCAGTGAGACCTGAGTCTGCATGTCTAAAGGCAGTGAGTGCTTTGGGAGGCTTGAACCATGTCAGCAAGCATTACCAATCTGCTCAAGCAGGCTGGGACCAGAGTACCAAGAGGTAAGTTGTGACACTGAACTCCTGGTGACGAGGTTCTCTCCTGACAGGCCGCTGGTGGGGATGTAGAAGACATCAGACTCCTGGAAACACATTTAAAAAACAAAAAACTGAAACAAACTCTGAGCCAAAGAGCCAAAATGATATTAATGTTTAACATCCTCTCATGTGAAGATGTGGGGTGTTAACAGTGACCTCACCTTGAATCCTGCCTGCTTGAGAAATTGCCCAAGTTTGGAAGTAATGTCTTTGAAACGTTCTTGCTGCCAGTTTACCTGATTTGAAAATGCACGTAAAGAAAGAAGAAAGAGAAAATTACAGACAGAGAAAGTTTCCCCTTCATCGCGGCTTTGCAATGGAAATGTGTCAGCAAAATGCCAGTGATAGTAGGAAACAAAATCACAGTTTCACACACACACACACACACACACACAGTTCCCTAAAGCCTTGTTCTCTACTCACAGAAGCATTTAGAGGTCCTGAACTATGAGTAAATCTGAAAAGGGCCTATTTTATTGCAGTCCAAAATCTGTGTACAGTAAAGTATATATAGTATATAGTATCTAAAATACCTGCAGGAGTACAGTTGAAGCACAAATTATTTTTAAGGACTTCTCTGAAAAGATAGATGGTATTACATGTGGTAACAGCTAACCCCCCCCCTCTTATTGTAAGTAAATCTCTGGCTCTGACCTGGTCCATCTTGTTGACAGCGACAGCCAGCTGAGTGACGCCAAGGGAGCGCACCAACAGGGCATGCTCTCTGGTCTGGCCACCTGCCTCGAAGCCCGCCTCAAACTCTCCTCGGCTGGCGTCCACCACAAGCACCGCCACATCGGCCTGAAGAGAGAACCGAGGGAGACAGATAAGAACCACATGCATCTGTTGCTGCTGAGGCAGATATAAGCATTAGAATTACACATGAACTCAGCTCGGCAGGTAATTCAACAGTTGAATTTCAATATTTAACACACACGGTACAAGCTTTTATGAGGCTTAAGTGTCAGTAGTGTTGGAGGGCATTTTAAGTCACTTCAAAACATCACATTTAACTTTAATATCTAGTGTACATGTTGTACACAGAGAGGGTGTTAAAGGGATGTAATATACCTACCATAAAAATAAACGTTCACAACAATATAGATTTTTTTTTTATTGTTTCCCTTCTTTGATGAGGAATATTTTAGTATTAGAAGCAAAATACAGCCAAATGCATAATATAGGCTATAATGTAAAAATAAAGATTTTCTTTGTACATTAACGAAGTACAGGATGTTCTGGAAATCATTGCAGGCTACAGATATACCATCTTTGGCCTCAGAGTATGCGGCAGACTCATGCCTACATCTGCCTGCAACAGAAACCCCTTAGTCACGAAACGACGAGGCTGAACGTGATGACAGTCATATGGTAAAAAGAGAAATTACACGAGTGCCTCAAAACAGACTCAGACAAGCACACCCATGCCGGCAAAAACACCTTGTGACACCAACACCCAAAACCACAAAAAGTTATTTCAAATCTCTGGGCGGGTGGGGCAGCTGAGGTTCTTGTGCAGGAGGGAAAGAACCCTCTCAATCAAGTGGAGATTTGAAAGAAGTTAGAACGAAAGTCAGTTTTACTTAATTAATCAATCACGATTGCCTTAGATGGTTACGGCATAAATGCAGCAACCTGATGTGATCGGATGTTGGAAGAAGCATTTTAGTGCATGTGGGCTAAAAAACATGCACAGAAATGCACATTAGTGAAATGATTCTACACTAGAGGTGCAAAAGTAACAATGTATTTACTTTCAATCTTAACAGTTAGTACTTTTATATCTGTGTGCATTAGCCACTTAGCAAACCAGACCACTGAACTGATTTATGACTCTTTTTGTATCATACTGTTTCAATGTGGCATTATAAAATTATAGAAACTGTGACAAGAGATTTTATTCATCTACATACATACATATATGTATATGTATATATATATATGTATATATGTGTGTGTGTAATATATATATATATATATATATATATATATATATATATATATATATATATATATATATATATATATATATATATATATATATATATATATATATATATATGAAAAACTTTACTGTTCATTTGTTCACACTGGTTTAGAGCATTAACCTGTAGGTACACGTAGCTTTCTAATATCTATTAATTTGCATTTTTATCAATTCATCTGTTTCCTGTTCGTCTGACGTCTGTTTTTTTGAGTAATTGCAACACACACACACACAAAAAGATGTATTTGTACTTGTATTATATCTTTTAATGAGCAGGCTCCATACCATTATTCTGCTTCTGAAAACAGATTAACAGGAAGACTGTTCCTCTTAATGTACACCTTCAACAGCAGCATTAGGAGGTGCACAATTTGATGCCTGGAGATGTTGCATATTTCAACTCTTTCACATGGTATACCTGTGCAGCTCCTGTGATCATATTAGGGATGAAGTCTTTGTGTCCTGGTGCATCCATCAGGGTCACCACCTTAGAGTTCGTCTCGAACTTAGTCATGCCCACATCCATTGTCACACCTCTGAAGCAAACACAGAAAAAAGAGGGATTTGTTTCATAACTACTAAAATCTGCAACGTATACAATCATTTGTGTAGAAGTAAAATGAAACGTGAACATACTGCAAATAAAACCTGTGGATGGTGTTTTGAGTGGAATGACTGCCATATAAGGGAATCCAGATTTAAAGCTTCGGTCGACTTCAGTTCATGAGCAACGTCTTCTAGTGGGCGAGGCTCTCAGTCTGCTTTAAGTATTACGCATTTACTTCAGAAGTTACTGATAGTTGAATATGGATTCCCACCCGAGTCACTTTCTGTTTCTGACGTATTTCGCTTCCGTTTCACTCGAATATAAACAGAGACAGGGGAACAGGGACGTGTTTTCCACAACAACGTATCAGACATGTTAAAAAGGAGGATCCATTTAGTGTTTACCATTAGTCATAAAACAATTTACAGTCGTAAAGTTATGTACTAGCGAAGGAAAGATTTGTGAACAGGCCATTTTTGTCCAGATCAAATGCAGGATATTATCATGTGGAGTTATTATCACTGCTACCAGTAACACCAGTAATTGGATTAAATGTGTGACTCAAGATATGTTATCAACCAAAAGCACACAGCAGGAAGTCACCGAAGATTGGTAAGCATTTGAAATGCACAAGAGTGTTTCTCTAGCGTGTGCTTGTGGGAGGACGACAACTGTGAATTTCCCTTTCCATCCATGTTTATCTGTTCATCTGGAGTTTCATGCTCAAAGTGTACCTGTCCCTCTCCTCCCCGGTTTCATCCAGGACCCAAGCATAGGCGAAGGAAGCCTTTCCTGCCTTCTTTGATTCCTGCTCGTACTTGTGCATGGTGCGCTTGTTGACGTTGCCCAGCAGATAAAGCAGGTGGCCCATCAGTGTGCTTTTGCCCGCATCTACATGACCTGCACAGAAGAAATAATGTAGTCCAGGGGTTAAGGGGTACAATGACGAGAGCCTCAGTGATAGAAGTGCCAGGGAGAACAGACAGAAAAAGAGGAAGAGTGTTACCGCAGTGATAAGACAGGTAGGGGAAGAGTGAAGATAAGATAGAGGGAAGCCACAGATGGGAGAAGGAAAGACACAGAATTGCACAAGAGAGGGGAGGCAGACAGAAATGGGAACAAGGATAGGGGGAGAGAGGGGGGAGGGAGAGGACCGTGGTAAAACGAAAGGTTTCACAGGCTGTGGGAAACTAGAATCATCTGCACTTCTGAAACTACCAAGTCACTTTTTTCTGGTGTAACTGAGAATGAGAAAATATGATTGAGCAACTGCACTGGTCTGCAGTTCCACTCATTTACTACTATTATACTTAGACATGTTAACCAAACAGGGTGACGGAAAAGCAACTGTGAGGCATTGCAGAAAAGTCTGACACAGAGGTCAAATGCATGTGAGGGACACTCTGCACTTTTACAAATTCAGGGATGTGGCAGAAAAAAAACCCAAATTGTGCTAGCTCCCTCCTGACAACCATATTTGGAGATGCAGCAGATGATGGCAAAGGCCAGTCAACGTCGGTGGCACGGCCTCATGGCAATGCAGGAGATGAGGAGGTACCAACCATCGCTCAGTGTAGCAAGAACACATGTACAGAGCTAACTAGCCGTGAGAGGTTGCTGATAGTCTCTGGTCTGTCTGGTGCTTTTATGGTGAACCATTGCACTAGAGCTGAAAAATACTAATTAGAAGGTGAGCAAAAAAATGTGAACATGTGAAAACTCTGAACATGGAGTCCTAATCTCTAGGCAGTGTCACGGAGTTCCACTCAAGAGCATGGCCTTGGGGAGGAGGGCTGCTTGGCACTAACGGCATTAACGTTCTTCTTCTGTGTAAATTTCATTATGCAGAGGAGCCCCTAATGGCTGACTCCATGTTGCCGTTTTGTTATGACATGTCAGTATGAACAGCATCATTGATGTACATCAGTACAACAGCTCAGTACCTTCTTCAACAAAAGCTATGATGAGCTGTAATGCAGTGTGTGAACACTTTAATGTGGCTCTATTACTGTTATAAATTTCCATTTCAAGACTTAAGAATATTATAGAAAGGCCACTGATCTCCTGCTGCTGATCTTCCCCTTTAGTTTTGCATGATAAACATACCCGTAGTACTGTATATTGCCCAATAATTCAAGCTGTACTTCCTCTTTATTTTCAAGTGTAGGCCACATTTGTGTATTGTAGAACAGTCAGCAAGTAGGAAACTGTTCTACAAGTGAGTATAACTGTTTTCAATCCTTCTTGTGCGCATCACCATGTGTATCTCTTGTAATTGGGCTGATCCTTCACCAAAAAAAAACCAAACAGCTTAGTCGTGAGGGGTTATTGTGGTGGTTTTTGAGTGGTTTTGTATATTTCCTTCCTACCTATAACCACCAAATTCAGCAGAGGTTTGCCACCCTGTCGCTTCTCCAGCTCAGCCTTGATATTGAGCGCCTGCCGGGCTTTTCCCGAGGAGCGGCCTGGGGTTGGAACGGTAGAGGGCTCGTCTGCATTAGACCCTTTGGATGGAGTCTCGGGACGTTTGGATGTTGCCTCCGAGGCAGAGGTCGCGGTGGCGTTTTCGGGGCTGCCACCCCGGCGTACTGAAGCAGTCACAACACCGTTCTCCCCGGTGCTGAGGGGGAAATATGGAGTTTAGTCACAATGAAACACAACTTTCCATCGTGCTCTACTCTACTATTTTGCTGAACATTCATTGATTTCCAATGGAGATGGAAGAAGGAATTTAATCACTCCTTAAATGTTTTTGCACTGTTTTATGAGAACAACGTGCATTTGTGTGTATAACCTACCTGGGAACATCAAAGCCCATGGTCTGCTTCTTGCCAGAGACAGTCATGCGGGCCACTTTGGGTACCACTTCAGAGTCCACTTTACTGTGAGGCGCATCTCTGCTTTTAGCTTTAAGAGAACAGAGGAACAAAACTGTACACTTGATCACAAACAAAGTCAATCATGAGTCACTGTGGGCCACGCATTTTTTCCTATATAAAAAAGGGCCCGGAAACACCTTCATTGTGATAAATGGTTTACGTGTACTGGTAAGGACTTGCCAATATTTGTCATGAATAGGATAAGGCTGAACAGTTTCTCACACTACATTTTTTGGTTTGATATAATAGCTTACACACACTTGTTCTGCTTTTCTAGCTCAATAAATAGAGCTGTAATAAGTGATACATAAAATACATGTGACACCAAGATAGTTTACACAACACGTACTGCATGTATGCGCCTTTGGCATGAAGACATCTGGAGGATATTACAACATTTACATTTATGACTATTATCCTCATGATAGCTGCATGCCTTACTGGAAAATACAGTAAAGAAAATCCTCCGAAGCGGAAGCACATGATGCAATGAGACGAGGCCCCATCTATCTGATTGGTAGTTCCTATTTTGCAGCAGCGAGACTTGTTGAGGTCATTGCTTTGTCATCCCAGTCCCAAATGGCCACCGGTACCAGTCATATCAACCTGCTACTGATTCATTTAGACTGGGCTGCAGCAGCCAAGCCTAGTGCATACCGTGTGCGTCTGTGTGCATGTGTGCGGCAGTGACATCCTGGTGCATAGAGGGTTAATTTCAGAAGTGGCCGTTGCCTCCCGTCTCCACGTAAATAGAGCAATGTGACACAGCATTTCGCAGAATGAATCTTGTACAAAAAGGTGTCACTCTCAGCAAAGTGTCGAGCTGGAGGTGAATGACTGTCTTATCGCACAGATGCACAACTGATTAAAAAACACCTGCATGTATACTTGCACAAAGAGACTTCCTCAACAGTCGTGCAAAATTGGTTAAAAGGTTAAAACTTGGAAAAGAGATGTTGGTCAAAAATATAATTTCTGACAGTTTTCCTTTAATCTCTCATTTATGCATTTATTTATTTATTTCATGGTTAGTATCAACACAGGACAAACTCCTGCACCATCTTCACTCATTTTAGAGTCACATCTGACACATAAAAGCTTAAATAAGGCTAAATATTGTTGAGGAGCTCAATCCTCTTTGATGTTCGTCTTTTAACACTGAAAAACTGAAATCTTATACCATATAGCTTGTATTTGTATTGTACTTGTGTTCTCCTGTATGCTTCAGGCAGTTTATTCATCATAAAAAAAAAAACCCAGAGGGAAAATGAGAGGAAAGAAGGTGTGATTCAACAGAATTATTAATGGACTTTCTCTAACCAAGCTTTCTCTATATGACAAAGAGAAAAAGTCCCTCTCATTCTGAAACACTGATACACAAGTAGGTAGCTTTCAGCACCCTGAGGAGAATTTTTTTTGTAAGCAATGGCACGTACATGCATATGAATATGTTGGGGGAAAATGGGCAACAAAGGCAAAACTGCGTTAAAGATCTTTTATTCTTCCTGTCATTGAAACTGCTATCTGTACATAAAAAAATGGTTAAAACTTATTTTTCCATTATGAATTCTAAAAACTAAGGGTTAAAAACTAAGGACTACCTGTAAGAGACTGCTGCAAAAAAGGTACCTAAAGGACAGTTATAGATTTTTTAGACCACTGTCATTACTAAGATTTGACTCATTACTGTCCAGCAGTACGCAGCAACATGAGATAAATTAAGTACTCTCTGGGGAATTTATGTTCTTCCTGCAGCTGGGGGCTTTTCTTGTCCCTTCTACTGTGACGTGGAGGTTTCTACCACCTGCTTCCAACAAGCCAGCTTGCAATTTACTTACATGGAACATCAGCTGTAATACAGATGATCTCCTTAAATCACGTTAGATCTCAAAAGCACTTAATAAAATGCCTAGACTGGGTTGGCTGCAAATTCCTCAATATCATTAATGCAACAATATTGTGGGGATGATCACTGGTACCTTCACTAAATTATGTAAGTAAGTATGTGTTCAACCAAAAAATGAGAACTCTGTCATTATCTGCTTAACCCCATGCCAAGGGAAAGCTAGGTGGTGTTTCATAGTCCACTTTTGCAGCATTCTCCTTTACAACTGGAATGGGGACTTGTTTTAAAAATGTAAAAAAAAAATAAAAAAAAAAATTAAAAAAAAAGAGCTCCTTGCAACTCATTCTAGCCCCCTGAAACTGAAGCCGATGCACAAGCTTGACCAAGAGTCTGGGGTTTCCAGAGACTTGGAATTAACAACATAAGCAGCCTCTTTTATAAGTTGTTTTAACATCTTTTAAAAAGTCCCAATCTATTTCAGTTGCGCTGCGATGCTGTTTTGCTTTGAGGCTTTGGAAATGCTCTGCGGATTATGAAACTTCAAGGACTATCAGCACGAGGGTGTGTAGAGAGCAGACTGACTATTTTTTTGGATGAATGCATTCTTTAACACAGTCGGATGTTGATAATCATCAGTACATGGATAGAATGAATAAATTACTAACCTGGGGTGAAACAGACTGGCTCACCCTATTCAACACCCTTAAGGTCTGAATCAATAAACAACCCCCAATTCTACTACCGGACATGTCTGTCAAACACCTGAACACCTTCGCAAACAACCGACTTGCTGGATAACTTTTTCTGTTGCTGGCCTTGGGGCAACGTTAACAGAAGGGCGGTCTGAGAACAACTATACAGTACTATCAGGTTCTGAGGCTTGAAGCAGGATCTCTTTACACTGTTTGGATTGGCGGGTAAACAGTTGGTGTCAATCCATCCAGGATTTCTCTACTATAGGGGTCCCTTGCAGTGACTAAGAATTAGTGAGTCAGTTATACACCTTGGCCTAAGGGCCCAACTGAGCACAGGATAAGGGGAGTCGCCCAGGATATGCAAATATCAACCCCTCCGCCATCCAAATACACTCTTGTATGAATGCAAAAGCAAAATAACAAGGACTCCGGGTGAAAGTGCAGTTGTTGTAGTGACTGAAAACCTCCCAGGGTGAGCCAATTGTGCATTTGAGAGTAAGAGACCCAAGAGAAAGATGTAGAGAAATGCAGACAGGTGCCACACTGCATTAGGTGTTGGTCTTAATCCATGCTCTTAATTTCTCTTAAAGGCAAAACAGTTTCCCGAAGATATTTATGACATGAACAGCTTTGATGGAAATCGCAATAAAAAAACAAATTCTGGAAATAATTTTTTGATACCGAGGCTTCCCGCCACTAGAGGCCACTAAAGGCTGCAAAAGGCAAGACTCACATTTGACTCAAATCTTAAGAGGTCTACTGTGGGGGAAAACAAGGGGAAAAACATTTTCATTGATTCAAGAATTGTATCTGAGTCTGACCCAATATGTTACTGTGAAAGTTACAATTGGTTTTGTCCGGCTGTGGTTGTTATACAGAATGTTCAGGGATAGGAGCCATGTACCACAGAGTGCAGAGAGTATAAACTCACCTGATATGGTACGTGTGTGTGTGTATATATACATACATTTACATTTTGGCACTAGCTTGCACATGGCTGCTTATTTCTGCTGTAATTCAATGGATATACCAAAATAGCTTCACTCACTTCATTCACATTTGACAACTGAAGACACAAAGATATGAATGAAAGTAGGACCCATCTGACCCCTTTCAGGTTGAGTCACATACTTGCACACATCGGTGCCACTGCGCCACATTTTATGGGACAACATCTACCAAGATATCACCTCATCTTCTACACTCACTTACTCAGCAGTCAACCTTGACTCATACCAAGCACCTGACAACTCTCACCTACTGTTTACAGACAGATTTCAAAATAGAGCTACCGAGGGTTTAATGTGTCTGACCAGCAGCAGATTAACATATAATGTCAGCATGCATTCAGGATTTACATTGTTTACCAAACTAATTAAACCCATCAACCTATAAATTCCACCTTCCATTCTGTGTATACAATCTAGATGTGTTTTTTTGGGGTGTTTCCAAAGAACCAAGAAAACAGGTACAGAGATCAAACAGTGAGGCTGATTTTCAGTGACGTTAATGAAACACTTGCATCTTTTTCCAGCTGGATAAAAGGCAAGAAAGTCAAACATGTTTGATGAATAAAGCATGGCAGACTGGAGAGGAGGTGAAAGCATACTGGCTGTGAATCACCATCTTCCTGTTCTGCATGTTAGCTGAGCAGCTGGATATAAACAGGAATGTTGCCTTGTCGTTGAAGTCCATATGAGTTTTGACAGTCACATGCTGAAATGATCATATCACAGGACTCCAGACTAACCATTTACACTGGTTGGGCACCAGCACATCATTTAGGTGAAGGTAGTGACACATCTTGATCTAATTTTTTCAAAAATTATGTTTAAATATAATAATCAAGAATGTTTGCGGGAAAAAATGTGTAAATACATGCTTCTGTCCTCAAATAATTAAAGAAATGGCTAAAGCCTTTCACATTTTAATAAACTGCTAAATTACCGGAGCACTGCTGTGACCAATGAAAATGTTAAGTTGCACTTAACAGATTTTTGGGTGAGCTTATGACCAAAAGAGCTGCACCCTGGAATGTTGCTGCCATGATCACGTTATGTGGGCATCAAGCTAAAGGTCAATGCTATAAAAGGAGTTTCCTACACATTGAGAGTGATGGTGCAAGATAACCATGATTCAAAAGGGTCTTAAATCTCAATTCACGACTCGCTTTAACTTGCTGCAATTAACACGTTATTAAGAAAGTAAGAAGGAGTTGACGAGGGGGTAATTTCAGAAACTAGTTTCACAAACTATCACACTTGAATCGGACTGAGAATCAGCGGAATTACTTGAAGACTATTAGTTGTGCAAACTTAACTTCCAACTTCAACAAACAGATTAGTACCAACCAACTTAGGTGTAGCATATAGGGGTGCCACGTCCGCAATTTAAAGTTAGAGATCTTAAAGGTCACCCCTTCTCTCTCTCTCTCTCTCTCTCTCTCTCGCTCACACACACACACACACACACACACACACACACACACACACACACACACACACACACACACACACAATGAATCAGTGCCTCCTACACTCTGCCAGGAACCCACTACTCTTGAATCTGAACCACCAAACACAATGCATACCAATGATTTAATTAGCAACAAAGCCAACAGAAGGAAGAAGCTAAATGTATATCAGGGTACTGGAAATATAATTTCAAATAATATCCCACAAATGAAAATCTCTTTGCAGTCAAATCCAAATAATATAAAATAACCAGGGACCAGGTATTGGTGCAGGCACAACTCAAAGGACACGCTACTACACAGACCCTGCCTCTTTTCGAGTGAAACTGCTTGCAGCGATTTTGCTTTTTAAAATGACGATATTTTAAGAAAGATTAGGATTACTCGTCACTTAGTATTAGTATGATCATTACCAATTGCCACATGGCAACCAAATTAACCTGAATGACTCTGAAGACACTGTGTATGCCTGCAACAAACTGTCACATCACTTCTTTATGGTCTTTAACGATATTATTTGCCCTCAGCCTCTGTAGAGCCCACCTCTTGCATTTCGTGTAACAAGTGCAGCTTTTTCCATCTAAATAAAGAACTACACTGCACTCTTTGCCTTTTTTTCCTGTAAACATACTACACCACAACAAAGCGACAGCACTGATGGCACATCCAAACACACCTGCTATCTTCTGACCACTTGTTGCGAGTAAAATGGTATTTTCCAGTGTTGGCACCACATCACAACAAAACTATGTTTGTGCAACATGGCGTGCCTTGCAGAAATGCAGAGCCTGTGAAGACACAAAATGATTTGATCTGTCAAAGCTTTTTGACAAAGCTGTGAAAGTCGAGAGACATGATCAGATTTTCCTACGTAGGTGTTGTAAGAGAGAGACAGAGAGAGAGGTGATCGGCTGCTGTGCCGACTCGCTGTGTGCTTGGGGTGACATTTGCTCCAAGTGATCAGCTTCCTGCCCAAACCCACACGCTGGCTCGCCTTAAGAGAAGAGGACAAAACTGTTGCTGGACCAACCCAGTTCATAATAACACTTACTCATTTCTAGATTGTCACACTGTTAAATCCAAAAGTGCTCTTGATCATGATGACGACAGACCGCAACATCCCTAATACACATAATTACTGCCAAACATCACAAAGCTCCCAGGACTAGACATACACACAGAACCTGTTTGACTTGTAATGTTTAACTTGTCATTATTAACACTATATGCCCTTTATTATCTACTATTTTCCTCAGGCTAACCACTCTATGTTTGACAGCCTGAGGGTCACTCAGCTTTCTGCACCTGTAGAGTTTACACACATCTAAGCCCAAACCCCACACCCTCACACAAATAGCCTTCTTACATTTAAGGCAGGGCAACAAAATGACTGAACAGTGAGGAAAGTTTGTCATCAGCCGTAATCATATCCTACTATCTCAACACTAGAGTAGAGACCGGTGTCCTGATAACAACAGTAAGACGATTACCCTTTTGTAAGGGTCTCCTGACAGTTTTTGCTGTTAGTACATGATATTATCTACTGTCAACCCCAGGACTAGTTCCAATCATCAGTCTCGAACATTCATTTCTTTAGGGGCAAGATTCTCCATTCAAACCAATACCAGTGACTCATGGAAAAAATGTGAGCTGCCTTAAGAAACTTTGGGCTAACCTAAAAAACAACAACAAAAAAAAAAAACACACTGTTTTTTACATGCATACACTGCACCAGATACATAATGCAGAGTTTTCACTTCACAAAATGGACATACCCTCTTATTCAACAGCTACATATTATGACAGTGAAGTCACTGAACACACACACACACACATATTTCAGATTAAAATAGGGGATAGAGCATTGTTTTAACTGGTTATGGAGGGAGAATAAGATCAATACAACACCGATTAAAAGACACTCAGACACATTAAAGCACTCCTAAACACACAACTAGAGACACGCCCAGACACAGGTGCATTCATAGTTCATATAGTCAGTCATCTTTATTTGAAAATTGACAAATTCAATTCTGAGTGTGATGACACACCCAGTGTATTTGTACATCGTAATATTAAAAGTTTGTAAGAGCAAGAAAAACCTCTTTTAGTTCAGGGCTGAATGCATTCATTTTGTTCATTCTGTACAGTCTTTATTTACAGTGCTTGCACTCATAATGAACTCATTTCTTCAGTATCAAACATTAAAAGTGTGTGTGTGTGTGTGTGCGCGTGTGCGTGTGTGTGTGTGTGTGTGTGTGTGTGTGTGTGTGTACATTTCCCTCCTTCATGGGAAAATCTCCAGGTGTCCTCGAAAACCAAAATGTCTACCCTATGATCTCAAACACAGGCAGCAGTAAACCAGTACGATGGTTAACTGATCCATATTCCAATAGCTGCAGCACACCTGCAAACAAACTCAACCTCTTTCTTCTCTTTTGAGGCTTCATGCCGCTCAAAACTAGTAAAAGAGGCCATACAAAAAAGAGATATACTTAGAAATGTCCCAGACTATGATTAAACTATTTTACCGTCATACAAAAAAAATCAATTTAAAAAGATTACAGCAATCTAAGCATACAAAAATAAGATTCAAATTTAAAATGTCAAAAAAAAAAATGTCTACTACAGTAAATGAGAAAAAAGCTAATCTAAAAAGTTCTTAAAAGATGAATAGTAGAAAGTTTATTTGAGCCGTGTTTTCACTGCATGGTACAGCTTTGTTACACTCAACCTACTTTTGGTGGTGTTCTTGATTTTTCCACTAAAGATGCAATGTCAAACTGCCACAATATCATATTAAAATGACCAAAACACAGGAACAATGGAGGACATCGAAGGGATGTTTGTTTGTCACAGCAGGGAGACAAACTTTGTTTCAGAAAAAGACTGGAGAGTTTGGGAAATCCCACATCAGAGTACAGATGATGTTATGACTCTGAGGGCTCCATGTGACGTATGTGACTGCTCTAGTGATGATTCCTTGACCAATCAGAGCTCTGAAGTGTTTTCACTTCACCATTTAGTATGTGCTCACTGTGCTTGGTACTTTGAAAAAGCTGATACCAAAAAAGGCACCAGGTGTCGGGCAGCCAAACCACAATTTTTAACACAGACAAATAAAAGAGAGCGAGTCAAGCTGATCTGAACTGTACCATGCAGTGTTAACACAGCATTAGCTGCAATTCTTCTCAAGCTGCCAGAGTAACTGAGCGGTAGATTTTGATCCTGTTTGACTAAAACATGATCGTTCTCTATTATGTAGCTATGGGAGACTCATTGCCAGACAGCGAGTCTGCCATTCTGTGGTTCTGTTGGTCCCAAAAGTGTTGTGACTTTACATGACTGATAGGTGGTACACAGCTAAAAAAGTCTCATAAGGACTGATGACCCTGAGTGCTGCAACTTTTTGAGTTTCGTTCAGTCTGTGGAGCAAAGGCTGCCAAAGGGTTCTCGTCCAAGTGAGTCAATTTAGCACCATACTGCACACAACTGAATTAAGAGCTTTTCAGGTCCTTGTCTACCTGGTGAAAGCCTTTTGCTGATTAGCACGGACAATGTCGTCAGGTGAAGGCGTGTCGAAGCGGAATGGTGCAATTGGTGAGAGCGGGGTATGCTGCTCTCCGTGTTTGTCTTGCAATGTACACAGGAAGGCCTGGTAACTACTTCCTGGTCTCTGACCCCTTGTTTTCCCCCTCACTCTATTCTTCATCCTCTTCTGTGGTGTGCGGCTTTGAATCGACAAGGTAATTGCAAATACTGATGGTTCTGCAAAAATAGAACAATCCCGACCCATGACAACTGGAGTAGGAGAGGACGGTGAAGGGAGGTCGTTGTCGAAGTGACGAGGGCTCACGCCATCTGACTGGGCCATGAGTGCACTCAGATCAATAGTCTGCCTCAGCTTAGGCGGCTTAGAGTTTTGGTTGCATGGTTTGTGGTTGGTCCCACCCTCTGGAGTACTTTCTGCTAGCACACCAGCGCTCTCTGGTTTTGCTGGTAAGAGGAGCGAGGTGAGAGAGTAACGTGACCCATTTGAGGTGGTTGAGGTTTTGCCTTTGTGTGCAGACACCAAATGTGACAAAGAGAGCTGCTCAGAAATGCCAGGTGGTTGCTGCAGTGCATTTGCTGGAGGTTCAGTGCTCACAGGGTGAGGGGAAGCTAAGGAACTGTTGCTTTGATGCTGCAGGGCTAGCTGAGACAACGAGACAGTCCCACCTAGGCATGCAGGAGTAATGTTGGTTGGTTTAGAATAGCTGAGGGTGTTTGCTGGTGGTTCGGTGCTCATTGATTGAGACTGAATATTTGTATTCCTGTTTTGGTGCTGTGACGCAAGCTCAGACAGCAAGAGTGTTTGTGCTGGTGCAGCGATCCCCTGACACTTCACAGAAGTTATGCTGCTCTGGGGAGTAGGGAAGGAGTTACTGACAGAAGTTGGGCTGCGGTTTGAATGCTCCTGGATTAAATCAGCCAATGATGGGCTTCCCTTAGGATCAGCCATTGTGGGTTTGACTCCAATCCCAATTCCCATTGCCTGCTGATTGCTCTGGAGTACAGAACTGAGACTCCCAAACCCAGGAGGGACAGGCAGAGAAGAGCTTGCAGTTGTTATCTTGGGGTTGTTTAGCGACAGACTACTGAGTGGAACTGAAAGGAGGGAGGGAGCTGAGCTGTGAGAGGTTGAAGACATGTTTAAAGATGCCAGTGTTCCCAGTGAAAGACTATTCAGATTAAAGATATTGGACGGAGGTGAATTAGCTCCCACGTTGACAGCACTTAATGAGGGAATACCCAGACCTCGCCCTGCATCAGCTACTCCTGACACCTTACTCTTTTGCACATGCTCAGACATGAGCTGTGCCAGACTGGTGCCACCAACATCTGGACTAACATTTTGACGGCTCAAATTTGGATTTTCAGAGCTGCCTAACATAGGGTTAGCCTTATGATGCGATAAGAGGTCACGCAAGTTTAGTGCACTTGCTTGCACCTCTGGCTGAGTGGGTTGTGTCTTGGGTGTAATGTCTGTGTGAGAAGCAAACAAGCAGGCTCCTTACCTTACAGAAGCCAATCGCAGTTGTCAAAGAGGAGAGAAAGGAGGACCATGGAGAAGACGTCCATTGAATCATACCATAAACAAAATGAAAGAGCAGAAAGAAGGCGCTTTGTTAAACATTTGTATTTGTAAACAGTACTAAGTACATTATAAAAAATAACATTTAGTTCAAGTATATTCCGAAGAACCCACAGATATTCAGTCCAAATATCAAGACAAATGTTCAATTCAAGTGGCCTACACCAGAAGCAGTAACCCTGCTGTTACCTTTTATTCTTCACAGAATTAACAGCTGCTTTTGTTGAATTGGACTCCTTAAAAAGCCGCACAAACTCTCAGTCCTTAAGCAGACTTCAAAAGCCTCATATAATAATCATTTCATTCACAGCTATTCCTTAATGACACTGTTATTATCACACTGAATTAAACTATAATCCGAACAGTATTCAAGATGTAATAAAAAAAAAAAAAACAATGCTCAAATTTGAGACGTAAAAAATCAGAACTACTCGGAGCTGTTTTTCAGGGGGAGGGAAATAACAGGACGAGTCAAAGACAAAAACTTCCAATCAATAAAACGATCATGATTTGATCCACTCCAGGCGTACCTTTCTCAGCCACGGCCTCTTGTTTGGTTCTTTGAGGAAGCGGCGCGTTTTCCTGGCTAACTCTTGCTACCGAAGTCTCTTCACTTGTAATTTTGGGAACTGGGGCTGTCTTTGTGTCTTCAGACAGGACTGCATCCAGTGCCTTGTGTGGGTCAAACCCACACCTCATGGCTGCTTGAGTCAGGACTGAGTCTGGCATGGTTTCTCCAAGCACAGTCCGCATATGGTCCAGGCAAGAATAGAGTTTTGCTACAGAGTACAATGCACATGTTAGACACACACAATGTATTTTGCAATGCGAACAAAAAAATACAGATGAAACAAAGAATAATTGATAGAGAAAAGTGCTCACCTAGCACATTTTCTAACACAAAGATGAAGTATTACCTTGATCAAGAGGGTCAAGGTCATGAGTGACGGTGGGGGACATGGGGACATCCTCATCTTCGTATTCTTCCTCTTCTAAAGTTTCCTCCCGTGGCGCTTGCCTGTCTTGACGCGAGTAGATGAACTGATTTGCTGTATAAACAGAAATCACCTTTACTTCTTGGCCAATGAGGAAACTTGATGTTTGGTTGATGATCATTTAATCACAATAAACATTTACAGAAAAATGTATTAACTACACATGTTAGAGAATATTTGCCAATGAGCTTGAAGTAGCTTTTGCTGCCACGTTAACCGAAAAAAAAATCAAATGACACATATTTTTTTCCTTAATAATAATACTGTCTAGTTATCAGAAAACACACACAATGCCACCAATAGTTTTTCGTTTCGCTGATACCAACCTGTTGCTGGTGATATACAGTAGTCATCATCCACAGACTGTCCATACATATCATCATCCTCAAAGTCTAGAAAATATAAAGGTATTACTGGGGTTAGAATGTCTCTCTTTCTCAACCTGACACAAAACATACACATATACAAACGCAGTTACTGTGATGCAATCATTGTATAGAGTCTTTTGTCACAGCTGTCACTTTGTCTTGTCAGCAGTTTCACTGAATGCATGCCAGGCTGTAAATTAAGAGTCGTGCAACTTTATTTCACAATGTCGAAGTAAGTCTGACAAATTGGGAGCCTTAATATGATGATACAGTGAGCAGGTGTAAAACAAGAGTTAAATGCTTTTAGCATTTCTTCACAAAAAACACTGGGAAGTTAGCTAGGTAGCTATGTAGCTAACGCTAACTTTAATGAACATAAACATTAGCTTGACATTATAACATTAGCCTGAACGTTTGAGTATAAAGGTTTATACTAGTATCATGGTGCTTTTAACCGTGTGCCAAGCGGCAAGTGACACGACAGTACTGTTATCGTGCCAGCTAAACTAGCTAGCAGTAGCTGCTAGCGCTAATATCGATAACAGTCAATATTAGCATAGCGGCTACGTAGTTTAGCGCTTTGAGGCGTTAGCCTGTCGCTTGAACTGTCACAGCTAGCTCAAGTTATTTACCTTCATCGTAGTTGTAACCGCGAACATTTCTGTGCCGAGACATTTTGCTTATATGTCTTCTCTCGGCCCCAGCGTAAATGTTATTCGGCTCACAGACTGTTGTGACATGTGTCTCACTGCCCGGCTGCCATTGCTGCTGATGATGCTCAGGGAAATTACAGCAGAGGGAAGATCAGAATTAATTCGTCGAAAAGAAATCAGTGATTTTTCTTTTCTTCCAAATAATAACCTCGCTGTGTTTTAGTCATTTGCTTGTTAGTCAACAACGCAGTCATTAAAATCACATTTTAAAATCTGCTGAGCCTTTTGCTGACGTAACTTCCTGTTGCTTATTCACCAACGCGGCCTGCCTGAGATCAGACTTCCCAAACGAGCTTCTCACAATGTGAACTCTGTCTAGTAGAGAAAAACTGACCTCCAATCAGTCGATGTTTGCTAAATTTATTGAGCTTCTGAAAGGGAAATAAACAACAACAACAAAAAAAAGATTATACTTACGAATGATAAGTATAATGATGTGAATCAGGAAGAGATGTAAACTCCTTAAACATAAAGCAGAGTTTATTGATTAGAGGGAGAGTCAGAAGTCAGAAGAGGAAGATCTTCATTGACAAATGTTTTACGCATAAAAAACTAAATAGACCAACTCTCTTTGTTTTTATGACTAAATAAACAAACTGACCTTATAGGACAACACAATTTCATACTGTTTTACTTTGTTTATATGTGGCAGACCCTGCCAATTTTCTTACTTCAAACAGTGTTTAGGTGACCTTATTTTCCTCTGAGAACAGCTTGTTTATTAAGTTACCAATGAATGAACAATGAAAAGTTCTGCGTGTGTATTATTACCTGATTAATATTGTAAATATTAAAATTCTGAGTTTGAATTCCATCTCCAAAACTGCATAGTGCCCCTTTAATGTCAGAAGGGAATGACTTGAAAGATCTAAAATGGCTGAGGTGTGATGCTGTCATGATTGTTGTTCTTGGAAAAACCACCGACCTTCATAAGAGTGATGGTGATGATGACTGGTGAATGTTGACTATGCCCTTCAAACCAACACTGTTCCGCTATGTGAGACAGAAGATTGCAACGATGACGTGTTATTAATGTGAACGGTGAGGTGAAATGAATTAGCTTATTTCCTCATTGAACAACTTTGAGGAAATTATTTCAGTTTATGAGGTCAAGGGAACATGAACACAAGAGCCTGCACAAAGTACACACACAACTTTCAATCCCACCTATGATCTTGGGGGCTGTGAATGTCTACACCATTTTTGTTAAAGGTTATGCCCCATGGTTAGAGACCAACCCATCTGAGCCCACACTCTACACCACTCACACAAACACCGGCACACAAGGGTGACATCATTTTTTCCTACTATCTTTGTACCACAAAAAAAACTTTTCGCCTCTCCACCTCAAAAGGGAAAGCAGTGACATGTTTGTGCCCCTTCGTGTGCTTGTGTTTGTGCATTTGCTGGCATGTCTATGTGCACATGTTTATCTTTGACCTGGTCTCTGCATATCTTGTGTGCAGGTGTATGCATGTGTGGTCTTTGACACATTAAGTTGTCCTGATCTCACCATCAGCAGTGTTGGTGAAAGGGAAGAAGGTGAAAATGTCAGACGGTAATCTGATTCCAGTGATGCAGGTGAAGTATACACTTGCACATCTGCACGGTGAAATGAAATACAAGGTTTGGCGTGTCTCCCCGATCTAAAAATAGAGCAGAATAAAGAAAGACTTCTGCTTAGGTAATTGTAAAGACCTTTTCACAATGGATGGCTCATATTGCAACTGTCAGTTTGACGGGGAGCAGCTTTAATTGGCAGAGGTTAGTAAAAACAAGAAGGGGGTCAGTCATATTGGGAGGGGATCGTCGTGGACTTTACCATTTCTTCTGTGCAAAGTTCTACCTTTGGTTAGGTGTGTGCACCGCGTGCGTGCGTCTCTTGAGTGGGTGGAGGTTTCCCCTCTAAAATTCCACTTCCTGCGTTTTGAAGTTGTACATCTACATGTCAAAATAAACAACTGCACATGCTCACATGGAACACATGCAGCACAGCACAAGTAACCAGACACAAACAAGATGTCTTTGGGGTCACACAGGTGACACGGAGGGAACTCGTCCTTTGCAAATGTTTCTAGGACATTTTGAAACCAAAGGCAGAAGCAGCACCTGATATGTAAAGTAAATGGAACATATTGCCTAAGTGAGAAGTCTTGTGTGAGACAGTCTCGGCATTAGCATTACAATAGTGTTTGCAGTTTCTGTTACAATATCCAGCAAAGCCCCACACACAAATTATTTTTCCTTGTCCTTTCACGGAGTGAGATTCAGCATTGAAATAAAAACACGTCTAAGTCACAACAGGGCTGAGGTGTGACTTTTCACACCTCTGCACAGGATCTGAGCATTTGTTTACTGAGAAAGCCTTTTAAGAGCTCTTCGGTCAAATCTGTGCTGCCGATGTGGCTACAGAGTTTGTGGAAAGTCTGATCAATGAATCAGTGGCGGGCAAGAAGGATTGCTGAGAGAATTAACGTTGGGCTTATTAGTCGGAGTAAACAGATGGATGGACAGATTGCTAGAAGAATGAGCGGCTCAGCGGACGGCCGCTTTGTTTATTAAATGATGCAGAAAGTACATTATAAAATGACTAATAAACTTTACATCCATCATATTTTCTCTGTAATTTGATCATATTTAATTCTAGGAGATGCACGACATGGTTGTCAGCAAATGGATGACAGTGGTATCTACAGAATCAAGTGAAAGCAGAGGATTGCAAATCTGTCAACAACAGCCTGTAAATCTGAAAACAGATTAATCCTGGTGTACTCATAGAAGACAAAGCCTACATGCAAGTGGGTGAGGGGTGAAGTCCAGCCCCAAAAGTTGGCACTGGGTATGAGGTAATGCTTTACATAATTTGCCAAGGGCACAAGGCATCATGGGAAGAGTCTTTCACAGGAACTCGCCCCCGGGGAAAATGCAAAACCTCCACCCTTGGCAGTCTTTGACAGGTGGTCCAAACAACTAAAGTCAACAGAGAACCATGTGTGAGACATGTGAAATTAAAATGCAATTCTGTGCATAAATAATCAACTTTTTTATGTGTGATCACTGCACCACATATTCATTTCGCAAGTATGTGTGATAAATATGATTTAAAAACAGTGTTTTCCCAAGTAATTATATATATAAATGCACTGCAAGCAATAATACAGTGATGTAAAATTCCTGTGTATGTTTATATACATTCAATAACAATTACAAGCAATCAGTCAGCATGGGGATTTACTCAACCACATAGCTATAGAGGATCGCATTCACTACCTGTTTGACTTGGGATCAACCCTTCCCCAATGCAGGCCTTTACACACACACTCTCAAACACGCGCAGACAATTAACAATACTCACGTCTGGCCTTCCCAGCACTAGATTTGAAAGCCTGGTGGGATGATATCTCAAGCCCAGGGGCCGTCATTAAAAATCATTCAAATGAGCCAACCTGTGCACACAATGCTTTGCAAAGGGGGCAGCCATCACAATACCTGGCCTTAACCTGTCCAATCGCGCCCATGCAAATATCCTCAGCTAAGAGTCAATGGGAGACAGGCTTCCTGCTATAGGGGAATTTGCATACCCTGGCTCCCTTCCTTCAATTTGGTTTCAGATAACAAAATGTTGTTTTTAATATTACCCTCTAGGGAAAAGACTCATTTAGGGCTCATGCAGAAAAAAGCTAAAGACACCCACTTATCTTACTATGTGGGGCATCTTGTATTGGAATCTTGCACGATAGATGTGATACAATAAAACTGATTGGAAACGATTAGACGTGCCACCTCCTCGAGGCACAAAAATGACTGGAACAATGCTCGTGTACACAGATGTATATGGGATTTGAAGCCTACAAGTTATTGTAACCTGGTAACAATGCAATATATTACAGCAAACCTGGATGTAAATGTAAGTGGCACTCAAAGTTATGGTTACATAGTTTCAGTGTCACACATTGCCTCTGAACCAACAATGCTACTCATGATGCTTTTCATTTTACCCTCTAGATAGAAAGACATTTAGGGCTTATGCAGAAAAAAGCTCAACACCCACACTTACAGATATAATTAAGATCTTGAACACACACAAATCGAAGTTGAGATTACTTTCCCTTCAGATTTGTGTTTAAACTGTCCATGAAATATGATTCAGGTTATTACCACTCTGTTTTAATAATGGTATTGACACTTTACATTTTTGGTGTCTTTTGCTATTTTCGGTGCCTTATTTCTTATAATGACCCACTTTTCTTTCTATGTGGGGCATCTTGTATTGGAATCTTGATAGCTGTGATATCATAAACATTTGATTTGAATAGATTAGAAGTGCCATCTCCTCGAGGCACAAACATTACTGAACAATGCTCATGTGCACAGATGTGTACTGGATTTGAAGTCTGCAGGTTATTTCAACCTGGCAACAAACTAATATATTATAGCAGGCCTGAAAGTGAATGTAAGTGGCACTAAAAGTTACGGTTACATTTCATACATAACAGTAGTTTCAGTGTCACATGTCACCTCTGAACCAACAATGCTACACATGATGAATAATAACTCACACATAACAAGCTTTAGAAATAACTTTCCTTGTCCAGTCCTGTAAATCTTGATATTTCTCGAAGATCTTCACTTCACTGAGCACTCACTGTTGAATCAAATAGTGAAATTTTCAGTCCACGATCATGTGTGTGCAGCCCTTTATCAGGCCACTATTATGATGACTGCCCTGGGACAAAGGGCTGGTCTGGGGTGATGGTAATTACAAGTGACCAGGACAATACGGTCGCGTATGGAGGAACTAATACAATGAGAAGACACAAAATACAAATAAAGCATTAGCCCCCCTTCCTCCTCCCTGAAGTGAATGGCTGAGTGGACAGTTCTGGCACAGGGAGGATGGAGAACTCAGCCAAAACAAAATAATCATAATACATGGTGACCATTTGCCTTAATATGGACTAATGCAGAAGAAGAAGTTATGCAATACAGCTAAGTGAGGGCATTATTATTAGTCATCTAAGAGACAGGGCTGCTGGAAAAACAAGCTGAACTCATTCCTAATTTAAATGTGGATTAATTTTGAATAAATGCAAAGACATCATCAGCGAGCTGCTGTTTAAGAATCTCAAAAAGGGTAACTTTAGGAATAACATGGATGACACAGTGGCAGCCATGTGTGCTTTATAGGCAGCTGTCACTTGAGTTATGTGCAACGGACTCCCACAAACACTGGATTTCTAAAACTTTCTTTGACTGGACGAGCACAAAAGCTCATTTTTTATCGCTGGAGGATAAGAGCAATGGTCTTGCATGTTTTATCAGATAGGAACATCTGTTTTTATAACAGCAGTCGGGTATTAGCCGAGCACAGAAAGTATGGGAACTTGGCTTTCCTCGCATGCCAAAAGCCCATTCCGCAATTGTTTACTTCGTCCAGGCTCATTAGTTTCCTTCTGCTTTTCAACAGAGGAGAAGTAACTCTGAAAATTGTTGACAGAGAGCGTCTAGCGCCGACAGAGCTGCAAAACGCGCCTTTGACAAGTGTAATGAGTAATGCCCTGGTGCCTTCAAATCGCCTCGTAAATCGCACACATCTACTTGTCTCTCAGTAGCCCTATACAGAATAGTCCTTGAAGCACAATCATCATCACTCTGACTTTTAAAATTTAACAACTTTAAATTGTTTGAGTATATTACAGCGACATATTCATGATAATGGAATTCATATTATTTGATCGCGTGGCAAGCGGCCATTTATTTAGATAGCACAGCATAAAAGGCCTAGATGCATGAGTTTTCAGGAAAAAAAACAACACGCATCTAATGATTTCTATCACTCCCGCCGCCATGAAACAAGCAGTCTGACATTCCCCCGTGTTATCATAGACTATGAGTGCCAAACGTCGGACGGACAACGAAGTAAACTCACCACGCACATGCGCAGTCGGCCGTACGCTCTCAGGAGCGCCAAATTCACCGGGATGCGAAGGAGGGGAGGAGCGCCAGCAGCGGCAGAGGGGCCGCTGCGTTTAAATTAATGTCAACCTGCCTCATCGCCGGGAGAACAAACCCAGCGCAGATAGCGAAAGTACCGTGCTCAGCGCAACCCTGAGAGCCGCTCTACACATATTAACATGACTCGGCGGCCGAGAAACAGGTGAGTTAAAACAGAAGGCAACAGTCTTTCAGTATGCATTCTCTTCAACTTTTCCTCTATTTATCTAGTAACCGTTTTTCCCCACTCATGTTAGCCAACGCGGCGTGAGTCGCAGGGTTAAATGATGTATTTTAATGACATAGTGTTTTTTTTTTTGTTTTTTTTTTTGGTATCTTTTTATAATTTCTTGAGTCGTGCCGTTTCTTGCTGTTGCTGAGCCGTTGTGTTTTCTCGGCCGTTGAAGCCGAGTGCTGCTGTGGGTGTCTCGCTCGCGCGCTCCCATGACAGGTGGTGGTCATCTGGCATGTGCGCTCCTCGCGCCGCTGTCAGTGGAGAGAGGGGTCTCGCTCTCTCTCGCTCTGTCTGCGCGCGCGTATGTGTGTATATCCCGCACACATATGCATGAACAACTTTAGGCGGGTGGTCGCGGGCGCGTGTTACACCGTGCACAATATGGTGCGTGGACACTGGTTTTAATGGGAGCTTATAATAAATACAAAATCGCACACAATGCAGCATGGCGCCCATGTATCTCTGAACACACGCTTAGTCCTGAGTGCATCGCAACAAACAATTTAATGTCCTAAATTGGCTTTCGAAGCGTTTTTAAATATTTATACTTTATCGCGCTTTTCCGATGAAAACAGACGAGCGGACACACATGTTCATTTTCACGTTTTTTGACTTTCGTACTGGACGTTATCCCGCAGATTAACTGGGAAAATGCTCTTTTTCTTAATATTGCCGCAGCATCTGCTCATGGTTATTTCGGAAGCTGCGCTTGTACAGTCCCCTCTATGAGCGCTTGTCTTGGGAAGAAGCTGCATTACTTACTACTTTTTTCTTTTTTGTATTTCCATTGTTCTGATAAAGGAATCGCCACAAATTTTACTGTGCTCCACTCACTCTCGCCAGCGCTCCACTTTCTTTATGGGCATCGATCGGCACCAGCTGTCCCTGAAAAGCCATCTGACTCACTTTCAGCTTGCGTGACAAGTTTTTACTCGAGTTTGACCAGTAGTTTCAATAGTTGGTTTATTCTTTCCTAGTCTATATGTAAGACAGTGCGACACAAAACCACGCCGCTGGTTGAGATAAGAGCAATGGTAATGATTAATGTTTTATCACGTACTTTTCAGTTGATTCATCACTCTCTAGATGAGTTGAGCATGGGGTATTCATTGCAATATGTTGACTTGTTTGTGCACATACGACTCTATATATCTAACTGGTTATTTTCTTCTTTATGAAAGACTAAGCGTAGTTTGATGAAAAGAGCAGTTATTGCTGATTTTCTTAAAAGGACTGCTATATATCCATTTTCTTTGTTTTTTTGTATGGTCAGTTTTGTTAATCAGTTATGTTGATGGACAAAAATAGTAAATATCCTCTTGTAGAAGCACACAGGCACACACCTCTCCATGGGGATCCTGTTCACCTGTTGCTCTGTATGACACCAAAGTACCCTACCTGGCTTCCACGTTGTCCATGCTCTTCATTCTGATTGGTTAGCCACCCCTCTGTGTCTTTGTGTGTGTGTGCTTGTGCATGCACGGCTGTACTGTACAATGCCGCTGCAGGTCTGAACACGCCAGGGTCACGAAATTATGATCGCATGCGCCAATCCCAGTATCTGTGGAAACCAACAACATTGGAACCTGTTCATCCATCCGTCCCCCCTCCCTCCCTCCCATTTGCTTGTTCTTCATCATCTTCTCTCTCTCTCTCTCTCTCTCTCTGTCTCTCTCTCTCTCTCTCTCTCTCTCTCTCTCTCTCTCTCTTGCTCTCTCTCTCTTTCTTTCTGCCCTTGTGGGTGTCTTGGCTAAACGCCTGCACCCAAACCTTCAAGAATGACTGGTTCTGTCTGTGTTGACACCTGATGAGTTAAAGAGTGGGCTGAGTTCTTTATGCGCTCTGTAAAGAGACGATTAGGGAGTAGTTTGGAAATGGACTGGTGCTTATTGTGCTATTATTTACCTTGCTATTATCTTACACTGTTCTTTTTCAGATAGCCTCCACTTGTTATTAAATCTCTCTCTCTCTCTCTCTCTCTCTCTCTCTCTCTCTCTCTCTCCCTCTCTCTCTCTCTCTCTCTCTCTCTGTTTGCAGTGTTTACAGTAGTGAGGAGGATGAGGAGGAGACCGAGATGTATGAACATGATTATGATGGATCACTTGCCAAGACAGGGAAACGGCAACTTGGCAAAACACGGTGGACACGAGAAGAGGTACACACAAACACTGGTTAAATAAAAATGGCTTCTGAGTAACCTGGGAACATGCTGGAGATGCTGCTTGTTGCATCGGCATACAGTGTATTATGTGTCAGACAAACTGAAATATGCATTCTCTTTTTTTCAGGATGAGAAGTTGAAGAAACTCGTTGAGCTGCATGGATCAGAAGACTGGAAACTCATTGCAAGCTTACTATCTGTAAGTAGTAGGCCTGTGCATACACACAGAGACAGGAGCAAACATTTGTCAATAAAGTCTTGCAACATGAGAACAAACCAAGACAGTTTTCTTTATTTTCTGGTATTAACATGATGGCTTTTGGTCCTCCTAGAATCGTACAGATGTGCAGTGCCAACACAGGTGGCAGAAAGTTCTAAACCCAGAACTCATCAAAGGCCCATGGACCAAAGAGGAAGACCAGAGGGTAAGAAAACAGCCTTTAAGGACTTGACCAATAGCAGTTTAATAATAAAATGCATAAAGATGCTTCTGTCCTGCAAATGCATCAGTCATGAACTTTTAACCTCTTAGTGCTGTGTTGCATTTGGAAATTATAACATAGTTGGATACCACTCACAGGAAACAGGCAATCATCCAGAAAAAAAAAAAAACAATTACTTTATGTTCCTGTTTGATTAAAGCAACCATTCTGTAGCAACTCCTTGGCTGCTGTTGCACATTTTTAGTTTCCCAAAAAAGTTTGCTGTTACTCAACAAGCACCATGTTTGGTGCCTTTAAACTTGTTAGGCATTTATTGAACTAGTCCAAAGGAGTTATATTTCCACCCAGATGCCACTGTAATAATTAGCAGAGTGGCTAACGTTCCACTGGAAACTCCCTCGCTGCTCACCACCAGGTGTTCTCAATCACCTCCTTAAGTAGAAAGATAAAGAAAGGGAGAAGGAGGGAGGAGAGGAGATGAGAAGTGTTCAATGATATAATGTGTAGATTCTGAGATTTTTCTGTGTGACTAACAAGCTAATTTATTGTCATTTTCTTCCTCTCATATACCTGCTCTTTTTTCTTATTCTGTACCCCTTTACTTCTCCCTCTCCTCCCTGTTATTGCTCCTTCCTTCCTCTTTCCTCATGCCCCTCCACAATCATCTACTTCTTCCTTTTCAACGCTCTTCCCCCTCCCCTCTCTACTTTCCTCTTTCTCTCTCCCCCCCCCCCCCCCTACACACACAAACACACATCCAACCCCAGGTCATTGAACTGGTCCAGAAGTATGGAGCCAAGCGCTGGTCCGTTATCGCCAAGCACCTGAAGGGGCGCATCGGCAAGCAGTGCCGCGAGCGCTGGCACAACCACCTGAACCCAGAGGTGAAGAAGACATCATGGACCGAGGAGGAGGACCGGATCATCTACCAGGCACACGAGAAACTTGGCAACCGCTGGGCCGAAATCGCTAAGCTGCTCCCTGGCAGGTAAGGTGGAGAATGGAGAAGAAGGGTGAAAAAAGAGAAGCTAAGATGAATCACTGAATTCTTGTTGGTTGCCTGTGCAATGTTGTGGTTGAGAGAGTAAAACAGAGGGTAGTGTACTGAAGGAAGGATGAAAAGAGAGGAAACAAATGAGAAAAAAGGTTAAATGAGCACACAGAACAAAAAATAAGATAGTAAAATTGGGCGTAAAAATCATAAAAAGACCTTTTCAGGATATGGTGGCCTTTAGACAGAAAGCGTTAGAATCAAATGACAAAGACAACAGTAATGTGACAAGAAACAATTGTTGTTTTGACCTGATAGTAATCACTCTGTACTGATAACCTTATCAATTTTGTCTGTATCTATCTGTAGCAGACTCTGTCTGCCTATATTGATACTGCTATCAAGTACCAAGGGATGTTTTATCATGTGTTTAGTAATGAATACCACGTAAGCTAATCTGTGTTATCCATGATCCAGGACTGACAACGCTATAAAAAACCACTGGAATTCCACCATGAGGCGAAAGGTGGAACAAGAGGGCTATCTCCAGAGCACCTCAAAGAACAACAGCCCCTCCCTCTCCATCGGCCATGGCTACGTCAAGACCAACAGTAACATCATGGGTTTCCCACACCACTCGCCCAGTCATGCACAGCTGCCACTCAACTACGCCTACATCACCGACACACACCGAGTGAGTTGGCTTCAAATTTAAACTTGGGATGCCGGCAGAAGACCGATGATGAATGATACTGATTGTGTAGCTGCACGTGATTCATTGTTTGATGTGGATGTGTGTCTGATTGGCTGTGCAGGTACCGTTCCCCATGGCATTGCATTTGAACATCCTGAACATTCCCCAGCATGGAACCGCTGCTATACAGGTAAGAACATCAAGGAAACGCTGATGACAGTAATGAGGAAACATGTTTGAAATGGGGCTAAAATCTGCTGCTCTTTCTCTTAGAGACACTATAGTGAGGAGGACCCTGAGAAAGAGAGGAGGGTGAAAGAAATCGAACTGCAGCTCATGTCAACAGAAGATGAGCTGAGAGGCCAGCCATCACGACCAGTGAGTCGTGTGCAAATGTGTCTGTGTGGGTTAATGTGTGACAGCACAATTTATGTGCATGTGCGTGTGACCCTGGCTTTGAGGACAGTGGTTGAATTTGTGTGTTTGTGTGCATAAGGAGGAGGAAACATCTGGGGGGTCTGTTTCAGCAGAAGTGATGAAATAGGACCTTCTTCTCAACATTCTTGTGTGTGCATGACCCCTTGTGCAACCCTCTCCTCAACACTGCTGTCACTCTTTACATTAGAGTTCCCTTTCTTCTTCTCTTTTTCTCATTTGTTGATTTTTACACCTCTTCCCTTATTGTCAGGCTTGCATTTTCTCTCTAGTGCTTGGTTGACACTTTTTTTTTTTACACTGACCACACTGTTCTTATTTTTTTTTTCTAATTTGACTGTTATTTCAAGCCCTGACTCTTCTCTTCTTCTCCCCCAGATTAATATGCCCTATTCAGGCTGGGCCAGCCACAGCCCTTTGACCAGCAGTTCAGAGGCTGTGTCAATGTTATTACCTCATCACCAGGCGGCCGCACCCGCCCTGCCTCTCGACCAGAGCTGCCTACCTGAGGAGAGTGCCTCCGCAACACGTGCCCACAACAATCAATGCCGCCACAATAACAACAACAACAACAACACCAGCCATCACAGCAGTTCGACGTTCTCAAATACTATTCCAGAGTTCATGGATTCTGTCATTGATTCAGTAAGTGTCTGCATTTAGTCATGTTTTGGCCTATGTGTAACTAGATTTTTTTTAAAAAAAGATAGTGTAGCAATTAGCAACATAGATTTTACCCAGTAGTGGGCCTTGACCCATATTTTCCCACCCTCTCCCCAGAGCCTCTCCTCAGTGGATGAGGCCACTACCAGTGGTGTTCTCAGAACAGACAGGGTCTTGCCCAATCAGGGCTCAAGAATCGCTCAAGGAGCATGGGCTGGTTTCATCTGCTCAACTCCCAACAAGCCTTCACCAGGCAGAAACCTTCCCTTTTCACCCTCAGAGGTAGTTAAAGTAGCTGCGTGTGAATCAGAATCCATCCAATCACCACCATGCTGCCTGATCATCAACAACAACCAATCATTTAGAGTTAGTCTTTCTGCTGTTGATTCCATCTTTTTTTTTTTTGGTTTTATTTCAACCATTTCATCTGTAACTCGTCTTTCGAAGCATCGGTTTCACCATTCCTGTAGTTTCGACCAAGTGTGCTCCCATGATCTGCCAGATTGTTACCGCTTTAAAATAAACCCGTCAAGCTATTTTGATTGATTGGTTTCCTTCCTTCTGTTTCACAGTTTCTCAACCAGTCAATGAGTTCAGAACACTCCGACAGCGACAGTTTACCACTGAGCTCGCCTGTGGACACCAAGCCTCTGATCGACCACACTGTCAGGCCCCAGAAGGAGAATGAAATGTGAGTGGAGCTGTCTCTAATGTGTTTAATGTGTAATTATGCATGATTTGCTACAAATTAGGCTTGACAAACAGTTGTCTCTCTTTCCCTCTCTCAGGTTCAGGACTCCAAACATTCGTCGTTCAATCATGGAGTCATCTCCTTGCACACCCACACCTTTCAGGTCAACCCTGGCCCTCCAGGAGGCCAAGTATGGTCCAATGGTGGAGTCCATCAAGCAGGAGCCGATGGAGTGTGCCATTGATCAGCCTCCTCTGAAAAAGATAAAACAAGAGGTACTTTCCACTCAAAATAAGCGTGTACACTTATGCAAAAGAATCAAGTAGTCACAGTGGAGACTGAAATTTGACTTTATATGGTGAGAAAGCAAAGATGAGAAGTGAAGCATACTTTCAGTTTGCAGTTGTGGTAAATGATTAGAGTTTGTTTCAGTTTTGCAGCACACTCTTGATCAGCCTTGGGATTAATGAAAGTCATTGAAGTCAAGGAAGATATGTGACCATGATGTGTTTTGGGTCGTAGGTGGAGTCCCCATGTGAGAGGAGCCCATGTATGCAGTGGGAAGGACAAGACCTTCACACACAACTCTTCTCCCCCAACGGCCCAGCACAGGAAGTACCTGTAAGTTCATGTCTTGTAATGTGAATTCAAAGGTTAATCATACGATGAGAGTACATGAAAGACCACCTCTCCCCTCGCTCCCTATGCTATTGTACTCTGAGTGCTGATGCAGAAAGTTATATAACAAATATGTGTCTTCCATATTTTCCCTCAGGACCTACTTACGAGCTCATTATTGAGTGAAGATGGACACAAAGCCTACCACTTCCCTCGCAGAGGCATGAGCCCACTACAGGTATGTATACCTTTGTTTTCGTGTATCTATCTATTCATGTTTAAAAAAATGATACTAAAATTGTTTTCACTGCACAATAAAAACTCATGATCCTCTCTTCCTCTTGTCGACAGCAGCTTCCATGGGATGAGGTGACCTGTGGGAAGACGGAGGATCTCGTTTTGGCCTCGCCGCAGAGCCACAAGTACATCAACTCTTTCCCTACGAGGACACTGGTCATGTAGACAGACACATATGTTGATCTGGACACATCAACAATCCCTGCGCTGCCGCGGGTTACATATTTGTTGTGGTACAACAGTTGGGAGAGGCTCTATGCCATTGGTGTTTATACACTCACACTTGTTGGATTTCGACCAACCAAAGACTATATACATTTTTTGTTTTGAAAATCTTTTATATAGAATTTGCTTTTGGTTTGTTTTTGTTTTTTCAGAAATGTACGTTCTATCACTTTTGGTCTTGTCATTGTATTATTATCAATGTTGTATTATAATTGGGAAATGGTGGCTATATAATTTACATTTGGGCTGTATTAATAATTCCGAATTTTGATATTAATATAAAGAACAAGTTGATTAATTTATTTCCTTTTTTATGATGACTTTGTTATTGTTGTTTTTACAATTGGCCAATGGAGCAGTGTTGTTGCAAGTATTTAAGCCCTGTTAGCATTATCATAAATCCAAAGGCATACTAATTACATCGATACTGACCTCTGTATTTCAGTCATGAAAGTTTTCAGTTTCTTTATGGTTTTCTTTTTCCTCTTTGTCTTTCTGGGTACAGTGGGTCTACTGAGAATTTCAAGTGTTTGGTCTGTGCCACCCCCTGTAAACACTTTTAACTACCAAACAAGAACAGCTGCATCTGTTCTTACATTATTATTCAACTATGAGTTATCATGCTTTACACCACAGAAGGGGCCAGCCTTATTAGTATTACCCAGTTACCACATTGGCACCTTTATTTCATAAAAAGTTTTCATTTCAACTTTTAATTTAATTCTGGTCTTGTATGGAAAAACATCCAACGAACAAACATTATATCATATATATTGAAATTTAAGTATATCCATATTATATTTATACATTGAAAAATCTGAACTGAGCTTGTATGTTTTGAAACCATGAGCATTTCCGAGTAAGAGTCAGACCAAGCTGCACTTGAATTTTATATTCTCCATAAAAAAGTGAGAGTTCGAAACACTGATATTTTATACTATGCTACAAACAAAAGCCCAA